>NC_135648.1:30318253-30655691 GCF_053574225.1 Canis aureus
GGTGCATGGAGCCTGCTTCTCCCTCTGCCTGTGTCTCTGCCTCTCTGTCTCTCTCTGTGACTATCATAAAAAAAGAATCGAATTGAATCGCGTTGAAAAAAATCATAAAGAATCAAATCGAAAAGAATCGAATTCCATGTAACGAAAAGATTCGAATTGAAAAGAATCGAATCGAAACAAAAGAATCGAATCGAATCGACATGAATCAAAAAGAATCGAATCAAAACGAGTCGAAAAGAAACAAATCAAGTAGAATCTAAAAGAATCGAATCGAATCAAATCGAAAAAATTCGAATAGAATTGAATCGAAAAGAATCAAAACGAATCGAACCGAAGAGAATCGATTCGAATCAAAATAAAAAGTATCGTATCAAATCGAATCGAAAAGAATCCTATCAAATAGAATCGAAAGAATGGAATCAAATCTAAAACAATCGAATCGAATCGAAAAGAATCGGATTGAATGGAATCGAATCGAAAAGAATAGAATAGAATCGAAAGAAATCGAATAGAATCAAATCAAATCAAAAAGAATCGAATTGAATTGATCCTAACCAAAATAAGCTAAATGAATCGACTCGAACCGAAAAAAATCAAATCGAAAAGAATCTAATCTCAACGAAAATAATCGAAATGAATAGAATCGAAAAGAATCGAATTGAATCAAATCGAAAAGAATCGAATGGAATCCAATCGAAAAGAATCAAATTGATTCGAATCGAAACAAATTGAATCCAATCGAAAAGAATCTAATTGCATCGAATCGAAAAGAATCGAATTCAATCAAAACGAATCGATTAGAATGGAATAGAAAAAACTAGAATAGAATAGAATAGAATCGAAAAGAATGAATTCGAATCGAAAAGAATCGAATCGAAAAGAGACGAATCGAACCGAATCAAAAAGAAAACAATCGAAACGAATCAAATACAAAAGAATCGCTTTGAATAGCATAGAATTGAAAAGAATCGAATCAATCGAATTGAAAACAATCGAATCGAAAAGAATCGAATCAAAAAAAGTCGAATCGAAACGAAAACAATCGAATCGAATCTAAAAGAATCGTATTGAATTGAATCGAGTCGAAAAGACTCGAATCAAAAAGACTCGAATCGAATTGAATCAAATCGAACAGAATCTAATAGAAACCACTCGAACAGAATCAAATCGAAATGATTCAAAATGAATCGAATAGAATAGAATCGAAAAAAATCGAATCGAATCGAAACTAAATGAATCGAAGAGAATCGATTAGAATCGAAATGAAAAGAATCGTATTGAATCGAATCGAATAGAATCAAATCAAATCGAATCGAAAGAATTGAATCAAATCGAAAAGAATCCAATCGAATCGAAAAGAATCGAACTGAATGGAATCAAATCGAAAAGAATCGAATCGAATCGAAAAGAATCGAATCAAATTTAATGGAATCGAAAAGAATCGAATTGAATCGAAAAGAATCGAAATGAAACAAATCAGATCAAATGGAAAAGCATCAAATCGAATTGAAAAGAATCGAATCGAATCGAAATGAATCGAATCAAAAAGACTCGAATCGAAAAGAATCGAATTGAAAAGAATCGAATCGAATCGAAAAGACTCGAATCGAATTAAAAATATCAAATCGAATCGAATCGCAAAGATTCGAATTGAAAAGACTCGAATTGAAACGAATCGATTTGAAACGAAAAGAATCGAATCGAATCGAATCGAATTGAAAGAATCGAATTGAATAGAAAAAAATCGAATAGAAAAGAATCGAACCGAAAAGAAAAGAATCAAATTGAATCAGTTGCTTAATTCAAGTCGAATCGAATCAAAAAGAATGAAATCGAGTCGAATCGAATCGAAAAGAATCGAATCGAATCGAAAAGAATCGAATCGTATCGACTCGAATCGAAAAGAATACAATTGCATCATCGAATGGAAACTAATAGAATTGAATAGAATAGAAAAGAATCGAATCGAATCAAATCGAAAAAAATCAAATTGAATTGATCGAAAAGAATTGAATTGAATCAAATCGAATCGAAATGAAAAGAATCGAATGGATTCAAATAGAAAAGGATCGAATCGAAAAGAATCAAATCGACATGAAAAGAATCGAATCGAATCAAAAAGTATCGAATTGATTCGAAAACATTCGAATCGAAAAGAATCGAATTGAAATGAATCCGATCGAAATGAAAAGAATCTACTCGATTCGAATCCAAAAGAATCGAATTCAAAATAATCGAATCGAATCTAGAAGAATCGAATTGAATTGAATCAAAAGAAATGAATTGAATTGAATCAAAAAGGAACTAATCGAATCAAATCGAAAAAACTCGAATAGAATCAAATCGAATCAAAAAGAATCGAATAGATTCGAATAAAAAAGAATCGAATTGAGGGATCCCTGGGTGGCGCAGCGGTTTAGCGCCTGCCTTTGGCCCAGGGCGCGTTACTGGAGACACGGGATCGAATCCCACATCGGGCTCCTGGTGCATGGAGCCTGCTTCTCCCTCTGCCTGTGTCTCTGCCTCTCTCTCTCTCTCTGTGACTATCATAAAAAAAAGAATCGAATTGAATCGCGTTGAAAAAAATCATAAAGAATCAAATCGAAAAGAATCGAATTCCATGTAACGAAAAGATTCGAATTGAAAAGAATCGAATCGAAACAAAAGAATCGAATCGAATCGACATGAATCAAAAAGAATCGAATCAAAACGAATCGCAAAGAAACAAATCAAGTAGAATCTAAAAGAATCGAATCGAATGAAATCGAAAAAATTCGAATAGAATTGAATCGAAAAGAATCAAAACGAATCGAACCGAAGAGAATCGATTCGAATCAAAATAAAAAGTATCGTATCAAATCGAATCGAAAAGAATCCTATCAAATAGAATTGAAAGAATGGAATCAAATCTAAAACAATCGAATCGAATCGAAAAGAATCGGATTGAATGGAATAGAATCGAAAGAATAGAATAGAATCGAAAGAAATCGAATAGAATCAAATCAAATCAAAAAGAATCGAATTGAATTGATCCTAACCGAAATAAGCGAAATGAATCGACTCGAAACGAAAAAAATCAAATCGAAAAGAATCTAACCTCAACGAAAATAATCGAAATGAATAGAATCGAATTGAATCAAATCGAAAAGAATCGAATGGAATCCAATCGAAAAGAATCAAATTGATTCGAATCGAAACAAATTGAATCCAATCGAAAAGAATCTAATAGAAACCACTCGAACAGAATCAAATCGAAATGATTCAAAATGAATCGAATAGAATAGAATCGAAAAAATTCGAATAGAATCGAAACGAATCGAAACGAAATGAATCGAAGAGAATCGATTAGAATCGAAATGAAAAGAATCGTATTGAATCGAATCGAAAAGAATCAAATCAAATCGAATCGAAAGAATTGAATCAAATCGAAAGGAATCCAATCGAATCGAAAAGAATCGAACTGAATGGAATCAAATCGAAAAGAATCGAATCGAATCGAAAAGAATCGAATCAAATTTAATGGAATCGAAAAGAATCGAATTGAATCGAAAAGAATCGAAATGAAACAAATCAGATCAAATGGAAAAGCATCAAATCGAATTGAAAAGAATCGAATCGAATCGAAATGAATCGAATCAAAAAGACTCGAATCGAAAAGAATAGAATTGAAAAGAATCGAATCGAATCGAAAAGACTCGAATCGAATTAAAAATATCAAATCGAATCGAATCGCAAAGAATCGAATTGAAAAGACTCGAATTGAAACGAATCGATTTGAAACGAAAAGAATCGAATCGAATCGAATCGAATTGAAAGAATCGAATTGAATAGAAAAAAATCGAATAGAAAAGAATCGAACCGAAAAGAAAAGAATCAAATTGAATCAGTCGATTAAATTCTAGTCGAATCGAATCAAAAAGAATGAAATCGAGTCGAATCGAATCGAAAAGAATCGAATCGAATCGAAAAGAATCGAATCGTATCGACTCGAATCGAAAAGAATCCAATTGCATCATCGAATGGAAACTAATCGAATTGAATAGAATAGAAAAGAATCGAATCGAATCAAATCGAAAACAATCAAATTGAATTGATCGAAAAGAATCGAATTGAAACAAATCGAATCGAAATGAAAAGAATCGAATGGATTCAAATAGAAAAGAATCGAATCGAAAAGAATCAAATTGAATCAAATCGAAAGAATCGAATGGAATCCAATCGAAAAGAATCAAATTGATTCGAATCGAAACAAATTGAATCCAATCGAAAGGAATCTAATTGAATCGAATCGAAAAGAATCGAATTGAAATGAATCCGATCGAAATGAAAAGAATGTACTCGATTCGAATCCAAAAGAATCGAATTCAAAATAATCGAATCGAATCTAAAAGAATCGAATTGAATTGAATCAAAAGAAATGAATTGAATTGAATCAAAAAGGAACTAATCGAATCAAATCGAAAAAACTCGAATAGAATCAAATCGAATCAAAAAGAATCGAATAGATTCGAATAAAAAAGAATCGAATTGAGGGATCCCTGGGTGGCGCAGCGGTTTAGCGCCTGCCTTTGGCCCAGGGTGCGATCCTGGAGATCAGGGATCGAATCCCACATCGGGCTCCTGGTGCATGGAGCCTGCTTCTCCTTCTGCCTGTGTTTCTGCCTCTCTGTCTCTCTCTGTGACTATCATAAAAAAAAGAATCGAATTGAATCGCGTTGAAAAAAATCATAAAGAATCAAATCGAAAAGAATCGAATTCCATTTAACGAAAAGATTCGAATTGAAAAGAATCGAATCGAAACAAAAGAATCGAATCGAATCGACATGAATCAAAAAGAATCGAATCAAAACGAATCGCAAAGAAACAAATCAAGTAGAATCTAAAAGAATCGAATCGAATGAAATCGAAAAAATTCGAATAGAATTGAATCGAAAAGAATCAAAACGAATCGAACCGAAGAGAATCGATTCGAATCAAAATAAAAAGTATCGTATCAAATCGAATCGAAAAGAATCCTATCAAATAGAATCGAAAGAATGGAATCAAATCTAAAACAATCGAATCGAATCGAAAAGAATCGGATTGAATGGAATAGAATCGAAAGAATAGAATAGAATCGAAAGAAATCGAATAGAATCAAATCAAATCAAAAAGAATCGAATTGAATTGATCCTAACCAAAATAAGCGAAATGAATCGACTCGAAACGAAAAAAATCAAATCGAAAAGAATCTAATCTCAACGAAAATAATCGAAATGAATAGAATCGAAAAGAATCGAATTGAATCAAATCGAAAAGAATCGAATGGAATCCAATCGAAAAGAATCAAATTGATTCGAATCGAAACAAATTGAATCCAATCGAAAAGAATCGAATTGAATCGAATCGAAAAGAATCGAATTCAATCAAAACGAATCGATTCGAATGGAATAGAAAAAACTAGAATAGAATAGAATAGAATCGAAAATAATCAATTCGAATCAAAAATCGAATCGAAAAGAGACGAATCGAACCGAATCAAAAAGAAAACAATCGAATCGAATCAAATACAAAAGAATCGCTTTGAATAGCATAGAATTGAAAAGAATCGAATCAATCGAATTGAAAACAATCGAATCGAAAAGAATCGAATCAAAAAAAGTCGAATCGAAACGAAAACAATCGAATCGAATCGAATCTAAAAGAATCGTATTGAATTGAATCGAGTCGAAAAGACTCGAATCAAAAAGACTCGAATCGAATTGAATCAAATCGAAAAGAATCTAATAGAAACCACTCGAACAGAATCAAATCGAAATGATTCAAAATGAATCGAATCGAATAGAATCGAAAAAAATCGAATCGAATCGAAACGAAATGAATCGAAGAGAATCGATTAGAATCGAAATGAAAAGAATCGTATTGAATCGAATCGAATAGAATCAAATCAAATCGAATCCAAAGAATTGAATCAAGTCGAAAAGAATCGAATCGAATCGAAAAGAATCGAACTGAATGGAATCAAATCGAAAAGAATCGAATCGAATCGAAAAGAATCGAATCAAATTTAATGGAATCGAAAAGAATCGAATTGAATCGAAAAGAATCGAAATGAAACAAATCAGATCAAATGGAAAAGCATCAAATCGAATTGAAAAGAATCGAATCGAATCAAAATGAATCGAATCAAAAAGACTCGAATCGAAAAGAATCGAATTGAAAAGAATCGAATCGAATCGAAAAGACTCGAATCGAATTAAAAATATCAAATCGAATCGAATCGCAAAGAATCGAATTGAAAAGACTCGAATTGAAACGAATCGATTTGAAACGAAAAGAATCGAATCGAATTGAATAGAAAAAAATCGAATAGAAAAGAATCGAACCGAAAAGAAAAGAATCAAATTGAATCAGTCGATTAAATTCTAGTCGAATCGAATCAAAAAGCATGAAATCGAGTCGAATCGAATCGAAAAGAATCGAATCGAATCGAATTGTATCTAATCAAAAAGAATCGAATCGTATCGACTCGAATCGAAAAGAATCCAATTGCATCATCGAATGGAAACTAATCGAATTGAATAGAATAGAAAAGAATCGAATCGAATCAAATAGAAAACAATCAAATTGAATTGATCGAAAAGAATCGAATTGAATCAAATCGAATCGAAATGAAAAGAATCGAATGGATTCAAATAGAAAAGAATCGAATCGAAAAGAATCAAATCAACACGAAAAGAATCGAATCGAATCAAAAAGTATCGAATTGATTCGAAAACATTCGAATCGAAAAGAATCGAATTGAAATGAATCCGATCGAAATGAAAAGAATGTACTCGATTCGAATCCAAAAGAATCGAATTCAAAATAATCGAATCGAATCTAAAAGAATCGAATTGAATTGAATCAAAAGAAATGAATTGAATTGAATCAAAAAGGAACTAATCGAATCAAATCGAAAAAACTCGAATAGAATCAAATCGAATCAAAAAGAATCGAATAGATTCGAATCAAAAAGAATCGAATTGAGGGATCCCTGGGTGGCGCAGCGGTTTAGCGCCTGCCTTTGGCCCAGGGCGCGATCCTGGAGACCCGGGATCGAATCCCACATCGGGCTCCTGGTGCATGGAGCCTGCTTCTCCCTCTGCCTGTGTCTCTGCCTCTCTCTCTCTCTCTGTGACTATCATAAAAAAAGAATCGAATTGAATCGCGTTGAAAAAAATCATAAAGAATCAAATCGAAAAGAATCGAATTCCATGTAACGAAAAGATTCGAATTGAAAAGAATCGAATCGAAACAAAAGAATCGAATCGAATCGACATGAATCAAAAAGAATCGAATCAAAACGAGTCGAAAAGAAACAAATCAAGTAGAATCTAAAAGAATCGAATCGAATCAAATCGAAAAAATTCGAATAGAATTGAATCGAAAAGAATCAAAACGAATCGAACCGAAGAGAATCGATTCGAATCAAAATAAAAAGTATCGTATCAAATCGAATCGAAAAGAATCCTATCAAATAGAATCGAAAGAATGGAATCAAATCTAAAACAATCGAATCGAATCGAAAAGAATCGGATTGAATGGAATCGAATCGAAAAGAATAGAATAGAATCGAAAGAAATCGAATAGAATCAAATCAAATCAAAAAGAATCGAATTGAATTGATCCTAACCAAAATAAGCTAAATGAATCGACTCGAACCGAAAAAAATCAAATCGAAAAGAATCTAATCTCAACGAAAATATTCGAAATGAATAGAATCGAAAAGAATCGAATTGAATCAAATCGAAAAGAATCGAATGTAATCCAATCGAAAAGAATCAAATTGATTCGAATCGAAACAAATTGAATCCAATCGAAAAGAATCTAATTGCATCGAATCGAAAAGAATCGAATTCAATCAAAACGAATCGATTAGAATGGAATAGAAAAAACTAGAATAGAATAGAATAGAATCGAAAATAATCAATTCGAATCAAAAAGAATCGAATCGAAAAGAGACGAATCGAACCGAATCAAAAAGAAAACAATCGAATCGAATCAAATACAAAAGAATCGCTTTGAATAGCATAGAATTGAAAAGAATCGAATCAATCGAATTGAAAACAATCGAATCGAAAAGAATCGAATCAAAAAAAGTCGAATCGAAACGAAAACAATCGAATCGAATCTAAAAGAATCGTATTGAATTGAATCGAGTCGAAAAGACTCGAATCAAAAAGACTCGAATCGAATTGAATCAAATCGAACAGAATCTAATAGAAACCACTCGAACAGAATCAAATCGAAATGATTCAAAATGAATCGAATAGAATAGAATCGAAAAAAATCGAATCGAATCGAAACTAAATGAATCGAAGAGAATCGATTAGAATCGAAATGAAAAGAATCGTATTGAATCGAATCGAATAGAATCAAATCAAATCGAATCGAAAGAATTGAATCAAATCGAAAAGAATCCAATCGAATCGAAAAGAATCGAACTGAATGGAATCAAATCGAAAAGAATCGAATCGAATCGAAAAGAATCGAATCAAATTTAATGGAATCGAAAAGAATCGAATTGAATCGAAAAGAATCGAAATGAAACAAATCAGATCAAATGGAAAAGCATCAAATCGAATTGAAAAGAATCGAATCGAATCGAAATGAATCGAATCAAAAAGACTCGAATCGAAAAGAATCGAATTGAAAAGAATCGAATCGAATCGAAAAGACTCGAATCGAATTAAAAATATCAAATCGAATCGAATCGCAAAGATTCGAATTGAAAAGACTCGAATTGAAACGAATCGATTTGAAACGAAAAGAATCGAATCGAATCGAATCGAATTGAAAGAATCGAATTGAATAGAAAAAAATCGAATAGAAAAGAATCGAACCGAAAAGAAAAGAATCAAATTGAATCAGTTGCTTAATTCAAGTCGAATCGAATCAAAAAGAATGAAATCGAGTCGAATCGAATCGAAAAGAATCGAATCGAATCGAAAAGAATCGAATCGTATCGACTCGAATCGAAAAGAATACAATTGCATCATCGAATGGAAACTAATAGAATTGAATAGAATAGAAAAGAATCGAATCGAATCAAATCGAAAAAAATCAAATTGAATTGATCGAAAAGAATTGAATTGAATCAAATCGAATCGAAATGAAAAGAATCGAATGGATTCAAATAGAAAAGGATCGAATCGAAAAGAATCAAATCGACATGAAAAGAATCGAATCGAATCAAAAAGTATCGAATTGATTCGAAAACATTCGAATCGAAAAGAATCGAATTGAAATGAATCCGATCGAAATGAAAAGAATCTACTCGATTCGAATCCAAAAGAATCGAATTCAAAATAATCGAATCGAATCTAGAAGAATCGAATTGAATTGAATCAAAAGAAATGAATTGAATTGAATCAAAAAGGAACTAATCGAATCAAATCGAAAAAACTCGAATAGAATCAAATCGAATCAAAAAGAATCGAATAGATTCGAATAAAAAAGAATCGAATTGAGGGATCCCTGGGTGGCGCAGCGGTTTAGCGCCTGCCTTTGGCCCAGGGCGCGTTACTGGAGACACGGGATCGAATCCCACATCGGGCTCCTGGTGCATGGAGCCTGCTTCTCCCTCTGCCTGTGTCTCTGCCTCTCTCTCTCTCTCTGTGACTATCATAAAAAAAAGAATCGAATTGAATCGCGTTGAAAAAAATCATAAAGAATCAAATCGAAAAGAATCGAATTCCATGTAACGAAAAGATTCGAATTGAAAAGAATCGAATCGAAACAAAAGAATCGAATCGAATCGACATGAATCAAAAAGAATCGAATCAAAACGAATCGCAAAGAAACAAATCAAGTAGAATCTAAAAGAATCGAATCGAATCAAATCGAAAAAATTCGAATAGAATTGAATCGAAAAGAATCAAAACGAATCGAACCGAAGAGAATCGATTCGAATCAAAATAAAAAGTATCGTATCAAATCGAATCGAAAAGAATCCTATCAAATAGAATCGAAAGAATGGAATCAAATCTAAAACAATCGAATCGAAAAGAATCGGATTGAATGGAATAGAATCGAAAAGAATAGAATAGAATAGAAAGAAATCGAATAGAATCAAATCAAATCAAAAAGAATCGAATTGAATTGATCCTAACCAAAATAAGCGAAATGAATCGACTCGAACCAAAAAAAAATCAAATCGAAAAGAATCTAATCTCAACGAAAATAATCGAAATGAATAGAATCGAAAAGAATCAAATTGAATCAAATCGAAAGAATCGAATGGAATCCAATCGAAAAGAATCAAATTGATTCGAATCGAAACAAATTGAATCCAATCGAAAGGAATCTAATTGAATCGAATCGAAAAGAATCGAATTCAATCAAAACGAATCGATTCGAATGGAATAGAAAAAAATAGAATAGAATAGAATAGAATCGAAAAGAATGAATTCGAATCGAAAAGAATCGAATCGAAAAGAGACGAATCGAACCGAATCAAAAGAAAACAATCGAATCGAATCAAATACAAAAGAATCGCTTTGAATAGCATAGAATTGAAAAGAATCGAATCAATCGAATTGAAAACAATCGAATCGAAAAGAATCGAATAAAAAAAGTCGAATCGAAACGAAAACAATCGAATCGAATCGAATCTAAAAGAATCGTATTGAATTGAATCGAGTCGAAAAGACTCGAATCAAAAAGACTCGAATCGAATTGAATCAAATCGAAAAGAATCTAATAGAAACCACTCGAACAGAATCAAATCGAAATGATTCAAAATGAATCGAATAGAATAGAATCGAAAAAATTCGAATAGAATCGAAACGAATCGAAACGAAATGAATCGAAGAGAATCGATTAGAATCGAAATTAAAAGAATCGTATTGAATCGAATCGAATAGAATCAAATCAAATCGAATCCAAAGAATTGAATCAAATCGAAAAGAATCCAATCGAATCGAAAAGAATCGAACTGAATGGAATCAAATCGAAAAGAATCGAATCGAATCGAAAAGAATCGAATCAAATTTAATGGAATCGAAAAGAATCGAATTGAATCGAAAAGAATCGAAATGAAACAAATCAGATCAAATGGAAAAGCATCAAATCGAATTGAAAAGAATCGAATCGAATCGAAAAGACTCGAATCGAATTAAAAATATCAAATCGAATCGAATCGCAAAGAATCGAATTGAAAAGACTCGAATTGAAACGAATCGATTTGAAACGAAAAGAATCGAATCGAATCGAATCGAATTGAAAGAATCGAATTGAATAGAAAAAAATCGAATAGAAAAGAATCGAACCGAAAAGAAAAGAATCAAATTGAATCAGTCAATTAAATTCTAGTCGAATCGAATCAAAAAGAATGAAATCGAGTCGAATCGAATCAAAAAGAATCGAATCGAATCGAAAAGAATCGAATCGTATCGACTCGAATCGAAAAGAATCCAATTGCATCATCGAATGGAAACTAATCGAATTGAATAGAATAGAAAAGAATCGAATCGAATCAAATCGAAAACAATCAAATTGAATTGATCGAAAAGAATCGAATTGAAACAAATCGAATCGAAATGAAAAGAATCGAATGGATTCAAATAGAAAAGAATCGAATCGAAAAGAATCAAATCAACACGAAAAGAATCGAATCGAATCAAAAAGTATCGAATTGATTCGAAAACATTCGAATCGAAAAGAATCGAATTGAAATGAATCCGATCGAAATGAAAAGAATGTACTCGATTCGAATCCAAAAGAATCGAATTCAAAATAATCGAATCGAATCTAAAAGAATCGAATTGAATTGAATCAAAAGAAATGAATTGAATTGAATCAAAAAGGAACTAATCGAATCAAATCGAAAAAACTCGAATAGAATCAAATCGAATCAAAAAGAATCGAATAGATTCGAATCAAAAAGAATCGAATTGAGGGATCCCTGGGTGGCGCAGCGGTTTAGCGCCTGCCTTTGGCCCAGGGCGCGATCCTGGAGACCCGGGATCGAATCCCACATCGGGCTCCTGGTGCATGGAGCCTGCTTCTCCCTCTGCCTGTGTCTCTGCCTCTCTGTCTCTCTCTGTGACTATCATAAAAAAAGAATCGAATTGAATCGCGTTGAAAAAAATCATAAGGAATCAAATCGAAAAGAATCGAATTCCATGTAACGAAAAGATTCGAATTGAAAAGAATCGAATCGAAACAAAAGAATCGAATCGAATCGACATGAATCAAAAAGAATCGAATCAAAACGAGTCGAAAAGAAACAAATCAAGTAGAATCTAAAAGAATCGAATCGAATCAAATCGAAAAAATTCGAATAGAATTGAATCGAAAAGAATCAAAACGAATCGAACCGAAGAGAATCGATTCGAATAAAAATAAAAAGTATCGTATCAAATCGAATCGAAAAGAATCCTATCAAATAGAATCGAAAGAATGGAATCAAATCTAAAACAATCGAATCGAATCGAAAAGAATCGGATTGAATGGAATCGAATCGAAAAGAATAGAATAGAATCGAAAGAAATCGAATAGAATCAAATCAAATCAAAAAGAATCGAATTGAATTGATCCTAACCAAAATAAGCTAAATGAATCGACTCGAACCGAAAAAAATCAAATCGAAAAGAATCTAATCTCAACGAAAATAATCGAAATGAATAGAATCGAAAAGAATCGAATTGAATCAAATCGAAAAGAATCGAATGTAATCCAATCGAAAAGAATCAAATTGATTCGAATCGAAACAAATTGAATCCAATCGAAAAGAATCTAATTGCATCGAATCGAAAAGAATCGAATTCAATCAAAACGAATCGATTAGAATGGAATAGAAAAAACTAGAATAGAATAGAATAGAATCGAAAAGAATGAATTCGAATCAAAAAGAATCGAATCGAAAAGAGACGAATCGAACCGAATCAAAAAGAAAACAATCGAATCGAATCAAATACAAAAGAATCGCTTTGAATAGCATAGAATTGAAAAGAATCGAATCAATCGAATTGAAAACAATCGAATCGAAAAGAATCGAATCAAAAAAAGTCGAATCGAAACGAAAACAATCGAATCGAATCTAAAAGAATCGTATTGAATTGAATCGAGTCGAAAAGACTCGAATCAAAAAGACTCGAATCGAATTGAATCAAATCGAACAGAATCTAATAGAAACCACTCGAACAGAATCAAATCGAAATGATTCAAAATGAATCGAATAGAATAGAATCGAAAAAAATCGAATCGAATCGAAACTAAATGAATCGAAGAGAATCGATTAGAATCGAAATGAAAAGAATCGTATTGAATCGAATCGAATAGAATCAAATCAAATCGAATCGAAAGAATTGAATCAAATCGAAAAGAATCCAATCGAATCGAAAAGAATCGAACTGAATGGAATCAAATCGAAAAGAATCGAATCGAATCGAAAAGAATCGAATCAAATTTAATGGAATCGAAAAGAATCGAATTGAATCGAAAAGAATCGAAATGAAACAAATCAGATCAAATGGAAAAGCATCAAATCGAATTGAAAAGAATCGAATCGAATCGAAATGAATCGAATCAAAAAGACTCGAATCGAAAAGAATCGAATTGAAAAGAATCGAATCGAATCGAAAAGACTCGAATCGAATTAAAAATATCAAATCGAATCGAATCGCAAAGATTCGAATTGAAAAGACTCGAATTGAAACGAATCGATTTGAAACGAAAAGAATCGAATCGAATCGAATCGAATTGAAAGAATCGAATTGAATAGAAAAAAATCGAATAGAAAAGAATCGAACCGAAAAGAAAAGAATCAAATTGAATCAGTTGCTTAATTCAAGTCGAATCGAATCAAAAAGAATGAAATCGAGTCGAATCGAATCGAAAAGAATCGAATCGAATCGAAAAGAATCGAATCGTATCGACTCGAATCGAAAAGAATACAATTGCATCATCGAATGGAAACTAATAGAATTGAATAGAATAGAAAAGAATCGAATCGAATCAAATCGAAAAAAATCAAATTGAATTGATCGAAAAGAATTGAATTGAATCAAATCGAATCGAAATGAAAAGAATCGAATGGATTCAAATAGAAAAGGATCGAATCGAAAAGAATCAAATCGACATGAAAAGAATCGAATCGAATCAAAAAGTATCGAATTGATTCGAAAACATTCGAATCGAAAAGAATCGAATTGAAATGAATCCGATCGAAATGAAAAGAATCTACTCGATTCGAATCCAAAAGAATCGAATTCAAAATAATCGAATCGAATCTAAAAGAATCGAATTGAATTGAATCAAAAGAAATGAATTGAATTGAATCAAAAAGGAACTAATCGAATCAAATCGAAAAAACTCGAATAGAATCAAATCGAATCAAAAAGAATCGAATAGATTCGAATAAAAAAGAATCGAATTGAGGGATCCCTGGGTGGCGCAGCGGTTTAGCGCCTGCCTTTGGCCCAGGGCGCGTTACTGGAGACACGGGATCGAATCCCACATCGGGCTCCTGGTGCATGGAGCCTGCTTCTCCCTCTGCCTGTGTCTCTGCCTCTCTCTCTCTCTCTGTGACTATCATAAAAAAAAGAATCGAATTGAATCGCGTTGAAAAAAATCATAAAGAATCAAATCGAAAAGAATCGAATTCCATGTAACGAAAAGATTCGAATTGAAAAGAATCGAATCGAAACAAAAGAATCGAATCGAATCGACATGAATCAAAAAGAATCGAATCAAAACGAATCGCAAAGAAACAAATCAAGTAGAATCTAAAAGAATCGAATCGAATCAAATCGAAAAAATTCGAATAGAATTGAATCGAAAAGAATCAAAACGAATCGAACCGAAGAGAATCGATTCGAATCAAAATAAAAAGTATCGTATCAAATCGAATCGAAAAGAATCCTATCAAATAGAATCGAAAGAATGGAATCAAATCTAAAACAATCGAATCGAAAAGAATCGGATTGAATGGAATAGAATCGAAAAGAATAGAATAGAATAGAAAGAAATCGAATAGAATCAAATCAAATCAAAAAGAATCGAATTGAATTGATCCTAACCAAAATAAGCGAAATGAATCGACTCGAACCAAAAAAAAATCAAATCGAAAAGAATCTAATCTCAACGAAAATAATCGAAATGAATAGAATCGAAAAGAATCAAATTGAATCAAATCGAAAGAATCGAATGGAATCCAATCGAAAAGAATCAAATTGATTCGAATCGAAACAAATTGAATCCAATCGAAAGGAATCTAATTGAATCGAATCGAAAAGAATCGAATTCAATCAAAACGAATCGATTCGAATGGAATAGAAAAAAATAGAATAGAATAGAATAGAATCGAAAAGAATGAATTCGAATCGAAAAGAATCGAATCGAAAAGAGACGAATCGAACCGAATCAAAAGAAAACAATCGAATCGAATCAAATACAAAAGAATCGCTTTGAATAGCATAGAATTGAAAAGAATCGAATCAATCGAATTGAAAACAATCGAATCGAAAAGAATCGAATAAAAAAAGTCGAATCGAAACGAAAACAATCGAATCGAATCGAATCTAAAAGAATCGTATTGAATTGAATCGAGTCGAAAAGACTCGAATCAAAAAGACTCGAATCGAATTGAATCAAATCGAAAAGAATCTAATAGAAACCACTCGAACAGAATCAAATCGAAATGATTCAAAATGAATCGAATAGAATAGAATCGAAAAAATTCGAATAGAATCGAAACGAATCGAAACGAAATGAATCGAAGAGAATCGATTAGAATCGAAATTAAAAGAATCGTATTGAATCGAATCGAATAGAATCAAATCAAATCGAATCCAAAGAATTGAATCAAATCGAAAAGAATCCAATCGAATCGAAAAGAATCGAACTGAATGGAATCAAATCGAAAAGAATCGAATCGAATCGAAAAGAATCGAATCAAATTTAATGGAATCGAAAAGAATCGAATTGAATCGAAAAGAATCGAAATGAAACAAATCAGATCAAATGGAAAAGCATCAAATCGAATTGAAAAGAATCGAATCGAATCGAAAAGACTCGAATCGAATTAAAAATATCAAATCGAATCGAATCGCAAAGAATCGAATTGAAAAGACTCGAATTGAAACGAATCGATTTGAAACGAAAAGAATCGAATCGAATCGAATCGAATTGAAAGAATCGAATTGAATAGAAAAAAATCGAATAGAAAAGAATCGAACCGAAAAGAAAAGAATCAAATTGAATCAGTCAATTAAATTCTAGTCGAATCGAATCAAAAAGAATGAAATCGAGTCGAATCGAATCAAAAAGAATCGAATCGAATCGAAAAGAATCGAATCGTATCGACTCGAATCGAAAAGAATCCAATTGCATCATCGAATGGAAACTAATCGAATTGAATAGAATAGAAAAGAATCGAATCGAATCAAATCGAAAACAATCAAATTGAATTGATCGAAAAGAATCGAATTGAAACAAATCGAATCGAAATGAAAAGAATCGAATGGATTCAAATAGAAAAGAATCGAATCGAAAAGAATCAAATCAACACGAAAAGAATCGAATCGAATCAAAAAGTATCGAATTGATTCGAAAACATTCGAATCGAAAAGAATCGAATTGAAATGAATCCGATCGAAATGAAAAGAATGTACTCGATTCGAATCCAAAAGAATCGAATTCAAAATAATCGAATCGAATCTAAAAGAATCGAATTGAATTGAATCAAAAGAAATGAATTGAATTGAATCAAAAAGGAACTAATCGAATCAAATCGAAAAAACTCGAATAGAATCAAATCGAATCAAAAAGAATCGAATAGATTCGAATAAAAAAGAATCGAATTGAGGGATCCCTGGGTGGCGCAGCGGTTTAGCGCCTGCCTTTGGCTCAGGGTGCGATCCTGGAGATCCGGGATCGAATCCCACATCGGGCTCCTGGTGCATGGAGCCTGCTTCTCCCTCTGCCTGTGTCTCTGCCTCTCTGTCTCTCTCTGTGACTATCATAAAAAAAAGAATCGAATTGAATCGCGTTGAAAAAAATCATAAAGAATCAAATCGAAAAGAATCGAATTCCATGTAACGAAAAGATTCGAATTGAAAAGAATCGAATCGAAACAAAAGAATCGAATCGAATCGACATGAATCAAAAAGAATCGAATCAAAACGAATCGCAAAGAAACAAATCAAGTAGAATCTAAAAGAATCGAATCGAATCAAATCGAAAAAATTCGAATAGAATTGAATCGAAAAGAATCAAAACGAATCGAACCGAAGAGAATCGATTCGAATCAAAATAAAAAGTATCGTATCAAATCGAATCGAAAAGAATCCTATCAAATAGAATTGAAAGAATGGAATCAAATCTAAAACAATCGAATCGAATCGAAAAGAATCGGATTGAATGGAATAGAATCGAAAGAATAGAATAGAATCGAAAGAAATCGAATAGAATCAAATCAAATCAAAAAGAATCGAATTGAATTGATCCTAACCGAAATAAGCGAAATGAATCGACTCGAAACGAAAAAAATCAAATCGAAAAGAATCTAACCTCAACGAAAATAATCGAAATGAATAGAATCGAATTGAATCAAATCGAAAAGAATCGAATGGAATCCAATCGAAAAGAATCAAATTGATTCGAATCGAAACAAATTGAATCCAATCGAAAAGAATCTAATAGAAACCACTCGAACAGAATCAAATCGAAATGATTCAAAATGAATCGAATCGAATAGAATCGAAAAAATTCGAATAGAATCGAAACGAATCGAAACGAAATGAATCGAAGAGAATCGATTAGAATCGAAATGAAAAGAATCGTATTGAATCGAATCGAAAAGAATCAAATCAAATCGAATCGAAAGAATTGAATCAAATCGAAAAGAATCCAATCGAATCGAAAAGAATCGAACTGAATGGAATCAAATCGAAAAGAATCGAATCGAATCGAAAAGAATCGAATCAAATTTGATGGAATCGAAATGAATCGAATTGAATCGAAAAGAATCGAAATGAAACAAATCAGATCAAATGGAAAAGCATCAAATCGAATTGAAAAGAATCGAATCGAATCGAAATGAATCGAATCAAAAAGACTCGAATCGAAAAGAATAGAATTGAAAAGAATCGAATCGAATCGAAAAGACTCGAATCGAATTAAAAATATCAAATCGAATCGAATCGCAAAGAATCGAATTGAAAAGACTCGAATTGAAACGAATCGATTTGAAAGGAAAAGAATCGAATCGAATCGAATCGAATTGAAAGAATCGAATTGAATAGAAAAAAATCGAATAGAAAAGAATCGAACCGAAAAGAAAAGAATCAAATTGAATCAGTCGATTAAATTCTAGTCGAATCGAATCAAAAAGAATGAAATCGAGTCGAATCGAATCGAAAAGAATCGAATCGAATCGAAAAGAATCGAATCGTATCGACTCGAATCGAAAAGAATCCAATTGCATCATCGAATGGAAACTAATCGAATTGAATAGAATAGAAAAGAATCGAATCGAATCAAATCGAAAACAATCAAATTGAATTGATCGAAAAGAATCGAATTGAAACAAATCGAATCGAAATGAAAAGAATCGAATGGATTCAAATAGAAAAGAATCGAACCGAAAAGAATCAAATCGACACGAAAAGAATCGAATCGAATCAAAAAGTATCGAATTGATTCGAAAACTTTCGAATCGAAAAGAATCGAATTGAAATGAATCCGATCGAAATGAAAAGAATGTACTCGATTCGAATCCAAAAGAATCGAATTCAAAATAATCGAATCGAATCTAAAAGAATCGAATTGAATTGAATCAAAAGAAATGAATTGAATTGAATCAAAAAGGAACTAATCGAATCAAATCGAAAAAACTCGAATAGAATCAAATCGAATCAAAAAGAATCGAATAGATTCGAATAAAAAAGAATCGAATTGAGGGATCCCTGGGTGGCGCAGCGGTTTAGCGCCTGCCTTTGGCCCAGGGCGCGATCCTGGAGATCAGGGATCGAATCCCACATCGGGCTCCTGGTGCATGGAGCCTGCTTCTCCGTCTGCCTGTGTCTCTGCCTCTCTGTCTCTCTCTGTGACTATCATAAAAAAAAGAATCGAATTGAATCGCGTTGAAAAAAATCATAAAGAATCAAATCGAAAAGAATCGAATTCCATTTAACGAAAAGATTCGAATTGAAAAGAATCGAATCGAAACAAAAGAATCGAATCGAATCGACATGAATCAAAAAGAATCGAATCAAAACGAATCGCAAAGAAACAAATCAAGTAGAATCTAAAAGAATCGAATCGAATGAAATCGAAAAAATTCGAATAGAATTGAATCGAAAAGAATCAAAACGAATCGAACCGAAGAGAATCGATTCGAATCAAAATAAAAAGTATCGTATCAAATCGAATCGAAAAGAATCCTATCAAATAGAATCGAAAGAATGGAATCAAATCTAAAACAATCGAATCGAATCGAAAAGAATCGGATTGAATGGAATAGAATCGAAAGAATAGAATAGAATCGAAAGAAATCGAATAGAATCAAATCAAATCAAAAAGAATCGAATTGAATTGATCCTAACCAAAATAAGCGAAATGAATCGATTCGAAACGAAAAAAATCAAATCGAAAAGAATCTAATCTCAACGAAAATAATCGAAATGAATAGAATCGAATTGAATCAAATCGAAAAGAATCGAATGGAATCCAATCGAAAAGAATCAAATTGATTCGAATCGAAACAAATTGAATCCAATCGAAAAGAATCTAATTGAATCGAATCGAAAAGAATCGAATTCAATCAAAACGAATCGATTCGAATGGAATAGAATAGAATAGAATAGAATAGAAAAGAATCAAATCGAATCGAAAAGAATCGAATCGAAAAGAATTGAATCGAATCGAAAAGAAACGAATCGAACCAAATCAAAAAGAAAACAATCGAATCGAATCAAATACAAAAGAATCGCTTTGAATAGCATAGAATTGAAAAGAATCGAATCACTCGAATTGAAAACAATCGAATCGAAAAGAATCGAATCAAAAAAAGTCGAATCGAAACGAAAACAATCGAATCGAATCGAATCTAAAAGAATCGTATTGAATTGAATCGAGTCGAAAAGACTCGAATCAAAAAGACTCGAATCGAATTGAATCAAATCGAAAAGAATCTAATAGAAACCACTCGAACAGAATCAAATCGAAATGATTCAAAATGAATCGAATCGAATAGAATCGAAAAAATTCGAATAGAATCGAAACGAAATGAATCGAAGAGAATCGATTAGAATCGAAATGAAAAGAATCGTATTGAATCGAATCGAATAGAATCAAATCAAATCGAATCCAAAGAATTGAATCAAATCGAAAAGAATCGAATCGAAAAGAATCGAACTGAATGGAATCAAATCGAAAAGAATCGAATCGAATCGAAAAGAATCGAATCAAATTTAATGGAATCGAAAAGAATCGAATTGAATCGAAAAGAATCGAAATGAAACAAATCAGATCAAATGGAAAAGCATCAAATCGAATTGAAAAGAATCGAATCGAATCGAAATGAATCGAATCAAAAAGACTCGAATCGAAAAGAATCGAAAAGAATCAAATCGAATCGAAAAGGCCCGAATCGAATTAAAAATATCAAATCGAATCGAATCGCAAAGAATCGAATTGAAAAGACTCGAATTGAAACGAATCGATTTGAAACGAAAAGAATCGAATCGAATCGAATCGAATTGAAAGAATCGAATTGAATAGAAAAAAATCGAATAGAAAAGAATCGAACCGAAAAGAAAAGAATCAAATTGAATCAGTCGATTAAATTCTAGTCGAATCGAATCAAAAAGCATGAAATCGAGTCAAATCGAATAAAAAAGAATCGAATTGTATCGAAAAGAATCGAATCGTATCGACTCGAATCGAAAAGAATCCAATTGCATCATCGAATGGAAACTAATCGAATTGAATAGAATAGAAAAGAATCGAATCGAATCAAATCGAAAACAATCAAATTGAATTGATCGAAAAGAATCGAATTGAAACAAATCGAATCGAAATGAAAAGAATCGAATGGATTCAAATAGAAAAGAATCGAATCGAAAAGAATCAAATCGACACGAAAAGAATCGAATCGAATCAAAAAGTATCGAATTGATTCGAAAACATTCGAATCGAAAAGAATCGAATTGAAATGAATCCGATCGAAATGAAAAGAATGTACTCGATTCGAATCCAAAAGAATCGAATTCAAAATAATCGAATCGAATCTAAAAGAATCGAATTGAATTGAATCAAAAGAAATGAATTGAATTGAATCAAAAAGGAACTAATCGAATCAAATCGAAAAAACTCGAATAGAATCAAATCGAATCAAAAAGAATCGAATAGATTCGAATAAAAAAGAATCGAATTGAGGGACCCCTGGGTGGCGCAGCGGTTTAGCGCCTGCCTTTGGCCCAGGGCGCGATCCTGGAGACCCGGGATCGAATCCCACATCGGGCTCCTGGTGCATGGAGCCTGCTTCTCTCTCTGCCTGTGTCTCTGCCTCTCTGTCTCTCTCTGTGACTATCATAAAAAAAAGAATCGAATTGAATCGCATTGAAAAAAATCATAAAGAATCAAATCGAAAAGAATCGAATTCCATGTAACGAAAAGATTCGAATTGAAAAGAATCGAATCGAAACAAAAGAATCGAATCGAATCGACATGAATCAAAAAGAATCGAATCAAAATGAGTCGAAAAGAAACAAATCAAGTAGAATCTAAAAGAATCGAATCGAATCAAATCGAAAAAATTCGAATAGAATTGAATCGAAAAGAATCAAAACGAATCGAACCGAAGAGAATCGATTCGAATCAAAATAAAAAGTATCGTATCAAATCGAATCGAAAAGAATCCTATCAAATAGAATCGAAAGAATGGAATCAAATCTAAAACAATCGAATCGAATCGAAAAGAATCGGATTGAATGGAATAGAATCGAAAGAATAGAATAGAATCGAAAGAAATCGAATAGAATCAAATCAAATCAAAAAGAATCGAATTGAATTGATCCTAACCAAAATAAGCGAAGTGAATCGACTCGAAACGAAAAAAATCAAATCGAAAAGAATCTAATCTCAACGAAAATAATCGAAATGAATCAAATCGAAAAGAATCGAATGGAATCCAATCGAAAAGAATCAAATTGATTCGAATCGAAACAAATTGAATCCAATCGAAAAGAATCTAATTGAATCGAATCGAAAAGAATCGAATTCAATCAAAACGAATCGATTCGAATGGAATAGAATAGAATAGAATAGAATAGAACAGAATCAAATCGAATAGAAAAGAATCGAATCGAAAAGAATTGAATCGAATCGAAAAGAAACGAATCGAACCAAATCAAAAAGAAAACAATCGAATCGAATCAAATACAAAAGAATCGCTTTGAATAGCATAGAATTGAAAAGAATCGAATCAATCGAATTGAAAACAATCGAATCGAAAAGAATCGAATCAAAAAAAGTCGAATCGAAACGAAAACAATCGAATCGAATCGAATCTAAAAGAATCGTATTGAATTGAATCGAGTCGAAAAGACTCGAATCAAAAAAACTCGAATCGAATTGAATCAAATCGAAAAGAATCTAATAGAAACCACTCGAACAGAATCAAATCGAAATGATTCAAAATGAATCGAATCGAATAGAATCGAAAAAATTCGAATAGAATCGAAACTAAATGAATCGAACAGAATCGATTAGAATCGAAATTAAAAGAATCGTATTGAATCGAATCGAATAGAATCAAATCAAATCGAATCGAAAGAATTGAATCAAATCGAAAAGAATCCAATCGAAAAGAATCGAACTGAATGGAATCAAATCGAAAAGAATCGAATCGAATCGAAAAGAATCGAATCAAATTTAATGGAATCGAAAAGAATCGAATTGAATCGAAAAGAATCGAAATGAAACAAATCAGATCAAATGGAAAAGCATCAAATTGAATTGAAAAGAATCGAATCGAATCGAAATGAATCGAATCAAAAAGACTTGAATCGAAAAGAATCGAAAAGAATCGAATCGAATCGAAAAGGCCCGAATCGAATTAAAAATATCAAATCGAATCGAATCGCAAAGAATCGAATTGAAAAGACTCGAATTGAAACGAATCGATTTGAAATGAAAAGAATCGATCGAATCGAATCGAATTGAAAGAATCGAATTGAATAGAAAAAAATCGAATAGAAAAGAATCGAACCGAAAAGAAAAGAATCAAATTGAATCAGTCGATTAAATTCTAGTCGAATCGAATCAAAAAGCATGAAATCGAGTCAAATCGAATAAAAAAGAATCGAATTGTATCTAATCAAAAAGAATCGAATCGTATCGACTCGAATCGAAAAGAATCCAATTGCATCATCGAATGGAAACTAATCGAATTGAATAGAATAGAAAAGAATCGAATCGAATCAAATCGAAAACAATCAAATTGAATAGATCGAAAAGAATCGAATTGAAACAAATCGAATCGAAATGAAAAGAATCGAATGGATTCAAATAGAAAAAAATCGAATCGAAAAGAATCAAATCGACACGAAAAGAATCGAATCGAATCACAAAGTATCGAATTGGTTTGAAAACATTCGAATCGAAAAGAATCGAATTGAAATGAATCCGATCGAAATGAAAAGAATGTACTCGATTCGAATCCAAAAGAATCGAATTCAAAATAATCGAATCGAATCTAAAAGAATCGAATTGAATTGAATCAAAAGAAATGAATTGAATTGAATCAAAAAGGAACTAATCGAATCAAATCGAAAAAACTCGAATAGAATCAAATCGAATCAAAAAGAATCGAATAGATTCGAATAAAAAAGAATCGAATTGAGGGATCCCTGGGTGGCGCAGCGGTTTAGCGCCTGCCTTTGGCCCAGGGCGCGATCCTGGAGACCCGGGATCGAATCCCACATCGGGCTCCTGGTGCATGGAGCCTGCTTCTCTCTCTGCCTGTGTCTCTGCCTCTCTGTCTCTCTCTGTGACTATCATAAAAAAAAGAATCGAATTGAATCGCATTGAAAAAAATCATAAAGAATCAAATCGAAAAGAATCGAATTCCATGTAACGAAAAGATTCGAATTGAAAAGAATCGAATCGAAACAAAAGAATCGAATCGAATCGACATGAATCAAAAAGAATCGAATCAAAAAGAATCGAAAAGAAACAAATCAAGTAGAATCTAAAAGAATCGAATCGAATCAAATCGAAAAAATTCGAATAGAATTGAATCGAAAAGAATCAAAACGAATCGAACCGAAGAGAATCGATTCGAATCAAAATAAAAAGTATCGTATCAAATCGAATCGAAAAGAATCCTATCAAATAGAATCGAAAGAATGGAATCAAATCTAAAACAATCGAATCGAATCGAAAAGAATCGGATTGAATGGAATAGAATCGAAAAGAATAGAATAGAATCGAAAGAAATCGAATAGAATCAAATCAAATCAAAAAGAATCGAATTGAATTGATCCTAACCAAAATAAGCGAAGTGAATCGACTCGAAAAGAAAAAAATCAAATCGAAAAGAATCTAACCTCAACGAAAATAATCGAAATGAATAGAATCGAATTGAATCAAATCGAAAAGAATCGAATGGAATCCAATCGAAAAGAATCAAATTGATTCGAATCGAAACAAATTGAATCCAATCGAAAAGAATCTAATTGAATTGAATCGAAAAGAATCGAATTAAATCAAAACGAATCGAATCGAATGGTATAGAAAAGAAAAGAATAGAATAGAATCGAAAAGAATCAAATCGAATCGAAAAGAATCGAATCGAAAAGAATTGAATCGAATCGAAAAGAAACGAATCGAACCGAATCAAAAAGAAAACAATCGAATCGAATCAAATACAAAAGAATCGCTTTGAATAGCATAGAATTGAAAAGAATCGAATCAATCGAATTGAAAACAATCGAATCGAAAAGAATCGAATCAAAAAAAGTCGAATCGAAACGAAAACAATCGAATCGAATCTAAAAGAATCGTATTGAATTGAATCGAGTCGAAAAGACTCGAATCAAAAAGACTCGAATCGAATTGAATCAAATCGAAAAGAATCTAATAGAAACCACTCGAACAGAATCAAATCGAAATGATTCAAAATGAATCGAATAGAATAGAATCGAAAAAAATCGAAACGAATCGAAACGAATCGAAACGAAATGAATCGAAGAGAATCGATTAGAATCGAAATGAAAAGAATCGTATTGAATCGAATCGAAAAGAATCAAATCAAATCGAATCGAAAGAATTGAATCAAATCGAAAAGAATCCAATCGAATCGAAAAGAATCGAACTGAATGGAATCAAATCGAAAAGAATCGAATCGAATCGAAAAGAATCGAATCAAATTTAATGGAATCGAAAAGAATCGAATTGAATCGAAAAGAATCGAAATGAAACAAATCAGATCAAATGGAAAAGCATCAAATCGAATTGAAAAGAATCGAATCGAATCGAAATGAATCGAATCAAAAAGACTCGAATCGAAAAGAATCGAAAAGAATCGAATCGAATCGAAAAGGCCCGAATCGAATTAAAAATATCAAATCGAATCGAATCGCAAAGAATCGAATTGAAAAGACTCGAATTGAAACGAATCGATTTGAAATGAAAAGAATCGAATCGAATCGAATCGAATTGAAAGAATCGAATTGAATAGAAAAAAATCGAATAGAAAAGAATCGAACCGAAAAGAAAAGAATCAAATTGAATCAGTCGATTAAATTCTAGTCGAATCGAATCAAAAAGCATGAAATCGAGTCAAATCGAATCAAAAAGAATCGAATTGTATCTAATCAAAAAGAATCGAATCGTATCGACTCGAATCGAAAAGAATCCAATTGCATCATCGAATGTAAACTAATCGAATTGAATAGAATAGAAAAGAATCGAATCGAATCAAATCGAAAACAATCAAATTGAATTGATCGAAAAGAATCGAATTGAAACAAATCGAATCGAAATGAAAAGAATCGAATGGATTCAAATAGAAAAAAATCGAATCGAAAAGAATCAAATCGACACGAAAAGAATCGAATCGAATCACAAAGTATCGAATTGGTTTGAAAACATTCGAATCGAAAAGAATCGAATTGAAATGAATCCGATCGAAATGAAAAGAATGTACTCGATTCGAATCCAAAAGAATCGAATTCAAAATAATCGAATCGAATCTAAAAGAATCGAATTGAATTGAATCAAAAGAAATGAATTGAATTGAATCAAAAAGGAACTAATCGAATCAAATCGAAAAAACTCGAATAGAATCAAATCGAATCAAAAAGAATCGAATAGATTCGAATAAAAAAGAATCGAATTGAGGGATCCCTGGGTGGCGCAGCGGTTTAGCGCCTGCCTTTGGCCCAGGGCGCGATCCTGGAGACCCGGGATCGAATCCCACATCGGGCTCCTGGTGCATGGAGCCTGCTTCTCTCTCTGCCTGTGTCTCTGCCTCTCTGTCACTCTCTGTGACTATAATAAAAAAAAGAATCGAATTGAATCGCGTTGAAAAAAATCATAAAGAATCAAATCGAAAAGAATCGAATTCCATGTAACGAAAAGATTCGAATTGAAAAGAATCGAATCGAAACAAAAGAATCGAATCGAATCGACATGAATCAAAAATAATCGAATCAAAACGAATCGAAAAGAAACAAATCAAGTAGAATCTAAAAGAATCGAATCGAATCAAATCGAAAAAATTCGAATAGAATTGAATCGAAAAGAATCAAAACGAATCGAACCGAAGAGAATCGATTCGAATCAAAATAAAAAGTATCGTATCAAATCGAATCGAAAAGAATCCTATCAAATAGAATCGAAAGAATGGAATCAAATCTAAAACAATCGAATCTAATCGAAAAGAATCGGATTGAATGGAATAGAATCGAAAAGAATAGAATAGAATCGAAAGAAATCGAATAGAATCAAATCAAATCAAAAAGAATCGAATTGAATTGATCCTAACCAAAATAAGCGAAATGAATCGACTCGAAACGAAAAAAATCAAATCGAAAAGAATCTAATCTCAACGAAAATAATCGAAATGAATAGAATCGAATTGAATCAAATCGAAAAGAATCGAATGGAATCCAATCGAAAAGAATCAAATTGATTCGAATCGAAACAAATTGAATCCAATCGAAAAGAATCTAATTGAATCGAATCGAAAAGAATCGAATTCAATCAAAACGAATCGATTCGAATGGAATAGAAAAGAATAGAATAAAATAGAATCGAAAAGAATCAACTCGAATCGAAAAGAATCGAATCGAAAAGAATTGAATCGAATCGAAAAGAAACGAATCGAACCGAATCAAAAAGAAAACAATCGAATCGAATCAAATACAAAAGAATCGCTTTGAATAGCATAGAATTGAAAAGAATCGAATCAATCGAATTGAAAACAATCGAATCGAAAAGAATCGAATCAAAAAAAGTCGAATCGAAACGAAAACAATCGAATCGAATCGAATCTAAAAGAATCGTATTGAATTGAATCGAGTCGAAAAGACTCGAATCAAAAAGACTCGAATCGAATTGAATCAAATCGAAAAGAATCTAATAGAAACCACTCGAACAGAATCAAATCGAAATGATTCAAAATGAATCGAATCGAATAGAATCGAAAAAATTCAAATAGAATCGAAACTAAATGAATCGAAGAGAATCGATTAGAATCGAAATTAAAAGAATCGTATTGAATCGAATCGAATAGAATCAAATCAAATCGAATTCCAAGAATTGTATCAAATCGAAAAGAATCCAATCGAAAAGAATCGAACTGAATGGAATCAAATCGAAAAGAATCGAATCGAATCGAAAAGAATCGAATCAAATTTAATGGAATCGAAAAGAATCGAATTGAATCGAAAAGAATCGAAATGAAACAAATCAGATCAAATGGAAAAGCATCAAATCGAATTGAAAAGAATCGAATCGAATCGAAATGAATCGAATCAAAAAGACTCGAATCGAAAAGAATCGAATTGAAAAGAATCGAATCGAAAAGGCCCGAATCGAATTAAAAATATCAAATCGAATCGAATCGCAAAGAATCGAATTGAAAAGACTCGAATTGAAACGAATCGATTTGAAACGAAAAGAATCGAATCGAATCGAATCGAATTGAAAGAATCGAATTGAATAGAAAAAAATCGAATAGAAAAGAATCGAACCGAAAAGAAAAGAATCAAATTGAATCAGTCGATTAAATTCTAGTCGAATCGAATCAAAAAGAATGAAATCGAGTCGAATCGAATCGAAAAGAATCGAATTGTATCTAATCAAAAAGAATCGAATCGTATCGACTCGAATCGAAAAGAATCCAATTGCATCATCGAATGGAAACTAATCGAATTGAATAGAATAGAAAAGAATCGAATCGAATCAAATCGAAAACAATCAAATTGAATTGATCGAAAAGAATCGAATTGAATCAAATCGAATCGAAATGAAAAGAATCGAATGGATTCAAATAGAAAAGAATCGAATCGAAAAGAATCAAATCGACACGAAAAGAATCGAATCGAATCGAAAAGTAGCGAATTGGTTTGAAAACATTCGAATCGAAAAGAATCGAATTGAAATGAATCCGATCGAAATGAAAAGAATGTACTCGATTCGAATCCAAAAGAATCGAATTCAAAATAATCGAATCGAATCTAAAAGAATCGAATTGAATTGAATCAAACGAAATGAATTGAATTGAATCAAAAAGGAACTAATCGAATCAAATCGAAAAAACTCGAATAGAATCAAATCGAATCAAAAAGAATCGAATAGATTCGAATAAAAAAGAATCGAATTGAGGGATCCCTGGGTGGCGCAGCGGTTTAGCGCCTGCCTTTGGCCCAGGGCGCGATCCTGGAGACCCGGGATCGAATCCCACATCGGGCTCCTGGTGCATGGAGCCTGCTTCTCCCTCTGCCTGTGTCTCTGCCTCTCTGTCTCTCTCTGTGACTATCATAAAAAAAAGAATCGAATTGAATCGCGTTGAAAAAAATCATAAAGAATCAAATCGAAAAGAATCGAATTCCATGTAACGAAAAGATTCGAATTGAAAAGAATCGAATCGAAACAAAAGAATCGAATCGAATCGACATGAATCAAAAAGAATCGAATCAAAGCGAATCGCAAAGAAACAAATCAAGTAGAATCTAAAAGAATCGAATCGAATCAAATCGAAAAAATTCGAATAGAATTGAATCGAAAAGAATCAAAACGAATCGAACCGAAGAGAATCGATTCGAATCAAAATAAAAAGTATCGTATCAAATCGAATCGAAAAGAATCCTATCAAATAGAATTGAAAGAATGGAATCAAATCTAAAACAATCGAATCGAATCGAAAAGAATCGGATTGAATGGAATAGAATCGAAAGAATAGAATAGAATCGAAAGAAATCGAATAGAATCAAATCAAATCAAAAAGAATCGAATTGAATTGATCCTAACCAAAATAAGCGAAATGAATCGACTCGAAACGAAAAAAATCAAATCGAAAAGAATCTAACCTCAACGAAAATAATCGAAATGAATAGAATCGAATTGAATCAAATCGAAAAGAATCGAATGGAATCCAATCGAAAAGAATCAAATTGATTCGAATCGAAACAAATTGAATCCAATCGAAAAGAATCTAATTGAATCGAATCGAAAAGAATCGAATTCAATCAAAACGAATCGAATCGAATGGTATAGAAAAGAAAAGAATAGAATAGAATCGAAAAGAATCAAATCGAATCGAAAAGAATCGAATCGAAAAGAATTGAATCGAATCGAAAAGAAACGAATCGAACCGAATCAAAAAGAAAACAATTGAATGGAATCAAATACAAAAGAATCGCTTTGAATAGCATAGAATTGAAAAGAATCGAATCAATCGAATTGAAAACAATCGAATCGAAAAGAATCGAATCAAAAAAGTCGAATCGAAACGAAAACAATCGAATCGAATCGAATCTAAAAGAATCGTATTGAATTGAATCGAGTCGAAAAGACTCGAATCAAAAAGACTCGAATCGAATTGAATCAAATCGAAAAGAATCTAATAGAAACCACTCGAACAGAATCAAATCGAAATGATTCAAAATGAATCGAATCGAATAGAATCGAAAAAATTCGAATAGAATCGAAACGATTCGAAACGAAATGAATCGAAGAGAATCGATTAGAATCGAAATGAAAAGAATCGTATTGAATCGAATCGAAAAGAATCAAATCAAATCGAATCGAAAGAATTGAATCAAATTGAAAAGAATCCAATCGAATCGAAAAGAATCGAACTGAATGGAATCAAATCGAAAAGAATCGAATCGAATCGAAAAGAATCGAATCAAATTTAATGGAATCGAAAAGAATCGAATTGAATCGAAAAGAATCGAAATGAAACAAATCAGATCCAATGGAAAAGCATCAAATCGAATTGAAAAGAATCGAATCGAATCGAAATGAATCGAATCAAAAAGACTCGAATCGAAAAGAATCGAATTGAAAAGAATCGAATCGAAAAGGCCCGAATCGAATTAAAAATATCAAATCGAATCGAATCGCAAAGAATCGAATTGAAAAGACTCAAATTGAAACGAATCGATTTGAAACGAAAAGAATCGAATCGAATCGAATTGAAAGAATCGAATTGAATAGAAAAAAATCGAATAGAAAAGAATCGAACCGAAAAGAAAAGAATCAAATTGAATCAGTCGATTAAATTCTAGTCGAATCGAATCAAAAAGAATGAAATCGAGTCGAATCGAATCGAAAAGAATCGAATCAAATCGAAAAGAATCGAATCGTATCGACTCGAATCGAAAAGAATCCAATTGCATCATCGAATGGAAACTAATCGAATTGAATAGAATAGAAAAGAATCGAATCGAATCAAATCGAAAACAATCAAATTGAATTGATCGAAAAGAATCGAATTGAAACAAATCGAATCGAAATGAAAAGAATCGAATGGATTCAAATAGAAAAAAATCGAATCGAAAATAATCAAATCGACACGAAAAGAATCGAATCGAATCAAAAAGTATCGAATTGATTCGAAAACATTCGAATCGAAAAGAATCGAATTGAAATGAATCCGATCGAAATGAAAAGAATGTACTCGATTCGAATCCAAAAGAATCGAATTCAAAATAATCGAATCGAATCTAAAAGAATCGAATTGAATTGAATCAAAAGAAATGAATTGAATTGAATCAAAAAGGAACTAATCGAATCAAATCGAAAAAACTCGAATAGAATCAAATCGAATCAAAAAGAATCGAATAGATTCGAATAAAAAAGAATCGAATTGAGGGATCCCTGGGTGGCGCAGCGGTTTAGCGCCTGCCTTTGGCCCAGGGTGCGATCCTGGAGATCCGGGATCGAATCCCATATCGGGCTCCTGGTGCATGGAGCCTGCTTCTCCCTCTGCCTGTGTCTCTGCCTCTCTGTCTCTCTCTGTGACTATCATAAAAAAAAGAATCGAATTGAATCGCGTTGAAAAAAACCATAAAGAGTCAAATCGAAAAGAATCGAATTCCATGTAACGAAAAGATTCGAATTGAAAAGAATCGAATCGAAACAAAAGAATCGAATCGAATCGACATGAATCAAAAAGAATCGAATCAAAACGAATCGCAAAGAAACAAATCAAGTAGAATCTAAAAGAATCGAATCGAATCAAATCGAAAAAATTCGAATAGAATTGAATCGAAAAGAATCAAAACGAATCGAACCGAAGAGAATCGATTCGAATCAAAATAAAAAGTATCGTATCAAATCGAATCGAAAAGAATCCTATCAAATAGAATCGAAAGAATGGAATCAAATCTAAAACAATCGAATCGAATCGAAAAGAATCGGATTGAATGGAATAGAATCGAAAGAATAGAATAGAATCGAAAGAAATCGAATAGAATCAAATCAAATCAAAAAGAATCGAATTGAATTGATCCTAACCAAAATAAGCGAAATGAATCGACTCGAAACGAAAAAAATCAAATCGAAAAGAATCTAATCTCAACGAAAATCATCGAAATGAATAGAATCGAATTGAATCAAATCGAAAAGAATCGAATGGAATCCAATCGAAAAGAATCAAATTGATTCGAATCGAAACAAATTGAATCCAATCGAAAAGAATCTAATTGAATCGAATCGAAAAGAATCGAATTCAATCAAAACGAATCGATTCGAATGGAATAGAATAGAATAGAATAGAAAAGAATCAAATCGAATCGAAAAGAATCGAATCGAAAAGAATTGAATCGAATCGAAAAGAAACGAATCGAACCAAATCAAAAAGAAAACAATCGAATCGAATCAAATACAAAAGAATCGCTTTGAATAGCATAGAATTGAAAAGAATCGAATCAATCGAATTGAAAACAATCGAATCGAAAAGAATCGAATCAAAAAAAGTCGAATCGAAACGAAAACAATCGAATCGAATCGAATCTAAAAGAATCGTATTGAATTGAATCGAGTCGAAAAGACTCGAATCAAAAAGACTCGAATCGAATTGAATCAAATCGAAAAGAATCTAATAGAAACCACTCGAACAGAATCAAATCGAAATGATTCAAAATGAATCGAATCGAATAGAATCGAAAAAATTCGAATAGAATCGAAACTAAATGAATCGAAGAGAATCGATTAGAATCGAAATTAAAAGAATCGTATTGAATCGAATCGAATAGAATCAAATCAAATCGAATCCAAAGAATTGAATCAAATCGAAAAGAATCCAATCGAAAAGAATCGAACTGAATGGAATCAAATCGAAAAGAATCGAATCGAATCGAAAAGAATCGAATCAAATTTAATGGAATCGAAAAGAATCAAATTGAATCGAAAAGAATCGAAATGAAACAAATCAGATCAAATGGAAAAGCATCAAATCGAATTGAAAAGAATCGAATCGAATCGAAATGAATCGAATCAAAAAGACTCGAATCGAAAAGAATCGAATTGAAAAGAATCGAATCGAAAAGGCCCGAATCGAATTAAAAATATCAAATCGAATCGAATCGCAAAGAATCGAATTGAAAAGACTCGAATTGAAACGAATCGATTTGAAACGAAAAGAATCGAATCGAATCGAATCGAATTGAAAGAATCGAATTGAATAGAAAAAAATCGAATAGAAAAGAATCGAACCGAAAAGAAAAGAATCAAATTGAATCAGCCGATTAAATTCTAGTCGAATCGAATCAAAAAGCATGAAATCGAGTCAAATCGAATCAAAAAGAATCGAATTGTATCTAATCAAAAAGAATCGAATCGTATCGACTCGAATCGAAAAGAATCCAATTGCATCATCGAATGGAAACTAATCGAATTGAATAGAATAGAAAAGAATCGAATCGAATCAAATCGAAAACAATCAAATTGAATTGATCGAAAAGAATCGAATTGAAACAAATCGAATCGAAATGAAAAGAATCGAATGGATTCAAATAGAAAAAAATCGAATCGAAAAGAATCAAATCGACACGAAAAGAATCGAATCGAATCACAAAGTATCGAATTGGTTTGAAAACATTCGAATCGAAAAGAATCGAATTGAAATGAATCCGATCGAAATGAAAAGAATGTACTCGATTCGAATCCAAAAGAATCGAATTCAAAATAATCGAATCGAATCTAAAAGAATCGAATTGAATTGAATCAAAAGAAATGAATTGAATTGAATCAAAAAGGAACTAATCGAATCAAATCGAAAAAACTCGAATAGAATCAAATCGAATCAAAAAGAATCGAATAGATTCGAATAAAAAAGAATCGAATTGAGGGATCCCTGGGTGGCGCAGCGGTTTAGCGCCTGCCTTTGGCCCAGCGCGCGTTCCTGGAGACCCGGGATCGAATCCCACATCGGGCTCCTGGTGCATGGAGCCTGCTTCTCCCTCTGCCTGTGTCTCTGCCTCTCTGTCTCTCTCTGTGACTATCATAAAGAAAAGAATCGAATTGAATCGCGTTGAAAAAAATCATAAAGAATCAAATCGAAAAGAATCGAATTCCATGTAACGAAAAGATTCGAATTGAAAAGAATCGAATCGAAACAAAAGAATCGAATCGAATCGACATGAATCAAAAAGAATCGAATCAAAACGAATCGCAAAGAAACAAATCAAGTAGAATCTAAAAGAATCGAATCGAATCAAATCGAAAAAATTCGAATAGAATTGAATCGAAAAGAATCAAAACGAATCGAACCGAAGAGAATCGATTCGAATCAAAATAAAAAGTATCGTATCAAATCGAATCGAAAAGAATCCTATCAAATAGAATTGAAAGAATGGAATCAAATCTAAAACAATCGAATCGAATCGAAAAGAATCGGATTGAATAGAATAGAATCGAAAGAATAGAATAGAATCGAAAGAAATCGAATAGAATCAAATCAAATCAAAAAGAATCGAATTGAATTGATCCTAACCAAAATAAGCGAAATGAATCGACTCGAAACGAAAAAAATCAAATCGAAAAGAATCTAACCTCAACGAAAATAATCGAAATGAATAGAATCGAATTGAATCAAATCGAAAAGAATCGAATGGAATCCAATCGAAAAGAATCAAATTGATTCGAATCGAAACAAATTGAATCCAATCGAAAAGAATCTAATTGAATCGAATCGAAAAGAATCGAATTCAATCAAAACGAATCGAATCGAATGGTATAGAAAAGAAAAGAATAGAATAGAATCGAAAAGAATCAAATCGAATCGAAAAGAATCGAATCGAAAAGAATTGAATCGAATCGAAAAGAAACGAATCGAACCGAATCAAAAAGAAAACAATTGAATGGAATCAAATACAAAAGAATCGCTTTGAATAGCATAGAATTGAAAAGAATCGAATCAATCGAATTGAAAACAATCGAATCGAAAAGAATCGAATAAAAAAAGTCGAATCGAAACGAAAACAATCGAATCGAATCGAATCTAAAAGAATCGTATTGAATTGAATCGAGTCGAAAAGACTCGAATCAAAAAGACTCGAATCGAATTGAATCAAATCGAAAAGAATCTAATAGAAACCACTCGAACAGAATCAAATCGAAATGATTCAAAATGAATCGAATCGAATAGAATCGAAAAAATTCGAATAGAATCGAAACGAATCGAAACGAAATGAATCGAAGAGAATCGATTAGAATCGAAATGAAAAGAATCGTATTGAATCGAATCGAAAAGAATCAAATCAAATCGAATCGAAAGAATTGAATCAAATCGAAAAGAATCCAATCGAATCGAAAAGAATCGAACTGAATGGAATCAAATCGAAAAGAATCGAATCGAATCGAAAAGAATCGAATCAAATTTAATGGAATCGAAAAGAATCGAATTGAATCGAAAAGAATCGAAATGAAACAAATCAGATCAAATGGAAAAGCATCAAATCGAATTGAAAAGAATCGAATCGAATCGAAATGAATCGAATCAAAAAGAATCGAATCGAAAAGAATCGAATTGAAAAGAATCGAATCGAATCGAAAAGACTCGAATCGAATTAAAAATATCAAATCGAATCGAATCGCAAAGAATCGAATTGAAAAGACTCGAATTGAAACGAATCGATTTGAAACGAAAAGAATCGAATCGAATCGAATCGAATTGAAAGAATCGAATTGAATAGAAAAAAATCGAATAGAAAAGAATCGAACCGAAAAGAAAAGAATCAAATTGAATCAGTCGATTAAATTCTAGTCGAATCGAATCAAAAAGAATGAAATCGAGTCGAATCGAATCGAAAAGAATCGAGTCGAATCGAAAAGAATCGAATCGTATCGACTCGAATCGAAAAGAATCCAATTGCATCATCGAATGGAAACTAATCGAATTGAATAGAATAGAAAAGAATCGAATCGAATCAAATCGAAAACAATCAAATTGAATTGATCGAAAAGAATCGAATTGAAACAAATCGAATCGAAATGAAAAGAATCGAATGGATTCAAATAGAAAAGAATCGAATCGAAAAGAATCAAATCGACACGAAAAGAATCGAATCGAATCAAAAAGTATCGAATTGATTCGAAAACATTCGAATCGAAAAGAATCGAATTGAAATGAATCCGATCGAAATGAAAAGAATGTACTCGATTCGAATCCAAAAGAATCGAATTCAAAATAATCGAATCGAATCTAAAAGAATCGAATTGAATTGAATCAAAAGAAATGAATTGAATTGAATCAAAAAGGAACTAATCGAATCAAATCGAAAAAACTCGAATAGAATCAAATCGAATCAAAAAGAATCGAATAGATTCGAATAAAAAAGAATCGAATTGAGGGATCCCTGGGTGGCGCAGCGGTTTAGCGCCTGCCTTTGGCCCAGGGTGCGATCCTGGAGATCCGGGATCGAATCCCACATCGGGCTCCTGGTGCATGGAGCCTGCTTCTCCGTCTGCCTGTGTCTCTGCCTCTCTGTCTCTCTCTGTGACTATCATAAAAAAAAGAATCGAATTGAATCGCGTTGAAAAAAATCATAAAGAGTCAAATCGAAAAGAATCGAATTCCATTTAACGAAAAGATTCGAATTGAAAAGAATCGAATCGAAACAAAAGAATCGAATCGAATCGACATGAATCAAAAAGAATCGAATCAAAACGAATCGCAAAGAAATAAATGAAGTAGAATCTAAAAGAATCGAATCGAATCAAATCGAAAAAATTCGAATAGAATTGAATCGAAAAGAATCAAAACGAATCGAACCGAAGAGAATCGATTCGAATCAAAATAAAAAGTATCGTATCAAATCGAATCGAAAAGAATCCTATCAAATAGAATCGAAAGAATGGAATCAAATCTAAAACAATCGAATCGAATCGAAAAGAATCGGATTGAATGGAATAGAATCGAAAGAATAGAATAGAAACGAAAGAAATCGAATAGAATCAAATCAAATCAAAAAGAATCGAATTGAATTGATCCTAACCAAAATAAGCGAAATGAATCGACTCGAAACGAAAAAAATCAAATCGAAAAGAATCTAATCTCAACGAAAATAATCGAAATGAATAGAATCGAATTGAATCAAATCGAAAAGAATCGAATGGAATCCAATCGAAAAGAATCAAATTGATTCGAATCGAAACAAATTGAATCCAATCGAAAAGAATCTAATTGAATCGAATCGAAAAGAATCGAATTCAATCAAAACGAATCGATTCGAATGGAATAGAATAGAATAGAATAGAAAAGAATCAAATCGAATCGAAAAGAATCGAATCGAAAAGAATTGAATCGAATCGAAAAGAAACGAATCGAACCAAATCAAAAAGAAAACAATCGAATCGAATCAAATACAAAAGAATCGCTTTGAATAGCATAGAATTGAAAAGAATCGAATCAATCGAATTGAAAACAATCGAATCGAAAAGAATCGAATCAAAAAAAGTCGAATCGAAACGAAAACAATCGAATCGAATCGAATCTAAAAGAATCGTATTGAATTGAATCGAGTCGAAAAGACTCGAATCAAAAAGACTCGAATCGAATTGAATCAAATCGAAAAGAATCTAATAGAAACCACTCGAACAGAATCAAATCGAAATGATTCAAAATGAATCGAATCGAATAGAATCGAAAAAATTCGAATAGAATCGAAACTAAATGAATCGAAGAGAATCGATTAGAATCGAAATGAAAAGAATCGTATTGAATCGAATCGAATAGAATCAAATCAAATCGAATCGAAAGAATTGAATCAAATCGAAAATAATCCAATCGAAAAGAATCGAACTGAATGGAATCAAATCGAAAAGAATCGAATCGAATCGAAAAGAATCGAATCAAATTTAATGGAATCGAAAAGAATCAAATTGAATCGAAAAGAATCGAAATGAAACAAATCAGATCAAATGGAAAAGCATCAAATCGAATTGAAAAGAATCGAATCGAATCGAAATGAATCGAATCAAAAAGACTCGAATCGAAAAGAATCGAATTGAAAAGAATCGAATCGAAAAGGCCCGAATCGAATTAAAAATATCAAATCGAATCGAATCGCAAAGAATCGAATTGAAAAGACTCGAATTGAAACGAATCGATTTGAAACGAAAAGAATCGAATCGAATCGAATCGAATTGAAAGAATCGAATTGAATAGAAAAAAATCGAATAGAAAAGAATCGAACCGAAAAGAAAAGAATCAAATTGAATCAGTCGATTAAATTCTAGTCGAATCGAATCAAAAAATGAAATCGAGTCGAATCGAATCGAAAAGAATCGAATTGTATCTAATCAAAAAGAATCGAATCGTATCGACTCGAATCGAAAAGAATCCAATTGCATCATCGAATGGAAACTAATCGAATTGAATAGAATAGAAAAGAATCGAATCGAATCAAATCGAAAACAATCAAATTGAATTGATCGAAAAGAATCGAATTGAAACAAATCGAATCGAAATGAAAAGAATCGAATGGATTCAAATAGAAAAAAATCGAATCGAAAAGAATCAAATCGACACGAAAAGAATCGAATCGAATCACAAAGTATCGAATTGGTTTGAAAACATTCGAATCGAAAAGAATCGAATTGAAATGAATCCGATCGAAATGAAAAGAATGTACTCGATTCGAATCCAAAAGAATCGAATTCAAAATAATCGAATCGAATCTAAAAGAATCGAATTGAATTGAATCAAAAGAAATGAATTGAATTGAATCAAAAAGGAACTAATCGAATCAAATCGAAAAAACTCGAATAGAATCAAATCGAATCAAAAAGAATCGAATAGATTCGAATAAAAAAGAATCGAATTGAGGGATCCCTGGGTGGCGCAGCGGTTTAGCGCCTGCCTTTGGCCCAGGGCGCGATCCTGGAGATCCGGGATCGAATCCCACATCGGGCTCCTGGTGCATGGAGCCTGCTTCTCCCTCTGCCTGTGTCTCTGCCTCTCTGTCTCTCTCTGTGACTATCATAAAAAAAAGAATCGAATTGAATCGCGTTGAAAAAAATCATAAAGAATCAAATCGAAAAGAATCGAATTCCATGTAACGAAAAGATTCGAATTGAAAAGAATCGAATCGAAACAAAAGAATCGAATCGAATCGACATGAATCAAAAAGAATCGAATCAAAACGAATCGCAAAGAAACAAATCAAGTAGAATCTAAAAGAATCGAATCGAATCAAATCGAAAAAATTCGAATAGAATTGAATCGAAAAGAATCAAAACGAATCGAACCGAAGAGAATCGATTCGAATCAAAATAAAAAGTATCGTATCAAATCGAATCGAAAAGAATCCTATCAAATAGAATTGAAAGAATGGAATCAAATCTAAAACAATCGAATCGAATCGAAAAGAATCGGATTGAATGGAATAGAATCGAAAGAATAGAATAGAATCGAAAGAAATCGAATAGAATCAAATCAAATCAAAAAGAATCGAATTGAATTGATCCTAACCAAAATAAGCGAAATGAATCGACTCGAAACGAAAAAAATCAAATCGAAAAGAATCTAACCTCAACGAAAATAATCGAAATGAATAGAATCGAATTGAATCAAATCGAAAAGAATCGAATGGAATCCAATCGAAAAGAATCAAATTGATTCGAATCGAAACAAATTGAATCCAATCGAAAAGAATCTAATTGAATCGAATCGAAAAGAATCGAATTCAATCAAAACGAATCGAATCGAATGGTATAGAAAAGAAAAGAATAGAATAGAATCGAAAAGAATCAAATCGAATCGAAAAGAATCGAATCGAAAAGAATTGAATCGAATCGAAAAGAAACGAATCGAACCGAATCAAAAAGAAAACAATTGAATGGAATCAAATACAAAAGAATCGCTTTGAATAGCATAGAATTGAAAAGAATCGAATCAATCGAATTGAAAACAATCGAATCGAAAAGAATCGAATAAAAAAAGTCGAATCGAAACGAAAACAATCGAATCGAATCGAATCTAAAAGAATCGTATTGAATTGAATCGAGTCGAAAAGACTCGAATCAAAAAGACTCGAATCGAATTGAATCAAATCGAAAAGAATCTAATAGAAACCACTCGAACAGGATCAAATCGAAATGATTCAAAATGAATCGAATCGAATAGAATCGAAAAAATTCGAATAGAATCGAAACGAATCGAAACGAAATGAATCGAAGAGAATCGATTAGAATCGAAATGAAAAGAATCGTATTGAATCGAATCGAAAAGAATCAAATCAAATCGAATCGAAAGAATTGAATCAAATCGAAAAGAATCCAATCGAATCGAAAAGAATCGAACTGAATGGAATCAAATCGAAAAGAATCGAATCGAATCGAAAAGAATCGAATCAAATTTAATGGAATCGAAAAGAATCGAATTGAATCGAAAAGAATCGAAATGAAACAAATCAGATCCAATGGAAAAGCATCAAATCGAATTGAAAAGAATCGAATCGAATCGAAATGAATCGAATCAAAAAGACTCGAATCGAAAAGAATCGAATTGAAAAGAATCGAATCGAATCGAAAAGACTCGAATCGAATTAAAAATATCAAATCGAATCGAATCGCAAAGAATCGAATTGAAAAGACTCGAATTGAAACGAATCGATTTGAAACGAAAAGAATCGAATCGAATCGAATCGAATTGAAAGAATCGAATTGAATAGAAAAAAATCGAATAGAAAAGAATCGAACCGAAAAGAAAAGAATCAAATTGAATCAGTCGATTAAATTCTAGTCGAATCGAATCAAAAAGAATGAAATCGAGTCGAATCGAATCGAAAAGAATCGAGTCGATTCGAAAAGAATCGAATCGTATCGACTCGAATCGAAAAGAATCCAATTGCATCATCGAATGGAAACTAATCGAATTGAATAGAATAGAAAAGAATCGAATCGAATCAAATCGAAAACAATCAAATTGAATTGATCGAAAAGAATCGAATTGAAACAAATCGAATCGAAATGAAAAGAATCGAATGGATTCAAATAGAAAAAAATCGAATCGAAAAGAATCAAATCGACACGAAAAGAATCGAATCGAATCGAAAAGTAGCGAATTGGTTTGAAAACATTCGAATCGAAAAGAATCGAATTGAAATGAATCCGATCGAAATGAAAAGAATGTACTCGATTCGAATCCAAAAGAATCGAATTCAAAATAATCGAATCGAATCTAAAAGAATCGAATTGAATTGAATCAAACGAAATGAATTGAATTGAATCAAAAAGGAACTAATCGAATCAAATCGAAAAAACTCGAATAGAATCAAATCGAATCAAAAAGAATCGAATAGATTCGAATAAAAAAGAATCGAATTGAGGGATCCCTGGGTGGCGCAGCGGTTTAGCGCCTGCCTTTGGCCCAGGGCGCGATCCTGGAGATCCGGGATCGAATCCCACATCGGGCTCCTGGTGCATGGAGCCTGCTTCTCCCTCTGCCTGTGTCTCTGCCTCTCTGTCTCTCTCTGTGACTATCATAAAAAAAACAATCGAATTGAATCGCGTTGAAAAAATCAGAAAGAATCAAATCGAAAAGAATCGAATTCCATGTAACGAAAAGATTCGAATTGAAAAGAATCGAATCGAAACAAAAGAATCGAATCGAATCGACATGAATCAAAAAGAATCGAATCAAAGCGAATCGCAAAGAAACAAATCAAGTAGAATCTAAAAGAATCGAATCGAATCAAATCGAAAAAATTCGAATAGAATTGAATCGAAAAGAATCAAAACGAATCGAACCGAAGAGAATCGATTCGAATCAAAATAAAAAGTATCGTATCAAATCGAATCGAAAAGAATCCTATCAAATAGAATTGAAAGAATGGAATCAAATCTAAAACAATCGAATCGAATCGAAAAGAATCGGATTGAATGGAATAGAATCGAAAGAATAGAATAGAATCGAAAGAAATCGAATAGAATCAAATCAAATCAAAAAGAATCGAATTGAATTGATCCTAACCAAAATAAGCGAAATGAATCGACTCGAAACGAAAAAAATCAAATCGAAAAGAATCTAACCTCAACGAAAATAATCGAAATGAATAGAATCGAATTGAATCAAATCGAAAAGAATCGAATGGAATCCAATCGAAAAGAATCAAATTGATTCGAATCGAAACAAATTGAATCCAATCGAAAAGAATCTAATTGAATCGAATCGAAAAGAATCGAATTCAATCAAAACGAATCGAATCGAATGGTATAGAAAAGAAAAGAATAGAATAGAATCGAAAAGAATCAAATCGAATCGAAAAGAATCGAATCGAAAAGAATTGAATCGAATCGAAAAGAAACGAATCGAACCGAATCAAAAAGAAAACAATTGAATGGAATCAAATACAAAAGAATCGCTTTGAATAGCATAGAATTGAAAAGAATCGAATCAATCGAATTGAAAACAATCGAATCGAAAAGAATCGAATAAAAAAAGTCGAATCGAAACGAAAACAATCGAATCGAATCGAATCTAAAAGAATCGTATTGAATTGAATCGAGTCGAAAAGACTCGAATCAAAAAGACTCGAATCGAATTGAATCAAATCGAAAAGAATCTAATAGAAACCACTCGAACAGAATCAAATCGAAATGATTCAAAATGAATCGAATCGAATAGAATCGAAAAAATTCGAATAGAATCGAAACGAATCGAAACGAAATGAATCGAAGAGAATCGATTAGAATCGAAATGAAAAGAATCGTATTGAATCGAATCGAAAAGAATCAAATCAAATCGAATCGAAAGAATTGAATCAAATTGAAAAGAATCCAATCGAATCGAAAAGAATCGAACTGAATGGAATCAAATCGAAAAGAATCGAATCGAATCGAAAAGAATCGAATCAAATTTAATGGAATCGAAAAGAATCGAATTGAATCGAAAAGAATCGAAATGAAACAAATCAGATCCAATGGAAAAGCATCAAATCGAATTGAAAAGAATCGAATCGAATCGAAATGAATCGAATCAAAAAGACTCGAATCGAAAAGAATCGAATTGAAAAGAATCGAATCGAAAAGGCCCGAATCGAATTAAAAATATCAAATCGAATCGAATCGCAAAGAATCGAATTGAAAAGACTCGAATTGAAACGAATCGATTTGAAACGAAAAGAATCGAATCGAATCGAATTGAAAGAATCGAATTGAATAGAAAAAAATCGAATAGAAAAGAATCGAACCGAAAAGAAAAGAATCAAATTGAATCAGTCGATTAAATTCTAGTCGAATCGAATCAAAAAGAATGAAATCGAGTCGAATCGAATCGAAAAGAATCGAATCAAATCGAAAAGAATTGAATCGTATCGACTCGAATCGAAAAGAATCCAACTGCATCATCGAATGGAAACTAATCGAATTGAATAGAATAGAAAAGAATCGAATCGAATCAAATCGAAAACAATCAAATTGAATTGATCGAAAAGAATCGAATTGAAACAAATCGAATCGAAATGAAAAGAATCGAATGGATTCAAATAGAAAAAAATCGAATCGAAAATAATCAAATCGACACGAAAAGAATCGAATCGAATCAAAAAGTATCGAATTGATTCGAAAACATTCGAATCGAAAAGAATCGAATTGAAATGAATCCGATCGAAATGAAAAGAATGTACTCGATTCGAATCCAAAAGAATCGAATTCAAAATAATCGAATCGAATCTAAAAGAATCGAATTGAATTGAATCAAAAGAAATGAATTGAATTGAATCAAAAAGGAACTAATCGAATCAAATCGAAAAAACTCGAATAGAATCAAATCGAATCAAAAAGAATCGAATAGATTCGAATAAAAAAGAATCGAATTGAGGGATCCCTGGGTGGCGCAGCGGTTTAGCGCCTGCCTTTGGCCCAGGGTGCGATCCTGGAGATCCGGGATCGAATCCCACATCGGGCTCCTGGTGCATGGAGCCTGCTTCTCCGTCTGCCTGTGTCTCTGCCTCTCTGTCTCTCTCTGTGACTATCATAAAAAAAAGAATCGAATTGAATCGCGTTGAAAAAAATCATAAAGAGTCAAATCGAAAAGAATCGAATTCCATGTAACGAAAAGATTCGAATTGAAAAGAATCGAATCGAAACAAAAGAATCGAATCGAATCGACATGAATCAAAAAGAATCGAATCAAAACGAATCGCAAAGAAACAAATCAAGTAGAATCTAAAAGAATCGAATCGAATCAAATCGAAAAAATTCGAATAGAATTGAATCGAAAAGAATCAAAACGAATCGAACCGAAGAGAATCGATTCGAATCAAAATAAAAAGTATCGTATCAAATCGAATCGAAAAGAATCCTATCAAATAGAATCGAAAGAATGGAATCAAATCTAAAACAATCGAATCGAATCGAAAAGAATCGGATTGAATGGAATAGAATCGAAAGAATAGAATAGAATCGAAAGAAATCGAATAGAATCAAATCAAATCAAAAAGAATCGAATTGAATTGATCCTAACCAAAATAAGCGAAATGAATCGACTCGAAACGAAAAAAATCAAATCGAAAAGAATCTAATCTCAACGAAAATCATCGAAATGAATAGAATCGAATTGAATCAAATCGAAAAGAATCGAATGGAATCCAATCGAAAAGAATCAAATTGATTCGAATCGAAACAAATTGAATCCAATCGAAAAGAATCTAATTGAATCGAATCGAAAAGAATCGAATTCAATCAAAACGAATCGATTCGAATGGAATAGAATAGAATAGAATAGAATAGAATAGAAAAGAATCAAATCGAATCGAAAAGAATCGAATCGAAAAGAATTGAATCGAATCGAAAAGAAACGAATCGAACCAAATCAAAAAGAAAACAATCGAATCGAATCAAATACAAAAGAATCGCTTTGAATAGCATAGAATTGAAAAGAATCGAATCAATCGAATTGAAAACAATCGAATCGAAAAGAATCGAATCAAAAAAAGTCGAATCGAAACGAAAACAATCGAATCGAATCGAATCTAAAAGAATCGTATTGAATTGAATCGAGTCGAAAAGACTCGAATCAAAAAGACTCGAATCGAATTGAATCAAATCGAAAAGAATCTAATAGAAACCACTCGAACAGAATCAAATCGAAATGATTCAAAATGAATCGAATCGAATAGAATCGAAAAAATTCGAATAGAATCGAAACTAAATGAATCGAAGAGAATCGATTAGAATCGAAATGAAAAGAATCGTATTGAATCGAATCGAATAGAATCAAATCAAATCGAATCGAAAGAATTGAATCAAATCGAAAATAATCCAATCGAAAAGAATCGAACTGAATGGAATCAAATCGAAAAGAATCGAATCGAATCGAAAAGAATCGAATCAAATTTAATGGAATCGAAAAGAATCGAATTGAATCGAAAAGAATCGAAATGAAACAAATCAGATCAAATGGAAAAGCATCAAATCGAATTGAAAAGAATCGAATCGAATCGAAATGAATCGAATCAAAAAGACTCGAATCGAAAAGAATCGAATTGAAAAGAATCGAATCGAAAAGGCCCGAATCGAATTAAAAATATCAAATCGAATCGAATCGCAAAGAATCGAATTGAAAAGACTCGAATTGAAACGAATCGATTTGAAACGAAAAGAATCGAATCGAATCGAATCGAATTGAAAGAATCGAATTGAATAGAAAAAAATCGAATAGAAAAGAATCGAACCGAAAAGAAAAGAATCAAATTGAATCAGTCGATTAAATTCTAGTCGAATCGAATCAAAAAGAATGAAATCGAGTCGAATCGAATCGAAAAGAATCGAATCGAATCGAAAAGAATCGAATCGTATCGACTCGAATCGAAAAGAATCCAATTGCATCATCGAATGGAAACTAATCGAATTGAATAGAATAGAAAAGAATCGAATCGAATCAAATCGAAAACAATCAAATTGAATTGATCGAAAAGAATCGAATTGAAACAAATCGAATCGAAATGAAAAGAATCGAATGGATTCAAATAGAAAAGAATCGAATCGAAAAGAATCAAATCGACACGAAAACAATCGAATCGAATCAAAAAGTATCGAATTGATTCGAAAACATTCGAATCGAAAAGAATCGAATTGAAATGAATCCGATCGAAATGAAAAGAATGTACTCGATTCGAATCCAAAAGAATCGAATTCAAAATAATCGAATCGAATCTAAAAGAATCGAATTGAATTGAATCAAAAGAAATGAATTGAATTGAATCAAAAAGGAACTAATCGAATCAAATCGAAAAAACTCGAATAGAATCAAATCGAATCAAAAAGAATCGAATAGATTCGAATAAAAAAGAATCGAATTGAGGGATCCCTGGGTGGCGCAGCGGTTTAGCGCCTGCCTTTGGCCCAGGGTGCGATCCTGGAGATCCGGGATCGAATCCCACATCGGGCTCCTGGTGCATGGAGCCTGCTTCTCCGTCTGCCTGTGTCTCTGCCTCTCTGTCTCTCTCTGTGACTATCATAAAAAAAAGAATCGAATTGAATCGCGTTGAAAAAAATCATAAAGAGTCAAATCGAAAAGAATCGAATTCCATTTAACGAAAAGATTCGAATTGAAAAGAATCGAATCGAAACAAAAGAATCGAATCGAATCGACATGAATCAAAAAGAATCGAATCAAAACGAATCGCAAAGAAATAAATCAAGTAGAATCTAAAAGAATCGAATCGAATCAAATCGAAAAAATTCGAATAGAATTGAATCGAAAAGAATCAAAACGAATCGAACCGAAGAGAATCGATTCGAATCAAAATAAAAAGTATCGTATCAAATCGAATCGAAAAGAATCCTATCAAATAGAATCGAAAGAATGGAATCAAATCTAAAACAATCGAATCGAATCGAAAAGAATCGGATTGAATGGAATAGAATCGAAAGAATAGAATAGAATCGAAAGAAATCGAATAGAATCAAATCAAATCAAAAAGAATCGAATTGAATTGATCCTAACCAAAATAAGCGAAATGAATCGACTCGAAACGAAAAAAATCAAATCGAAAAGAATCTAATCTCAACGAAAATCATCGAAATGAATAGAATCGAATTGAATCAAATCGAAAAGAATCGAATGGAATCCAATCGAAAAGAATCAAATTGATTCGAATCGAAACAAATTGAATCCAATCGAAAAGAATCTAATTGAATCGAATCGAAAAGAATCGAATTCAATCAAAACGAATCGATTCGAATGGAATAGAATAGAATAGAATAGAAAAGAATCAAATCGAATCGAAAAGAATCGAATCGAAAAGAATTGAATCGAATCGAAAAGAAACGAATCGAACCGAATCAAAAAGAAAACAATCGAATCGAATCAAATACAAAAGAATCGCTTTGAATAGCATAGAATTGAAAAGAATCGAATCAATCGAATTGAAAACAATCGAATCGAAAAGAATCGAATCAAAAAAAGTCGAATCGAAACGAAAACAATCGAATCGAATCGAATCTAAAAGAATCGTATTGAATTGAATCGAGTCGAAAAGACTCGAATCAAAAAGACTCGAATCGAATTGAATCAAATCGAAAAGAATCTAATAGAAACCACTCGAACAGAATCAAATCGAAATGATTCAAAATGAATCGAATCGAATAGAATCGAAAAAATTCGAATAGAATCGAAACTAAATGAATCGAAGAGAATCGATTAGAATCGAAATTAAAAGAATCGTATTGAATCGAATCGAATAGAATCAAATCAAATCGAATCCAAAGAATTGAATCAAATCGAAAAGAATCCAATCGAAAAGAATCGAACTGAATGGAATCAAATCGAAAAGAATCGAATCGAATCGAAAAGAATCGAATCAAATTTAATGGAATCGAAAAGAATCAAATTGAATCGAAAAGAATCGAAATGAAACAAATCAGATCAAATGGAAAAGCATCAAATCGAATTGAAAAGAATCGAATCGAATCGAAATGAATCGAATCAAAAAGACTCGAATCGAAAAGAATCGAATTGAAAAGAATCGAATCGAAAAGGCCCGAATCGAATTAAAAATATCAAATCGAATCGAATCGCAAAGAATCGAATTGAAAAGACTCGAATTGAAACGAATCGATTTGAAACGAAAAGAATCGAATCGAATCGAATCGAATTGAAAGAATCGAATTGAATAGAAAAAAATCGAATAGAAAAGAATCGAACCGAAAAGAAAAGAATCAAATTGAATCAGCCGATTAAATTCTAGTCGAATCGAATCAAAAAGCATGAAATCGAGTCAAATCGAATCAAAAAGAATCGAATTGTATCTAATCAAAAAGAATCGAATCGTATCGACTCGAATCGAAAAGAATCCAATTGCATCATCGAATGGAAACTAATCGAATTGAATAGAATAGAAAAGAATCGAATCGAATCAAATCGAAAACAATCAAATTGAATTGATCGAAAAGAATCGAATTGAAACAAATCGAATCGAAATGAAAAGAATCGAATGGATTCAAATAGAAAAAAATCGAATCGAAAAGAATCAAATCGACACGAAAAGAATCGAATCGAATCACAAAGTATCGAATTGGTTTGAAAACATTCGAATCGAAAAGAATCGAATTGAAATGAATCCGATCGAAATGAAAAGAATGTACTCGATTCGAATCCAAAAGAATCGAATTCAAAATAATCGAATCGAATCTAAAAGAATCGAATTGAATTGAATCAAAAGAAATGAATTGAATTGAATCAAAAAGGAACTAATCGAATCAAATCGAAAAAACTCGAATAGAATCAAATCGAATCAAAAAGAATCGAATAGATTCGAATAAAAAAGAATCGAATTGAGGGATCCCTGGGTGGCGCAGCGGTTTAGCGCCTGCCTTTGGCCCAGGGCGCGTTCCTGGAGACCCGGGATCGAATCCCACATCGGGCTCCTGGTGCATGGAGCCTGCTTCTCCCTCTGCCTGTGTCTCTGCCTCTCTGTCTCTCTCTGTGACTATCATAAAAAAAAGAATCGAATTGAATCGCGTTGAAAAAAATCATAAAGAATCAAATCGAAAAGAATCGAATTCCATGTAACGAAAAGATTCGAATTGAAAAGAATCGAATCGAAACAAAAGAATCGAATCGAATCGACATGAATCAAAAAGAATCGAATCAAAGCGAATCGCAAAGAAACAAATCAAGTAGAATCTAAAAGAATCGAATCGAATCAAATCGAAAAAATTCGAATACAATTGAATCGAAAAGAATCAAAACGAATCGAACCGAAGAGAATCGATTCGAATCAAAATAAAAAGTATCGTATCAAATCGAATCGAAAAGAATCCTATCAAATAGAATCGAAAGAATGGAATCAAATCTAAAACAATCGAATCGAATCGAAAAGAATCGGATTGAATGGAATAGAATCGAAAGAATAGAATAGAATCGAAAGAAATCGAATAGAATCAAATCAAATCAAAAAGAATCGAATTGAATTGATCCTAACCAAAATAAGCGAAATGAATCGACTCGAAACGAAAAAAATCAAATCGAAAAGAATCTAATCTCAACGAAAATCATCGAAATGAATAGAATCGAATTGAATCAAATCGAAAAGAATCGAATGGAATCCAATCGAAAAGAATCAAATTGATTCGAATCGAAACAAATTGAATCCAATCGAAAAGAATCTAATTGAATCGAATCGAAAAGAATCGAATTCAATCAAAACGAATCGATTCGAATGGAATAGAATAGAATAGAATAGAATAGAATAGAAAAGAATCAAATCGAATCGAAAAGAATCGAATCGAAAAGAATTGAATCGAATCGAAAAGAAACGAATCGAACCAAATCAAAAAGAAAACAATCGAATCGAATCAAATACAAAAGAATCGCTTTGAATAGCATAGAATTGAAAAGAATCGAATCAATCGAATTGAAAACAATCGAATCGAAAAGAATCGAATCAAAAAAAGTCGAATCGAAACGAAAACAATCGAATCGAATCGAATCTAAAAGAATCGTATTGAATTGAATCGAGTCGAAAAGACTCGAATCAAAAAGACTCGAATCGAATTGAATCAAATCGAAAAGAATCTAATAGAAACCACTCGAACAGAATCAAATCGAAATGATTCAAAATGAATCGAATCGAATAGAATCGAAAAAATTCGAATAGAATCGAAACTAAATGAATCGAAGAGAATCGATTAGAATCGAAATTAAAAGAATCGTATTGAATCGAATCGAATAGAATCAAATCAAATCGAATCCAAAGAATTGAATCAAATCGAAAAGAATCCAATCGAAAAGAATCGAACTGAATGGAATCAAATCGAAAAGAATCGAATCGAATCGAAAAGAATCGAATCAAATTTAATGGAATCGAAAAGAATCAAATTGAATCGAAAAGAATCGAAATGAAACAAATCAGATCAAATGGAAAAGCATCAAATCGAATTGAAAAGAATCGAATCGAATCGAAATGAATCGAATCAAAAAGACTCGAATCGAAAAGAATCGAATTGAAAAGAATCGAATCGAAAAGGCCCGAATCGAATTAAAAATATCAAATCGAATCGAATTGCAAAGAATCGAATTGAAAAGACTCGAATTGAAACGAATCGATTTGAAACGAAAAGAATCGAATCGAATCGAATCGAATTGAAAGAATCGAATTGAATAGAAAAAAATCGAATAGAAAAGAATCGAACCGAAAAGAAAAGAATCAAATTGAATCAGCCGATTAAATTCTAGTCGAATCGAATCAAAAAGCATGAAATCGAGTCAAATCGAATCAAAAAGAATCGAATTGTATCTAATCAAAAAGAATCGAATCGTATCGACTCGAATCGAAAAGAATCCAATTGCATCATCGAATGGAAACTAATCGAATTGAATAGAATAGAAAAGAATCGAATCGAATCAAATCGAAAACAATCAAATTGAATTGATCGAAAAGAATCGAATTGAAACAAATCGAATCGAAATGAAAAGAATCGAATGGATTCAAATAGAAAAAAATCGAATCGAAAAGAATCAAATCGACACGAAAAGAATCGAATCGAATCACAAAGTATCGAATTGGTTTGAAAACATTCGAATCGAAAAGAATCGAATTGAAATGAATCCGATCGAAATGAAAAGAATGTACTCGATTCGAATCCAAAAGAATCGAATTCAAAATAATCGAATCGAATCTAAAAGAATCGAATTGAATTGAATCAAAAGAAATGAATTGAATTGAATCAAAAAGGAACTAATCGAATCAAATCGAAAAAACTCGAATAGAATCAAATCGAATCAAAAAGAATCGAATAGATTCGAATAAAAAAGAATCGAATTGAGGGATCCCTGGGTGGCGCAGCGGTTTAGCGCCTGCCTTTGGCCCAGGGCGCGTTCCTGGAGACCCGGGATCGAATCCCACATCGGGCTCCTGGTGCATGGAGCCTGCTTCTCCGTCTGCCTGTGTCTCTGCCTCTCTGTCTCTCTCTGTGACTATCATAAAAAAAAGAATCGAATTGAATCGCGTTGAAAAAAATCATAAAGAGTCAAATCGAAAAGAATCGAATTCCATTTAACGAAAAGATTCGAATTGAAAAGAATCGAATCGAAACAAAAGAATCGAATCGAATCGACATGAATCAAAAAGAATCGAATCAAAACGAATCGCAAAGAAATAAATCAAGTAGAATCTAAAAGAATCGAATCGAATCAAATCGAAAAAATTCGAATAGAATTGAATCGAAAAGAATCAAAACGAATCGAACCGAAGAGAATCGATTCGAATCAAAATAAAAAGTATCGTATCAAATCGAATCGAAAAGAATCCTATCAAATAGAATCGAAAGAATGGAATCAAATCTAAAACAATCGAATCGAATCGAAAAGAATCGGATTGAATGGAATAGAATCGAAAGAATAGAATAGAATCGAAAGAAATCGAATAGAATCAAATCAAATCAAAAAGAATCGAATTGAATTGATCCTAACCAAAATAAGCGAAATGAATCGACTCGAAACGAAAAAAATCAAATCGAAAAGAATCTAATCTCAACGAAAATAATCGAAATGAATAGAATCGAAAAGAATCGAATTGAATCAAATCGAAAAGAATCGAATGGAATCCAATCGAAAAGAATCAAATTGATTCGAATCGAAACAAATTGAATCCAATCGAAAAGAATCGAATTGAATCGAATCGAAAAGAATCGAATTCAATCAAAACGAATCGATTCGAATGGAATAGAAAAAACTAGAATAGAATAGAATAGAATCGAAAATAATCAATTCGAATCAAAAATCGAATCGAAAAGAGACGAATCGAACCGAATCAAAAAGAAAACAATCGAATCGAATCAAATACAAAAGAATCGCTTTGAATAGCATAGAATTGAAAAGAATCGAATCAATCGAATTGAAAACAATCGAATCGAAAAGAATCGAATCAAAAAAAGTCGAATCGAAACGAAAACAATCGAATCGAATCGAATCTAAAAGAATCGTATTGAATTGAATCGAGTCGAAAAGACTCGAATCAAAAAGACTCGAATCGAATTGAATCAAATCGAAAAGAATCTAATAGAAACCACTCGAACAGAATCAAATCGAAATGATTCAAAATGAATCGAATCGAATAGAATCGAAAAAAATCGAATCGAATCGAAACGAAATGAATCGAAGAGAATCGATTAGAATCGAAATGAAAAGAATCGTATTGAATCGAATCGAATAGAATCAAATCAAATCGAATCCAAAGAATTGAATCAAATCGAAAAGAATCCAATCGAATCGAAAAGAATCGAACTGAATGGAATCAAATCGAAAAGAATCGAATCGAATCGAAAAGAATCGAATCAAATTTAATGGAATCGAAAAGAATCGAATTGAATCGAAAAGAATCGAAATGAAACAAATCAGATCAAATGGAAAAGCATCAAATCGAATTGAAAAGAATCGAATCGAATCAAAATGAATCGAATCAAAAAGACTCGAATCGAAAAGAATCGAATTGAAAAGAATCGAATCGAATCGAAAAGACTCGAATCGAATTAAAAATATCAAATCGAATCGAATCGCAAAGAATCGAATTGAAAAGACTCGAATTGAAACGAATCGATTTGAAACGAAAAGAATCGAATCGAATTGAATAGAAAAAAATCGAATAGAAAAGAATCGAACCGAAAAGAAAAGAATCAAATTGAATCAGTCGATTAAATTCTAGTCGAATCGAATCAAAAAGCATGAAATCGAGTCGAATCGAATCGAAAAGAATCGAATCGAATCGAATTGTATCTAATCAAAAAGAATCGAATCGTATCGACTCGAATCGAAAAGAATCCAATTGCATCATCGAATGGAAACTAATCGAATTGAATAGAATAGAAAAGAATCGAATCGAATCAAATAGAAAACAATCAAATTGAATTGATCGAAAAGAATCGAATTGAATCAAATCGAATCGAAATGAAAAGAATCGAATCGATTCAAATAGAAAAGAATCGAATCGAAAAGAATCAAATCGACACGAAAAGAATCGAATCGAATCAAAACGTATCGAATTGATTCGAAAACATTCGAATCGAAAAGAATCGAATTGAAATGAATCCGATCGAAATGAAAAGAATCTACTCGATTCGAATCCAAAAGAATCGAATCCAAAAGAATCGAATCGAATCCAAAAGAATCGAATTGAATTGAATCAAAAGAAATGAATTGAATTGAATCAAAAAGGAACTAATCCATCAAATCGAAAAAACTCGAATAGAATCAAATCGAATCAAAAAGAATCGAATAGATTCGAATAAAAAAGAATCGAATTGAGGGATCCCTGGGTGGCGCAGCGGTTTAGCGCCTGCCTTTGGCCCAGGGCGCGATCCTGGAGACCCGGGATCGAATCCCACATCGGGCTCCTGGTGCATGGAGCCTGCTTCTCCCTCTGCCTGTGTCTCTGCCTCTCTGTCTCTCTCTGTGACTATCATAAAAAAAGAATCGAATTGAATCGCGTTGAAAAAAATCATAAAGAATCAAATCGAAAAGAATCGAATTCCATGTAACGAAAAGATTCGAATTGAAAAGAATCGAATCGAAACAAAAGAATCGAATCGAATCGACATGAATCAAAAAGAATCGAATCAAAACGAGTCGAAAAGAAACAAATCAAGTAGAATCTAAAAGAATCGAATCGAATCAAATCGAAAAAATTCGAATAGAATTGAATCGAAAAGAATCAAAACGAATCGAACCGAAGAGAATCGATTCGAATCAAAATAAAAAGTATCGTATCAAATCGAATCGAAAAGAATCCTATCAAATAGAATCGAAAGAATGGAATCAAATCTAAAACAATCGAATCGAATCGAAAAGAATCGGATTGAATGGAATCGAATCGAAAAGAATAGAATAGAATCGAAAGAAATCGAATAGAATCAAATCAAATCAAAAAGAATCGAATTGAATTGATCCTAACCAAAATAAGCTAAATGAATCGACTCGAACCGAAAAAAATCAAATCGAAAAGAATCTAATCTCAACGAAAATAATCGAAATGAATAGAATCGAAAAGAATCGAATTGAATCAAATCGAAAAGAATCGAATGTAATCCAATCGAAAAGAATCAAATTGATTCGAATCGAAACAAATTGAATCCAATCGAAAAGAATCTAATTGCATCGAATCGAAAAGAATCGAATTCAATCAAAACGAATCGATTAGAATGGAATAGAAAAAACTAGAATAGAATAGAATAGAATCGAAAAGAATGAATTCGAATCGAAAAGAATCGAATCGAAAAGAGACGAATCGAACCGAATCAAAAAGAAAACAATCGAATCGAATCAAATACAAAAGAATCGCTTTGAATAGCATAGAATTGAAAAGAATCGAATCAATCGAATTGAAAACAATCGAATCGAAAAGAATCGAATCAAAAAAAGTCGAATCGAAACGAAAACAATCGAATCGAATCTAAAAGAATCGTATTGAATTGAATCGAGTCGAAAAGACTCGAATCAAAAAGACTCGAATCGAATTGAATCAAATCGAACAGAATCTAATAGAAACCACTCGAACAGAATCAAATCGAAATGATTCAAAATGAATCGAATAGAATAGAATCGAAAAAATCGAATCGAATCGAAACTAAATGAATCGAAGAGAATCGATTAGAATCGAAATGAAAAGAATCGTATTGAATCGAATCGAATAGAATCAAATCAAATCGAATCGAAAGAATGGAATCAAATCGAAAAGAATCCAATCGAATCGAAAAGAATCGAACTGAATGGAATCAAATCGAAAAGAATCGAATCGAATAGAAAAGAATCGAATCAAATTTAATGGAATCGAAAAGAATCGAATTGAATCGAAAAGAATCGAAATGAAACAAATCAGATCAAATGGAAAAGCATCAAAACGAATTGAAAAGAATCGAATCGAATCGAAATGAATCGAATCAAAAAGACTCGAATCGAAAAGAATCGAATTGAAAAGAATCGAATCGAATCGAAAAGACTCGAATCGAATTAAAAATATCAAATCGAATCGAATCGCAAAGATTCGAATTGAAAAGACTCGAATTGAAACGAATCGATTTGAAACGAAAAGAATCGATTCGAATCGAATCGAATTGAAAGAATCGAATTGAATAGAAAAAAATCGAATAGAAAAGAATCGAACCGAAAAGAAAAGAATCAAATTGAATCAGTTGCTTAATTCAAGTCGAATCGAATCAAAAAGAATGAAATCGAGTCGAATCGAATCGAAAAGAATCGAATCGAATCGAAAAGAATCGAATCGTATCGACTCGAATCGAAAAGAATACAATTGCATCATCGAATGGAAACTAATAGAATTGAATAGAATAGAAAAGAATCGAATCGAATCAAATCGAAAAAAATCAAATTGAATTGATCGAAAAGAATTGAATTGAATCAAATCGAATCGAAATGAAAAGAATCGAATGGATTCAAATAGAAAAGGATCGCATCGAAAAGAATCAAATCGACATGAAAAGAATCGAATCGAATCAAAAAGTATCGAATTGATTCGAAAACATTCGAATCGAAAAGAATCGAATTGAAATGAATCCGATCGAAATGAAAAGAATCTACTCGATTCGAATCCAAAAGAATCGAATTCAAAATAATCGAATCGAATCTAGAAGAATCGAATTGAATTGAATCAAAAGAAATGAATTGAATTGAATCAAAAAGGAACTAATCGAATCAAATCGAAAAAACTCGAATAGAATCAAATCGAATCAAAAAGAATCGAATAGATTCGAATAAAAAAGAATCGAATTGAGGGATCCCTGGGTGGCGCAGCGGTTTAGCGCCTGCCTTTGGCCCAGGGCGCGTTCCTGGAGACACGGGATCGAATCCCACATCGGGCTCCTGGTGCATGGAGCCTGCTTCTCCCTCTGCCTGTGTCTCTGCCTCTCTCTCTCTCTCTGTGACTATCATAAAAAAAAGAATCGAATTGAATCGCGTTGAAAAAAATCATAAAGAATCAAATCGAAAAGAATCGAATTCCATGTAACGAAAAGATTCGAATTGAAAAGAATCGAATCGAAACAAAAGAATCGAATCGAATCGACATGAATCAAAAAGAATCGAATCAAAACGAATCGAAAAGAAACAAATCAAGTAGAATCTAAAAGAATCGAATCGAATCAAATCGAAAAAATTCGAATAGAATTGAATCGAAAAGAATCAAAACGAATCGAACCGAAGAGAATCGATTCGAATCAAAATAAAAAGTATCGTATCAAATCGAATCGAAAAGAATCCTATCAAATAGAATCGAAAGAATGGAATCAAATCTAAAACAATCGAATCGAAAAGAATCGGATTGAATGGAATAGAATCGAAAAGAATAGAATAGAATAGAAAGAAATCGAATAGAATCAAATCAAATCAAAAAGAATCGAATTGAATTGATCCTAACCAAAATAAGCGAAATGAATGGACTCGAACCAAAAAAAAATCAAATCGAAAAGAATCTAATCTCAACGAAAATAATCGAAATGAATAGAATCGAAAAGAATCGAATTGAATCAAATCGAAAGAATAGAATGGAATCCAATCGAAAAGAATCAAATTGATTCGAATCGAAACAAATTGAATCCAATCGAAAGGAATCTAATTGAATCGAATCGAAAAGAATCGAATTCAATCAAAACGAATCGATTCGAATGGAACAGAAAAAAATAGAATAGAATAGAATAGAATCGAAAAGAATGAATTCGAATCGAAAAGAATCGAATCGAAAAGAAACGAATCGAACCGAATCAAAAAGAAAACAATCAAATCGAATCAAATACAAAAGAATCGCTTTGAATAGCATAGAATTGAAAAGAATCGAATCAATCGAATTGAAAACAATCGAATCGAAAAGAATCGAATAAAAAAAGTCGAATCGAAACGAAAACAATCGAATCGAATCGAATCTAAAAGAATCGTATTGAATTGAATCGAGTCGAAAAGACTCGAATCAAAAAGACTCGAATCGAATTGAATCAAATCGAAAAGAATCTAATAGAAACCACTCGAACAGAATCAAATCGAAATGATTCAAAATGAATCGAATAGAATAGAATCGAAAAAATTCGAATAGAATCGAAACGAATCGAAACGAAATGAATCGAAGAGAATCGATTAGAATCGAAATGAAAAGAATCGTATTGAATCGAATCGAATAGAATCAAATCAAATCGAATCGAAAGAATTGAATCAAATCGAAAAGAATCCAATCGAATCGAAAAGAATCGAACTGAATGGAATCAAATCGAAAAGAATCGAATCGAATCGAAAAGAATCGAATCAAATTTAATGGAATCGAAAAGAATCGAATTGAATCGAAAAGAATCGAAATGAAACAAATCAGATCCAATGGAAAAGCATCAAATCGAATTGAAAAGAATCGAATCGAATCGAAATGAATCGAATCAAAAAGACTCGAATCGAAAAGAATCGAATTGAAAAGAATCGAATCGAATCGAAAAGACTCGAATCGAATTAAAAATATCAAATCGAATCGAATCGCAAAGAATCGAATTGAAAAGACTCGAATTGAAACGAATCGATTTGAAACGAAAAGATCGAATCAAATCGAATCGAATTGAAAGAATCGAATTGAATAGAAAAAAATCGAATAGAAAAGAATCGAACCGAAAAGAAAAGAATCAAATTGAATCAGTCAATTAAATTCTAGTCGAATCGAATCAAAAAGAATGAAATCGAGTCGAATCGAATCAAAAAGAATCGAATCGAATCGAAAAGAATCGAATCGTATCGACTCGAATCGAAAAGAATCCAATTGCATCATCGAATGGAAACTAATCGAATTGAATAGAATAGAAAAGAATCGAATCGAATCAAATCGAAAACAATCAAATTGAATTGATCGAAAAGAATCGAATTGAATCAAATCGAATCGAAATGAAAAGAATCTAATCGATTCAAATAGAAAAGAATCGAATCGAAAAGAATCAAATCGACACGAAAAGAATCGAATCGAATCGAAAAGTAGCGAATTGATTCGAAAACATTCGAATCGAAAAGAATCGAATTGAAATGAATCCGATCGAAATGAAAAGAATCTACTCGATTCGAATCCAAAAGAATCGAATCCAAAAGAATCGAATCGAATCCACAAGAATCGAATTGAAATGAATCAAACGAAATGAATTGAATTGAATCAAAAAGGAACTAATCGAATCAAATCGAAAAAACTCGAATAGAATCAAATCGAATCAAAAAGAATCGAATAGATTCGAATAAAAAAGAATCGAATTGAGGGATCCCTGGGTGGCGCAGCGGTTTAGCGCCTGCCTTTGGCCCAGGGTGCGATCCTGGAGACCCGGGATCGAATCCCACATCCGGCTCCTGGTGCATGGAGCCTGCTTCTCCCTCTGCCTGTGTCTCTGCCTCTCTGTCTCTCTCTGTGACTATCATAAAAAAAAGAATCGAATTGAATCGCTTTGAAAAAAATCATAAAGAATCAAATCGAAAAGAATCGAATTCCATGTAACGAAAAGATTCGAATTGAAAAGAATCGAATCGAAACAAAAGAATCGAATCGAATCGACATGAATCAAAAAGAATCGAATCAAAACGAATCGAAAAGAAACACATCAAGTAGAATCTAAAAGAATCGAATCGAATCAAATCGAAAAAATTCGAATAGAATTGAATCGAAAAGAATCAAAACGAATCGAACCGAAGAGAATCGATTCGAATCAAAATAAAAAGTATCGTATCAAATCGAATCGAAAAGAATCCTATCAAATAGAATCGAAAGAATGGAATCAAATCTAAAACAATCGAATCGAATCGAAAAGAATCGGATTGAATGGAATAGAATCGAAAAGAATACAATAGAATCGAAAGAAATCGAAAGAATCAAATCAAATCAAAAAGAATCGAATTGAATTGATCCTAACCAAAATAAGCGAAATGAATCGACTCGAAACGAAAAAAATCAAATCGAAAAGAATCTAATCTCAACGAAAATAATCGAAATGAATAGAATCGAAAAGAATCGAATTGAATCAAATCGAAAAGAATCGAATGGAATCCAATCGAAAAGAATCAAATTGATTCGAATCGAAACAAATTGAATCCAATCGAAAAGAATCGAATTGAATCGAATCGAAAAGAATCGAATTCAATCAAAACGAATCGATTCGAATGGAATAGAAAAAACTAGAATAGAATAGAATAGAATCGAAAATAATCAATTCGAATCAAAAATCGAATCGAAAAGAGACGAATCGAACCGAATCAAAAAGAAAACAATCGAATCGAATCAAATACAAAAGAATCGCTTTGAATAGCATAGAATTGAAAAGAATCGAATCAATCGAATTGAAAACAATCGAATCGAAAAGAATCGAATCAAAAAAAGTCGAATCGAAACGAAAACAATCGAATCGAATCGAATCTAAAAGAATCGTATTGAATTGAATCGAGTCGAAAAGACTCGAATCAAAAAGACTCGAATCGAATTGAATCAAATCGAAAAGAATCTAATAGAAACCACTCGAACAGAATCAAATCGAAATGATTCAAAATGAATCGAATCGAATAGAATCGAAAAAAATCGAATCGAATCGAAACGAAATGAATCGAAGAGAATCGATTAGAATCGAAATGAAAAGAATCGTATTGAATCGAATCGAATAGAATCAAATCAAATCGAATCCAAAGAATTGAATCAAATCGAAAAGAATCGAATCGAATCGAAAAGAATCGAACTGAATGGAATCAAATCGAAAAGAATCGAATCGAATCGAAAAGAATCGAATCAAATTTAATGGAATCGAAAAGAATCGAATTGAATCGAAAAGAATCGAAATGAAACAAATCAGATCAAATGGAAAAGCATCAAATCGAATTGAAAAGAATCGAATCGAATCGAAATGAATCGAATCAAAAAGACTCGAATCGAAAAGAATCGAATTGAAAAGAATCGAATTGAATCGAAAAGACTCGAATCGAATTAAAAATATCAAATCGAATCGAATCGCAAAGAATCGAATTGAAAAGACTCGAATTGAAACGAATCGATTTGAAACGAAAAGAATCGAATCGAATTGAATAGAAAAAAATCGAATAGAAAAGAATCGAACCGAAAAGAAAAGAATCAAATTGAATCAGTCGATTAAATTCTAGTCGAATCGAATCAAAAAGCATGAAATCGAGTCGAATCGAATCGAAAAGAATCGAATCGAATCGAAAAGAATCGAATTGTATCTAATCAAAAAGAATCGAATCGTATCGACTCGAATCGAAAAGAATCCAATTGCATCATCGAATGGAAACTAATCGAATTGAATAGAATAGAAAAGAATCGAATCGAATCAAATCGAAAACAATCAAATTGAATTGATCGAAAAGAATCGAATTGAATCAAATCGAATCGCAATGAAAAGAATCGAATCGATTCAAATAGAAAAGAATCGAATCGAAAAGAATCAAATCGACACGAAAAGAATCGAATCGAATCAAAACGTATCGAATTGATTCGAAAACATTCGAATCGAAAAGAATCGAATTGAAATGAATCCGATCGAAATGAAAAGAATCTACTCGATTCGAATCCAAAAGAATCGAATCCAAAAGAATCGAATCGAATCCAAAAGAATCGAATTGAATTGAATCAAAAGAAATGAATTGAATTGAATCAAAAAGGAACTAATCCATCAAATCGAAAAAACTCGAATAGAATCAAATCGAATCAAAAAGAATCGAATAGATTCGAATCAAAAAGAATCGAATTGAGGGATCCCTGGGTGGCGCAGCGGTTTAGCGCCTGCCTTTGGCCCAGGGCGCGATCGTGGAGACCCGGGATCGAATCCCACATCGGGCTCCTGGTGCATGGAGCCTGCTTCTCCCTCTGCCTGTGTCTCTGCCTCTCTGTCTCTCTCTGTGACTATCATAAAAAAAGAATCGAATTGAATCGCGTTGAAAAAAATCATAAAGAATCAAATCGAAAAGAATCGAATTCCATGTAACGAAAAGATTCGAATTGAAAAGAATCGAATCGAAACAAAAGAATCGAATCGAATCGACATGAATCAAAAAGAATCGAATCAAAACGAGTCGAAAAGAAACAAATCAAGTAGAATCTAAAAGAATCGAATCGAATCAAATCGAAAAAATTCGAATAGAATTGAATCGAAAAGAATCAAAACGAATCGAACCGAAGAGAATCGATTCGAATCAAAATAAAAAGTATCGTATCAAATCGAATCGAAAAGAATCCTATCAAATAGAATCGAAAGAATGGAATCAAATCTAAAACAATCGAATCGAATCGAAAAGAATCGGATTGAATGGAATCGAATCGAAAAGAATAGAATAGAATCGAAAGAAATCGAATAGAATCAAATCAAATCAAAAAGAATCGAATTGAATTGATCCTAACCAAAATAAGCTAAATGAATCGACTCGAACCGAAAAAAATCAAATCGAAAAGAATCTAATCTCAACGAAAATAATCGAAATGAATAGAATCGAAAAGAATCGAATTGAATCAAATCGAAAAGAATCGAATGGAATCCAATCGAAAAGAATCAAATTGATTCGAATCGAAACAAATTGAATCCAATCGAAAAGAATCTAATTGCATCGAATCGAAAAGAATCGAATTCAATCAAAACGAATCGATTAGAATGGAATAGAAAAAACTAGAATAGAATAGAATAGAATCGAAAAGAATGAATTCGAATCGAAAAGAATCGAATCGAAAAGAGACGAATCGAACCGAATCAAAAAGAAAACAATCGAAACGAATCAAATACAAAAGAATCGCTTTGAATAGCATAGAATTGAAAAGAATCGAATCAATCGAATTGAAAACAATCGAATCGAAAAGAATCGAATCAAAAAAAGTCGAATCGAAACGAAAACAATCGAATCGAATCTAAAAGAATCGTATTGAATTGAATCGAGTCGAAAAGACTCGAATCAAAAAGACTCGAATCGAATTGAATCAAATCGAAAAGAATCTAATAGAAACCACTCGAACAGAATCAAATCGAAATGATTCAAAATGAATCGAATAGAATAGAATCGAAAAAAATCGAATCGAATCGAAACGAAATGAATCGAAGAGAATCGATTAGAATCGAAATGAAAAGAATCGTATTGAATCGAATCGAATAGAATCAAATCAAATCGAATCCAAAGAATTGAATCAAATCGAAAAGAATCCAATCGAATCGAAAAGAATCGAACTGAATGGAATCAAATCGAAAAGAATCGAATCGAATCGAAAAGAATCGAACTGAATGGAATCAAATCGAAAAGAATCGAATCGAATCGAAAAGAATCGAATCAAATTTAATGGAATCGAAAAGAATCGAATTGAATCGAAAAGAATCGAAATGAAACAAATCAGATCAAATGGAAAAGCATCAAATCGAATTGAAAAGAATCGAATCGAATCGAAATGAATCGAATCAAAAAGACTCGAATCGAAAAGAATCGAATTGAAAAGAATCGAATTGAATCGAAAAGACTCGAATCGAATTAAAAATATCAAATCGAATCGAATCGCAAAGAATCGAATTGAAAAGACTCGAATTGAAACGAATCGATTTGAAACGAAAAGAATCGAATCGAATTGAATAGAAAAAAATCGAATAGAAAAGAATCGAACCGAAAAGAAAAGAATCAAATTGAATCAGTCGATTAAATTCTAGTCGAATCGAATCAAAAAGCATGAAATCGAGTCGAATCGAATCGAAAAGAATCGAATCGAATCGAAAAGAATCGAATTGTATCTAATCAAAAAGAATCGAATCGTATCGACTCGAATCGAAAAGAATCCAATTGCATCATCGAATGGAAACTAATCGAATTGAATAGAATAGAAAAGAATCGAATCGAATCAAATCGAAAACAATCAAATTGAATTGATCGAAAAGAATCGAATTGAATCAAATCGAATCGCAATGAAAAGAATCGAATCGATTCAAATAGAAAAGAATCGAATCGAAAAGAATCAAATCGACACGAAAAGAATCGAATCGAATCAAAACGTATCGAATTGATTCGAAAACATTCGAATCGAAAAGAATCGAATTGAAATGAATCCGATCGAAATGAAAAGAATCTACTCGATTCGAATCCAAAAGAATCGAATCCAAAAGAATCGAATCGAATCCAAAAGAATCGAATTGAATTGAATCAAAAGAAATGAATTGAATTGAATCAAAAAGGAACTAATCCATCAAATCGAAAAAACTCGAATAGAATCAAATCGAATCAAAAAGAATCGAATAGATTCGAATCAAAAAGAATCGAATTGAGGGATCCCTGGGTGGCGCAGCGGTTTAGCGCCTGCCTTTGGCCCAGGGCGCGATCGTGGAGACCCGGGATCGAATCCCACATCGGGCTCCTGGTGCATGGAGCCTGCTTCTCCCTCTGCCTGTGTCTCTGCCTCTCTGTCTCTCTCTGTGACTATCATAAAAAAAGAATCGAATTGAATCGCGTTGAAAAAAATCATAAAGAATCAAATCGAAAAGAATCGAATTCCATGTAACGAAAAGATTCGAATTGAAAAGAATCGAATCGAAACAAAAGAATCGAATCGAATCGACATGAATCAAAAAGAATCGAATCAAAACGAGTCGAAAAGAAACAAATCAAGTAGAATCTAAAAGAATCGAATCGAATCAAATCGAAAAAATTCGAATAGAATTGAATCGAAAAGAATCAAAACGAATCGAACCGAAGAGAATCGATTCGAATCAAAATAAAAAGTATCGTATCAAATCGAATCGAAAAGAATCCTATCAAATAGAATCGAAAGAATGGAATCAAATCTAAAACAATCGAATCGAATCGAAAAGAATCGGATTGAATGGAATCGAATCGAAAAGAATAGAATAGAATCGAAAGAAATCGAATAGAATCAAATCAAATCAAAAAGAATCGAATTGAATTGATCCTAACCAAAATAAGCTAAATGAATCGACTCGAACCGAAAAAAATCAAATCGAAAAGAATCTAATCTCAACGAAAATAATCGAAATGAATAGAATCGAAAAGAATCGAATTGAATCAAATCGAAAAGAATCGAATGGAATCCAATCGAAAAGAATCAAATTGATTCGAATCGAAACAAATTGAATCCAATCGAAAAGAATCTAATTGCATCGAATCGAAAAGAATCGAATTCAATCAAAACGAATCGATTAGAATGGAATAGAAAAAACTAGAATAGAATAGAATAGAATCGAAAAGAATGAATTCGAATCGAAAAGAATCGAATCGAAAAGAGACGAATCGAACCGAATCAAAAAGAAAACAATCGAAACGAATCAAATACAAAAGAATCGCTTTGAATAGCATAGAATTGAAAAGAATCGAATCAATCGAATTGAAAACAATCGAATCGAAAAGAATCGAATCAAAAAAAGTCGAATCGAAACGAAAACAATCGAATCGAATCTAAAAGAATCGTATTGAATTGAATCGAGTCGAAAAGACTCGAATCAAAAAGACTCGAATCGAATTGAATCAAATCGAACAGAATCTAATAGAAACCACTCGAACAGAATCAAATCGAAATGATTCAAAATGAATCGAATAGAATAGAATCGAAAAAAATCGAATCGAATCGAAACTAAATGAATCGAAGAGAATCGATTAGAATCGAAATGAAAAGAATCGTATTGAATCGAATCGAATAGAATCAAATCAAATCGAATCGAAAGAATTGAATCAAATCGAAAAGAATCCAATCGAATCGAAAAGAATCGAACTGAATGGAATCAAATCGAAAAGAATCGAATCGAATCGAAAAGAATCGAATCAAATTTAATGGAATCGAAAAGAATCGAATTGAATCGAAAAGAATCGAAATGAAACAAATCAGATCAAATGGAAAAGCATCAAATCGAATTGAAAAGAATCGAATCGAATCGAAATGAATCGAATCAAAAAGACTCGAATCGAAAAGAATCGAATTGAAAAGAATCGAATCGAATCGAAAAGACTCGAATCGAATTAAAAATATCAAATCGAATCGAATCGCAAAGATTCGAATTGAAAAGACTCGAATTGAAACGAATCGATTTGAAACGAAAAGAATCGAATCGAATCGAATCGAATTGAAAGAATCGAATTGAATAGAAAAAAATCGAATAGAAAAGAATCGAACCGAAAAGAAAAGAATCAAATTGAATCAGTTGCTTAATTCAAGTCGAATCGAATCAAAAAGAATGAAATCGAGTCGAATCGAATCGAAAAGAATCGAATCGAATCGAAAAGAATCGAATCGTATCGACTCGAATCGAAAAGAATACAATTGCATCATCGAATGGAAACTAATAGAATTGAATAGAATAGAAAAGAATCGAATCGAATCAAATCGAAAAAAATCAAATTGAATTGATCGAAAAGAATTGAATTGAATCAAATCGAATCGAAATGAAAAGAATCGAATGGATTCAAATAGAAAAGGATCGAATCGAAAAGAATCAAATCGACATGAAAAGAATCGAATCGAATCAAAAAGTATCGAATTGATTCGAAAACATTCGAATCGAAAAGAATCGAATTGAAATGAATCCGATCGAAATGAAAAGAATCTACTCGATTCGAATCCAAAAGAATCGAATTCAAAATAATCGAATCGAATCTAGAAGAATCGAATTGAATTGAATCAAAAGAAATGAATTGAATTGAATCAAAAAGGAACTAATCGAATCAAATCGAAAAAACTCGAATAGAATCAAATCGAATCAAAAAGAATCGAATAGATTCGAATAAAAAAGAATCGAATTGAGGGATCCCTGGGTGGCGCAGCGGTTTAGCGCCTGCCTTTGGCCCAGGGCGCGTTACTGGAGACACGGGATCGAATCCCACATCGGGCTCCTGGTGCATGGAGCCTGCTTCTCCCTCTGCCTGTGTCTCTGCCTCTCTCTCTCTCTCTGTGACTATCATAAAAAAAAGAATCGAATTGAATCGCGTTGAAAAAAATCATAAAGAATCAAATCGAAAAGAATCGAATTCCATGTAACGAAAAGATTCGAATTGAAAAGAATCGAATCGAAACAAAAGAATCGAATCGAATCGACATGAATCAAAAAGAATCGAATCAAAACGAATCGCAAAGAAACAAATCAAGTAGAATCTAAAAGAATCGAATCGAATGAAATCGAAAAAATTCGAATAGAATTGAATCGAAAAGAATCAAAACGAATCGAACCGAAGAGAATCGATTCGAATCAAAATAAAAAGTATCGTATCAAATCGAATCGAAAAGAATCCTATCAAATAGAATTGAAAGAATGGAATCAAATCTAAAACAATCGAATCGAATCGAAAAGAATCGGATTGAATGGAATAGAATCGAAAGAATAGAATAGAATCGAAAGAAATCGAATAGAATCAAATCAAATCAAAAAGAATCGAATTGAATTGATCCTAACCGAAATAAGCGAAATGAATCGACTCGAAACGAAAAAAATCAAATCGAAAAGAATCTAACCTCAACGAAAATAATCGAAATGAATAGAATCGAATTGAATCAAATCGAAAAGAATCGAATGGAATCCAATCGAAAAGAATCAAATTGATTCGAATCGAAACAAATTGAATCCAATCGAAAAGAATCTAATAGAAACCACTCGAACAGAATCAAATCGAAATGATTCAAAATGAATCGAATAGAATAGAATCGAAAAAATTCGAATAGAATCGAAACGAATCGAAACGAAATGAATCGAAGAGAATCGATTAGAATCGAAATGAAAAGAATCGTATTGAATCGAATCGAAAAGAATCAAATCAAATCGAATCGAAAGAATTGAATCAAATCGAAAGGAATCCAATCGAATCGAAAAGAATCGAACTGAATGGAATCAAATCGAAAAGAATCGAATCGAATCGAAAAGAATCGAATCAAATTTAATGGAATCGAAAAGAATCGAATTGAATCGAAAAGAATCGAAATGAAACAAATCAGATCAAATGGAAAAGCATCAAATCGAATTGAAAAGAATCGAATCGAATCGAAATGAATCGAATCAAAAAGACTCGAATCGAAAAGAATAGAATTGAAAAGAATCGAATCGAATCGAAAAGACTCGAATCGAATTAAAAATATCAAATCGAATCGAATCGCAAAGAATCGAATTGAAAAGACTCGAATTGAAACGAATCGATTTGAAACGAAAAGAATCGAATCGAATCGAATCGAATTGAAAGAATCGAATTGAATAGAAAAAAATCGAATAGAAAAGAATCGAACCGAAAAGAAAAGAATCAAATTGAATCAGTCGATTAAATTCTAGTCGAATCGAATCAAAAAGAATGAAATCGAGTCGAATCGAATCGAAAAGAATCGAATCGAATCGAAAAGAATCGAATCGTATCGACTCGAATCGAAAAGAATCCAATTGCATCATCGAATGGAAACTAATCGAATTGAATAGAATAGAAAAGAATCGAATCGAATCAAATCGAAAACAATCAAATTGAATTGATCGAAAAGAATCGAATTGAAACAAATCGAATCGAAATGAAAAGAATCGAATGGATTCAAATAGAAAAGAATCGAATCGAAAAGAATCAAATTGAATCAAATCGAAAGAATCGAATGGAATCCAATCGAAAAGAATCAAATTGATTCGAATCGAAACAAATTGAATCCAATCGAAAGGAATCTAATTGAATCGAATCGAAAAGAATCGAATTGAAATGAATCCGATCGAAATGAAAAGAATGTACTCGATTCGAATCCAAAAGAATCGAATTCAAAATAATCGAATCGAATCTAAAAGAATCGAATTGAATTGAATCAAAAGAAATGAATTGAATTGAATCAAAAAGGAACTAATCGAATCAAATCGAAAAAACTCGAATAGAATCAAATCGAATCAAAAAGAATCGAATAGATTCGAATAAAAAAGAATCGAATTGAGGGATCCCTGGGTGGCGCAGCGGTTTAGCGCCTGCCTTTGGCCCAGGGTGCGATCCTGGAGATCAGGGATCGAATCCCACATCGGGCTCCTGGTGCATGGAGCCTGCTTCTCCTTCTGCCTGTGTTTCTGCCTCTCTGTCTCTCTCTGTGACTATCATAAAAAAAAGAATCGAATTGAATCGCGTTGAAAAAAATCATAAAGAATCAAATCGAAAAGAATCGAATTCCATTTAACGAAAAGATTCGAATTGAAAAGAATCGAATCGAAACAAAAGAATCGAATCGAATCGACATGAATCAAAAAGAATCGAATCAAAACGAATCGCAAAGAAACAAATCAAGTAGAATCTAAAAGAATCGAATCGAATGAAATCGAAAAAATTCGAATAGAATTGAATCGAAAAGAATCAAAACGAATCGAACCGAAGAGAATCGATTCGAATCAAAATAAAAAGTATCGTATCAAATCGAATCGAAAAGAATCCTATCAAATAGAATCGAAAGAATGGAATCAAATCTAAAACAATCGAATCGAATCGAAAAGAATCGGATTGAATGGAATAGAATCGAAAGAATAGAATAGAATCGAAAGAAATCGAATAGAATCAAATCAAATCAAAAAGAATCGAATTGAATTGATCCTAACCAAAATAAGCGAAATGAATCGACTCGAAACGAAAAAAATCAAATCGAAAAGAATCTAATCTCAACGAAAATAATCGAAATGAATAGAATCGAAAAGAATCGAATTGAATCAAATCGAAAAGAATCGAATGGAATCCAATCGAAAAGAATCAAATTGATTCGAATCGAAACAAATTGAATCCAATCGAAAAGAATCGAATTGAATCGAATCGAAAAGAATCGAATTCAATCAAAACGAATCGATTCGAATGGAATAGAAAAAACTAGAATAGAATAGAATAGAATCGAAAATAATCAATTCGAATCAAAAATCGAATCGAAAAGAGACGAATCGAACCGAATCAAAAAGAAAACAATCGAATCGAATCAAATACAAAAGAATCGCTTTGAATAGCATAGAATTGAAAAGAATCGAATCAATCGAATTGAAAACAATCGAATCGAAAAGAATCGAATCAAAAAAAGTCGAATCGAAACGAAAACAATCGAATCGAATCGAATCTAAAAGAATCGTATTGAATTGAATCGAGTCGAAAAGACTCGAATCAAAAAGACTCGAATCGAATTGAATCAAATCGAAAAGAATCTAATAGAAACCACTCGAACAGAATCAAATCGAAATGATTCAAAATGAATCGAATCGAATAGAATCGAAAAAAATCGAATCGAATCGAAACGAAATGAATCGAAGAGAATCGATTAGAATCGAAATGAAAAGAATCGTATTGAATCGAATCGAATAGAATCAAATCAAATCGAATCCAAAGAATTGAATCAAATCGAAAAGAATCGAATCGAATCGAAAAGAATCGAACTGAATGGAATCAAATCGAAAAGAATCGAATCGAATCGAAAAGAATCGAATCAAATTTAATGGAATCGAAAAGAATCGAATTGAATCGAAAAGAATCGAAATGAAACAAATCAGATCAAATGGAAAAGCATCAAATCGAATTGAAAAGAATCGAATCGAATCAAAATGAATCGAATCAAAAAGACTCGAATCGAAAAGAATCGAATTGAAAAGAATCGAATCGAATCGAAAAGACTCGAATCGAATTAAAAATATCAAATCGAATCGAATCGCAAAGAATCGAATTGAAAAGACTCGAATTGAAACGAATCGATTTGAAACGAAAAGAATCGAATCGAATTGAATAGAAAAAAATCGAATAGAAAAGAATCGAACCGAAAAGAAAAGAATCAAATTGAATCAGTCGATTAAATTCTAGTCGAATCGAATCAAAAAGCATGAAATCGAGTCGAATCGAATCGAAAAGAATCGAATCGAATCGAATTGTATCTAATCAAAAAGAATCGAATCGTATCGACTCGAATCGAAAAGAATCCAATTGCATCATCGAATGGAAACTAATCGAATTGAATAGAATAGAAAAGAATCGAATCGAATCAAATAGAAAACAATCAAATTGAATTGATCGAAAAGAATCGAATTGAATCAAATCGAATCGAAATGAAAAGAATCGAATGGATTCAAATAGAAAAGAATCGAATCGAAAAGAATCAAATCAACACGAAAAGAATCGAATCGAATCAAAAAGTATCGAATTGATTCGAAAACATTCGAATCGAAAAGAATCGAATTGAAATGAATCCGATCGAAATGAAAAGAATGTACTCGATTCGAATCCAAAAGAATCGAATTCAAAATAATCGAATCGAATCTAAAAGAATCGAATTGAATTGAATCAAAAGAAATGAATTGAATTGAATCAAAAAGGAACTAATCGAATCAAATCGAAAAAACTCGAATAGAATCAAATCGAATCAAAAAGAATCGAATAGATTCGAATCAAAAAGAATCGAATTGAGGGATCCCTGGGTGGCGCAGCGGTTTAGCGCCTGCCTTTGGCCCAGGGCGCGATCCTGGAGACCCGGGATCGAATCCCACATCGGGCTCCTGGTGCATGGAGCCTGCTTCTCCCTCTGCCTGTGTCTCTGCCTCTCTGTCTCTCTCTGTGACTATCATAAAAAAAGAATCGAATTGAATCGCGTTGAAAAAAATCATAAAGAATCAAATCGAAAAGAATCGAATTCCATGTAACGAAAAGATTCGAATTGAAAAGAATCGAATCGAAACAAAAGAATCGAATCGAATCGACATGAATCAAAAAGAATCGAATCAAAACGAGTCGAAAAGAAACAAATCAAGTAGAATCTAAAAGAATCGAATCGAATCAAATCGAAAAAATTCGAATAGAATTGAATCGAAAAGAATCAAAACGAATCGAACCGAAGAGAATCGATTCGAATCAAAATAAAAAGTATCGTATCAAATCGAATCGAAAAGAATCCTATCAAATAGAATCGAAAGAATGGAATCAAATCTAAAACAATCGAATCGAATCGAAAAGAATCGGATTGAATGGAATCGAATCGAAAAGAATAGAATAGAATCGAAAGAAATCGAATAGAATCAAATCAAATCAAAAAGAATCGAATTGAATTGATCCTAACCAAAATAAGCTAAATGAATCGACTCGAACCGAAAAAAATCAAATCGAAAAGAATCTAATCTCAACGAAAATATTCGAAATGAATAGAATCGAAAAGAATCGAATTGAATCAAATCGAAAAGAATCGAATGTAATCCAATCGAAAAGAATCAAATTGATTCGAATCGAAACAAATTGAATCCAATCGAAAAGAATCTAATTGCATCGAATCGAAAAGAATCGAATTCAATCAAAACGAATCGATTAGAATGGAATAGAAAAAACTAGAATAGAATAGAATAGAATCGAAAATAATCAATTCGAATCAAAAAGAATCGAATCGAAAAGAGACGAATCGAACCGAATCAAAAAGAAAACAATCGAATCGAATCAAATACAAAAGAATCGCTTTGAATAGCATAGAATTGAAAAGAATCGAATCAATCGAATTGAAAACAATCGAATCGAAAAGAATCGAATCAAAAAAAGTCGAATCGAAACGAAAACAATCGAATCGAATCTAAAAGAATCGTATTGAATTGAATCGAGTCGAAAAGACTCGAATCAAAAAGACTCGAATCGAATTGAATCAAATCGAACAGAATCTAATAGAAACCACTCGAACAGAATCAAATCGAAATGATTCAAAATGAATCGAATAGAATAGAATCGAAAAAAATCGAATCGAATCGAAACTAAATGAATCGAAGAGAATCGATTAGAATCGAAATGAAAAGAATCGTATTGAATCGAATCGAATAGAATCAAATCAAATCGAATCGAAAGAATTGAATCAAATCGAAAAGAATCCAATCGAATCGAAAAGAATCGAACTGAATGGAATCAAATCGAAAAGAATCGAATCGAATCGAAAAGAATCGAATCAAATTTAATGGAATCGAAAAGAATCGAATTGAATCGAAAAGAATCGAAATGAAACAAATCAGATCAAATGGAAAAGCATCAAATCGAATTGAAAAGAATCGAATCGAATCGAAATGAATCGAATCAAAAAGACTCGAATCGAAAAGAATCGAATTGAAAAGAATCGAATCGAATCGAAAAGACTCGAATCGAATTAAAAATATCAAATCGAATCGAATCGCAAAGATTCGAATTGAAAAGACTCGAATTGAAACGAATCGATTTGAAACGAAAAGAATCGAATCGAATCGAATCGAATTGAAAGAATCGAATTGAATAGAAAAAAATCGAATAGAAAAGAATCGAACCGAAAAGAAAAGAATCAAATTGAATCAGTTGCTTAATTCAAGTCGAATCGAATCAAAAAGAATGAAATCGAGTCGAATCGAATCGAAAAGAATCGAATCGAATCGAAAAGAATCGAATCGTATCGACTCGAATCGAAAAGAATACAATTGCATCATCGAATGGAAACTAATAGAATTGAATAGAATAGAAAAGAATCGAATCGAATCAAATCGAAAAAAATCAAATTGAATTGATCGAAAAGAATTGAATTGAATCAAATCGAATCGAAATGAAAAGAATCGAATGGATTCAAATAGAAAAGGATCGAATCGAAAAGAATCAAATCGACATGAAAAGAATCGAATCGAATCAAAAAGTATCGAATTGATTCGAAAACATTCGAATCGAAAAGAATCGAATTGAAATGAATCCGATCGAAATGAAAAGAATCTACTCGATTCGAATCCAAAAGAATCGAATTCAAAATAATCGAATCGAATCTAGAAGAATCGAATTGAATTGAATCAAAAGAAATGAATTGAATTGAATCAAAAAGGAACTAATCGAATCAAATCGAAAAAACTCGAATAGAATCAAATCGAATCAAAAAGAATCGAATAGATTCGAATAAAAAAGAATCGAATTGAGGGATCCCTGGGTGGCGCAGCGGTTTAGCGCCTGCCTTTGGCCCAGGGCGCGTTACTGGAGACACGGGATCGAATCCCACATCGGGCTCCTGGTGCATGGAGCCTGCTTCTCCCTCTGCCTGTGTCTCTGCCTCTCTCTCTCTCTCTGTGACTATCATAAAAAAAAGAATCGAATTGAATCGCGTTGAAAAAAATCATAAAGAATCAAATCGAAAAGAATCGAATTCCATGTAACGAAAAGATTCGAATTGAAAAGAATCGAATCGAAACAAAAGAATCGAATCGAATCGACATGAATCAAAAAGAATCGAATCAAAACGAATCGCAAAGAAACAAATCAAGTAGAATCTAAAAGAATCGAATCGAATCAAATCGAAAAAATTCGAATAGAATTGAATCGAAAAGAATCAAAACGAATCGAACCGAAGAGAATCGATTCGAATCAAAATAAAAAGTATCGTATCAAATCGAATCGAAAAGAATCCTATCAAATAGAATCGAAAGAATGGAATCAAATCTAAAACAATCGAATCGAAAAGAATCGGATTGAATGGAATAGAATCGAAAAGAATAGAATAGAATAGAAAGAAATCGAATAGAATCAAATCAAATCAAAAAGAATCGAATTGAATTGATCCTAACCAAAATAAGCGAAATGAATCGACTCGAACCAAAAAAAAATCAAATCGAAAAGAATCTAATCTCAACGAAAATAATCGAAATGAATAGAATCGAAAAGAATCAAATTGAATCAAATCGAAAGAATCGAATGGAATCCAATCGAAAAGAATCAAATTGATTCGAATCGAAACAAATTGAATCCAATCGAAAGGAATCTAATTGAATCGAATCGAAAAGAATCGAATTCAATCAAAACGAATCGATTCGAATGGAATAGAAAAAAATAGAATAGAATAGAATAGAATCGAAAAGAATGAATTCGAATCGAAAAGAATCGAATCGAAAAGAGACGAATCGAACCGAATCAAAAGAAAACAATCGAATCGAATCAAATACAAAAGAATCGCTTTGAATAGCATAGAATTGAAAAGAATCGAATCAATCGAATTGAAAACAATCGAATCGAAAAGAATCGAATAAAAAAAGTCGAATCGAAACGAAAACAATCGAATCGAATCGAATCTAAAAGAATCGTATTGAATTGAATCGAGTCGAAAAGACTCGAATCAAAAAGACTCGAATCGAATTGAATCAAATCGAAAAGAATCTAATAGAAACCACTCGAACAGAATCAAATCGAAATGATTCAAAATGAATCGAATAGAATAGAATCGAAAAAATTCGAATAGAATCGAAACGAATCGAAACGAAATGAATCGAAGAGAATCGATTAGAATCGAAATTAAAAGAATCGTATTGAATCGAATCGAATAGAATCAAATCAAATCGAATCCAAAGAATTGAATCAAATCGAAAAGAATCCAATCGAATCGAAAAGAATCGAACTGAATGGAATCAAATCGAAAAGAATCGAATCGAATCGAAAAGAATCGAATCAAATTTAATGGAATCGAAAAGAATCGAATTGAATCGAAAAGAATCGAAATGAAACAAATCAGATCAAATGGAAAAGCATCAAATCGAATTGAAAAGAATCGAATCGAATCGAAAAGACTCGAATCGAATTAAAAATATCAAATCGAATCGAATCGCAAAGAATCGAATTGAAAAGACTCGAATTGAAACGAATCGATTTGAAACGAAAAGAATCGAATCGAATCGAATCGAATTGAAAGAATCGAATTGAATAGAAAAAAATCGAATAGAAAAGAATCGAACCGAAAAGAAAAGAATCAAATTGAATCAGTCAATTAAATTCTAGTCGAATCGAATCAAAAAGAATGAAATCGAGTCGAATCGAATCAAAAAGAATCGAATCGAATCGAAAAGAATCGAATCGTATCGACTCGAATCGAAAAGAATCCAATTGCATCATCGAATGGAAACTAATCGAATTGAATAGAATAGAAAAGAATCGAATCGAATCAAATCGAAAACAATCAAATTGAATTGATCGAAAAGAATCGAATTGAAACAAATCGAATCGAAATGAAAAGAATCGAATGGATTCAAATAGAAAAGAATCGAATCGAAAAGAATCAAATCAACACGAAAAGAATCGAATCGAATCAAAAAGTATCGAATTGATTCGAAAACATTCGAATCGAAAAGAATCGAATTGAAATGAATCCGATCGAAATGAAAAGAATGTACTCGATTCGAATCCAAAAGAATCGAATTCAAAATAATCGAATCGAATCTAAAAGAATCGAATTGAATTGAATCAAAAGAAATGAATTGAATTGAATCAAAAAGGAACTAATCGAATCAAATCGAAAAAACTCGAATAGAATCAAATCGAATCAAAAAGAATCGAATAGATTCGAATCAAAAAGAATCGAATTGAGGGATCCCTGGGTGGCGCAGCGGTTTAGCGCCTGCCTTTGGCCCAGGGCGCGATCCTGGAGACCCGGGATCGAATCCCACATCGGGCTCCTGGTGCATGGAGCCTGCTTCTCCCTCTGCCTGTGTCTCTGCCTCTCTGTCTCTCTCTGTGACTATCATAAAAAAAGAATCGAATTGAATCGCGTTGAAAAAAATCATAAAGAATCAAATCGAAAAGAATCGAATTCCATGTAACGAAAAGATTCGAATTGAAAAGAATCGAATCGAAACAAAAGAATCGAATCGAATCGACATGAATCAAAAAGAATCGAATCAAAACGAGTCGAAAAGAAACAAATCAAGTAGAATCTAAAAGAATCGAATCGAATCAAATCGAAAAAATTCGAATAGAATTGAATCGAAAAGAATCAAAACGAATCGAACCGAAGAGAATCGATTCGAATAAAAATAAAAAGTATCGTATCAAATCGAATCGAAAAGAATCCTATCAAATAGAATCGAAAGAATGGAATCAAATCTAAAACAATCGAATCGAATCGAAAAGAATCGGATTGAATGGAATCGAATCGAAAAGAATAGAATAGAATCGAAAGAAATCGAATAGAATCAAATCAAATCAAAAAGAATCGAATTGAATTGATCCTAACCAAAATAAGCTAAATGAATCGACTCGAACCGAAAAAAATCAAATCGAAAAGAATCTAATCTCAACGAAAATAATCGAAATGAATAGAATCGAAAAGAATCGAATTGAATCAAATCGAAAAGAATCGAATGTAATCCAATCGAAAAGAATCAAATTGATTCGAATCGAAACAAATTGAATCCAATCGAAAAGAATCTAATTGCATCGAATCGAAAAGAATCGAATTCAATCAAAACGAATCGATTAGAATGGAATAGAAAAAACTAGAATAGAATAGAATAGAATCGAAAAGAATGAATTCGAATCAAAAAGAATCGAATCGAAAAGAGACGAATCGAACCGAATCAAAAAGAAAACAATCGAATCGAATCAAATACAAAAGAATCGCTTTGAATAGCATAGAATTGAAAAGAATCGAATCAATCGAATTGAAAACAATCGAATCGAAAAGAATCGAATCAAAAAAAGTCGAATCGAAACGAAAACAATCGAATCGAATCTAAAAGAATCGTATTGAATTGAATCGAGTCGAAAAGACTCGAATCAAAAAGACTCGAATCGAATTGAATCAAATCGAACAGAATCTAATAGAAACCACTCGAACAGAATCAAATCGAAATGATTCAAAATGAATCGAATAGAATAGAATCGAAAAAAATCGAATCGAATCGAAACTAAATGAATCGAAGAGAATCGATTAGAATCGAAATGAAAAGAATCGTATTGAATCGAATCGAATAGAATCAAATCAAATCGAATCGAAAGAATTGAATCAAATCGAAAAGAATCCAATCGAATCGAAAAGAATCGAACTGAATGGAATCAAATCGAAAAGAATCGAATCGAATCGAAAAGAATCGAATCAAATTTAATGGAATCGAAAAGAATCGAATTGAATCGAAAAGAATCGAAATGAAACAAATCAGATCAAATGGAAAAGCATCAAATCGAATTGAAAAGAATCGAATCGAATCGAAATGAATCGAATCAAAAAGACTCGAATCGAAAAGAATCGAATTGAAAAGAATCGAATCGAATCGAAAAGACTCGAATCGAATTAAAAATATCAAATCGAATCGAATCGCAAAGATTCGAATTGAAAAGACTCGAATTGAAACGAATCGATTTGAAACGAAAAGAATCGAATCGAATCGAATCGAATTGAAAGAATCGAATTGAATAGAAAAAAATCGAATAGAAAAGAATCGAACCGAAAAGAAAAGAATCAAATTGAATCAGTTGCTTAATTCAAGTCGAATCGAATCAAAAAGAATGAAATCGAGTCGAATCGAATCGAAAAGAATCGAATCGAATCGAAAAGAATCGAATCGTATCGACTCGAATCGAAAAGAATACAATTGCATCATCGAATGGAAACTAATAGAATTGAATAGAATAGAAAAGAATCGAATCGAATCAAATCGAAAAAAATCAAATTGAATTGATCGAAAAGAATTGAATTGAATCAAATCGAATCGAAATGAAAAGAATCGAATGGATTCAAATAGAAAAGGATCGAATCGAAAAGAATCAAATCGACATGAAAAGAATCGAATCGAATCAAAAAGTATCGAATTGATTCGAAAACATTCGAATCGAAAAGAATCGAATTGAAATGAATCCGATCGAAATGAAAAGAATCTACTCGATTCGAATCCAAAAGAATCGAATTCAAAATAATCGAATCGAATCTAAAAGAATCGAATTGAATTGAATCAAAAGAAATGAATTGAATTGAATCAAAAAGGAACTAATCGAATCAAATCGAAAAAACTCGAATAGAATCAAATCGAATCAAAAAGAATCGAATAGATTCGAATAAAAAAGAATCGAATTGAGGGATCCCTGGGTGGCGCAGCGGTTTAGCGCCTGCCTTTGGCCCAGGGCGCGTTACTGGAGACACGGGATCGAATCCCACATCGGGCTCCTGGTGCATGGAGCCTGCTTCTCCCTCTGCCTGTGTCTCTGCCTCTCTCTCTCTCTCTGTGACTATCATAAAAAAAAGAATCGAATTGAATCGCGTTGAAAAAAATCATAAAGAATCAAATCGAAAAGAATCGAATTCCATGTAACGAAAAGATTCGAATTGAAAAGAATCGAATCGAAACAAAAGAATCGAATCGAATCGACATGAATCAAAAAGAATCGAATCAAAACGAATCGCAAAGAAACAAATCAAGTAGAATCTAAAAGAATCGAATCGAATCAAATCGAAAAAATTCGAATAGAATTGAATCGAAAAGAATCAAAACGAATCGAACCGAAGAGAATCGATTCGAATCAAAATAAAAAGTATCGTATCAAATCGAATCGAAAAGAATCCTATCAAATAGAATCGAAAGAATGGAATCAAATCTAAAACAATCGAATCGAAAAGAATCGGATTGAATGGAATAGAATCGAAAAGAATAGAATAGAATAGAAAGAAATCGAATAGAATCAAATCAAATCAAAAAGAATCGAATTGAATTGATCCTAACCAAAATAAGCGAAATGAATCGACTCGAACCAAAAAAAAATCAAATCGAAAAGAATCTAATCTCAACGAAAATAATCGAAATGAATAGAATCGAAAAGAATCAAATTGAATCAAATCGAAAGAATCGAATGGAATCCAATCGAAAAGAATCAAATTGATTCGAATCGAAACAAATTGAATCCAATCGAAAGGAATCTAATTGAATCGAATCAAAAAGAATCGAATTCAATCAAAACGAATCGATTCGAATGGAATAGAAAAAAATAGAATAGAATAGAATAGAATCGAAAAGAATGAATTCGAATCGAAAAGAATCGAATCGAAAAGAGACGAATCGAACCGAATCAAAAGAAAACAATCGAATCGAATCAAATACAAAAGAATCGCTTTGAATAGCATAGAATTGAAAAGAATCGAATCAATCGAATTGAAAACAATCGAATCGAAAAGAATCGAATAAAAAAAGTCGAATCGAAACGAAAACAATCGAATCGAATCGAATCTAAAAGAATCGTATTGAATTGAATCGAGTCGAAAAGACTCGAATCAAAAAGACTCGAATCGAATTGAATCAAATCGAAAAGAATCTAATAGAAACCACTCGAACAGAATCAAATCGAAATGATTCAAAATGAATCGAATAGAATAGAATCGAAAAAATTCGAATAGAATCGAAACGAATCGAAACGAAATGAATCGAAGAGAATCGATTAGAATCGAAATTAAAAGAATCGTATTGAATCGAATCGAATAGAATCAAATCAAATCGAATCCAAAGAATTGAATCAAATCGAAAAGAATCCAATCGAATCGAAAAGAATCGAACTGAATGGAATCAAATCGAAAAGAATCGAATCGAATCGAAAAGAATCGAATCAAATTTAATGGAATCGAAAAGAATCGAATTGAATCGAAAAGAATCGAAATGAAACAAATCAGATCAAATGGAAAAGCATCAAATCGAATTGAAAAGAATCGAATCGAATCGAAAAGACTCGAATCGAATTAAAAATATCAAATCGAATCGAATCGCAAAGAATCGAATTGAAAAGACTCGAATTGAAACGAATCGATTTGAAACGAAAAGAATCGAATCGAATCGAATCGAATTGAAAGAATCGAATTGAATAGAAAAAAATCGAATAGAAAAGAATCGAACCGAAAAGAAAAGAATCAAATTGAATCAGTCAATTAAATTCTAGTCGAATCGAATCAAAAAGAATGAAATCGAGTCGAATCGAATCAAAAAGAATCGAATCGAATCGAAAAGAATCGAATCGTATCGACTCGAATCGAAAAGAATCCAATTGCATCATCGAATGGAAACTAATCGAATTGAATAGAATAGAAAAGAATCGAATCGAATCAAATCGAAAACAATCAAATTGAATTGATCGAAAAGAATCGAATTGAAACAAATCGAATCGAAATGAAAAGAATCGAATGGATTCAAATAGAAAAGAATCGAATCGAAAAGAATCAAATCAACACGAAAAGAATCGAATCGAATCAAAAAGTATCGAATTGATTCGAAAACATTCGAATCGAAAAGAATCGAATTGAAATGAATCCGATCGAAATGAAAAGAATGTACTCGATTCGAATCCAAAAGAATCGAATTCAAAATAATCGAATCGAATCTAAAAGAATCGAATTGAATTGAATCAAAAGAAATGAATTGAATTGAATCAAAAAGGAACTAATCGAATCAAATCGAAAAAACTCGAATAGAATCAAATCGAATCAAAAAGAATCGAATAGATTCGAATAAAAAAGAATCGAATTGAGGGATCCCTGGGTGGCGCAGCGGTTTAGCGCCTGCCTTTGGCTCAGGGTGCGATCCTGGAGATCCGGGATCGAATCCCACATCGGGCTCCTGGTGCATGGAGCCTGCTTCTCCCTCTGCCTGTGTCTCTGCCTCTCTGTCTCTCTCTGTGACTATCATAAAAAAAAGAATCGAATTGAATCGCGTTGAAAAAAATCATAAAGAATCAAATCGAAAAGAATCGAATTCCATGTAACGAAAAGATTCGAATTGAAAAGAATCGAATCGAAACAAAAGAATCGAATCGAATCGACATGAATCAAAAAGAATCGAATCAAAACGAATCGCAAAGAAACAAATCAAGTAGAATCTAAAAGAATCGAATCGAATCAAATCGAAAAAATTCGAATAGAATTGAATCGAAAAGAATCAAAACGAATCGAACCGAAGAGAATCGATTCGAATCAAAATAAAAAGTATCGTATCAAATCGAATCGAAAAGAATCCTATCAAATAGAATTGAAAGAATGGAATCAAATCTAAAACAATCGAATCGAATCGAAAAGAATCGGATTGAATGGAATAGAATCGAAAGAATAGAATAGAATCGAAAGAAATCGAATAGAATCAAATCAAATCAAAAAGAATCGAATTGAATTGATCCTAACCGAAATAAGCGAAATGAATCGACTCGAAACGAAAAAAATCAAATCGAAAAGAATCTAACCTCAACGAAAATAATCGAAATGAATAGAATCGAATTGAATCAAATCGAAAAGAATCGAATGGAATCCAATCGAAAAGAATCAAATTGATTCGAATCGAAACAAATTGAATCCAATCGAAAAGAATCTAATAGAAACCACTCGAACAGAATCAAATCGAAATGATTCAAAATGAATCGAATCGAATAGAATCGAAAAAATTCGAATAGAATCGAAACGAATCGAAACGAAATGAATCGAAGAGAATCGATTAGAATCGAAATGAAAAGAATCGTATTGAATCGAATCGAAAAGAATCAAATCAAATCGAATCGAAAGAATTGAATCAAATCGAAAAGAATCCAATCGAATCGAAAAGAATCGAACTGAATGGAATCAAATCGAAAAGAATCGAATCGAATCGAAAAGAATCGAATCAAATTTGATGGAATCGAAATGAATCGAATTGAATCGAAAAGAATCGAAATGAAACAAATCAGATCAAATGGAAAAGCATCAAATCGAATTGAAAAGAATCGAATCGAATCGAAATGAATCGAATCAAAAAGACTCGAATCGAAAAGAATAGAATTGAAAAGAATCGAATCGAATCGAAAAGACTCGAATCGAATTAAAAATATCAAATCGAATCGAATCGCAAAGAATCGAATTGAAAAGACTCGAATTGAAACGAATCGATTTGAAAGGAAAAGAATCGAATCGAATCGAATCGAATTGAAAGAATCGAATTGAATAGAAAAAAATCGAATAGAAAAGAATCGAACCGAAAAGAAAAGAATCAAATTGAATCAGTCGATTAAATTCTAGTCGAATCGAATCAAAAAGAATGAAATCGAGTCGAATCGAATCGAAAAGAATCGAATCGAATCGAAAAGAATCGAATCGTATCGACTCGAATCGAAAAGAATCCAATTGCATCATCGAATGGAAACTAATCGAATTGAATAGAATAGAAAAGAATCGAATCGAATCAAATCGAAAACAATCAAATTGAATTGATCGAAAAGAATCGAATTGAAACAAATCGAATCGAAATGAAAAGAATCGAATGGATTCAAATAGAAAAGAATCGAACCGAAAAGAATCAAATCGACACGAAAAGAATCGAATCGAATCAAAAAGTATCGAATTGATTCGAAAACTTTCGAATCGAAAAGAATCGAATTGAAATGAATCCGATCGAAATGAAAAGAATGTACTCGATTCGAATCCAAAAGAATCGAATTCAAAATAATCGAATCGAATCTAAAAGAATCGAATTGAATTGAATCAAAAGAAATGAATTGAATTGAATCAAAAAGGAACTAATCGAATCAAATCGAAAAAACTCGAATAGAATCAAATCGAATCAAAAAGAATCGAATAGATTCGAATAAAAAAGAATCGAATTGAGGGATCCCTGGGTGGCGCAGCGGTTTAGCGCCTGCCTTTGGCCCAGGGCGCGATCCTGGAGATCAGGGATCGAATCCCACATCGGGCTCCTGGTGCATGGAGCCTGCTTCTCCGTCTGCCTGTGTCTCTGCCTCTCTGTCTCTCTCTGTGACTATCATAAAAAAAAGAATCGAATTGAATCGCGTTGAAAAAAATCATAAAGAATCAAATCGAAAAGAATCGAATTCCATTTAACGAAAAGATTCGAATTGAAAAGAATCGAATCGAAACAAAAGAATCGAATCGAATCGACATGAATCAAAAAGAATCGAATCAAAACGAATCGCAAAGAAACAAATCAAGTAGAATCTAAAAGAATCGAATCGAATGAAATCGAAAAAATTCGAATAGAATTGAATCGAAAAGAATCAAAACGAATCGAACCGAAGAGAATCGATTCGAATCAAAATAAAAAGTATCGTATCAAATCGAATCGAAAAGAATCCTATCAAATAGAATCGAAAGAATGGAATCAAATCTAAAACAATCGAATCGAATCGAAAAGAATCGGATTGAATGGAATAGAATCGAAAGAATAGAATAGAATCGAAAGAAATCGAATAGAATCAAATCAAATCAAAAAGAATCGAATTGAATTGATCCTAACCAAAATAAGCGAAATGAATCGATTCGAAACGAAAAAAATCAAATCGAAAAGAATCTAATCTCAACGAAAATAATCGAAATGAATAGAATCGAATTGAATCAAATCGAAAAGAATCGAATGGAATCCAATCGAAAAGAATCAAATTGATTCGAATCGAAACAAATTGAATCCAATCGAAAAGAATCTAATTGAATCGAATCGAAAAGAATCGAATTCAATCAAAACGAATCGATTCGAATGGAATAGAATAGAATAGAATAGAATAGAAAAGAATCAAATCGAATCGAAAAGAATCGAATCGAAAAGAATTGAATCGAATCGAAAAGAAACGAATCGAACCAAATCAAAAAGAAAACAATCGAATCGAATCAAATACAAAAGAATCGCTTTGAATAGCATAGAATTGAAAAGAATCGAATCACTCGAATTGAAAACAATCGAATCGAAAAGAATCGAATCAAAAAAAGTCGAATCGAAACGAAAACAATCGAATCGAATCGAATCTAAAAGAATCGTATTGAATTGAATCGAGTCGAAAAGACTCGAATCAAAAAGACTCGAATCGAATTGAATCAAATCGAAAAGAATCTAATAGAAACCACTCGAACAGAATCAAATCGAAATGATTCAAAATGAATCGAATCGAATAGAATCGAAAAAATTCGAATAGAATCGAAACGAAATGAATCGAAGAGAATCGATTAGAATCGAAATGAAAAGAATCGTATTGAATCGAATCGAATAGAATCAAATCAAATCGAATCCAAAGAATTGAATCAAATCGAAAAGAATCGAATCGAAAAGAATCGAACTGAATGGAATCAAATCGAAAAGAATCGAATCGAATCGAAAAGAATCGAATCAAATTTAATGGAATCGAAAAGAATCGAATTGAATCGAAAAGAATCGAAATGAAACAAATCAGATCAAATGGAAAAGCATCAAATCGAATTGAAAAGAATCGAATCGAATCGAAATGAATCGAATCAAAAAGACTCGAATCGAAAAGAATCGAAAAGAATCAAATCGAATCGAAAAGGCCCGAATCGAATTAAAAATATCAAATCGAATCGAATCGCAAAGAATCGAATTGAAAAGACTCGAATTGAAACGAATCGATTTGAAACGAAAAGAATCGAATCGAATCGAATCGAATTGAAAGAATCGAATTGAATAGAAAAAAATCGAATAGAAAAGAATCGAACCGAAAAGAAAAGAATCAAATTGAATCAGTCGATTAAATTCTAGTCGAATCGAATCAAAAAGCATGAAATCGAGTCAAATCGAATAAAAAAGAATCGAATTGTATCGAAAAGAATCGAATCGTATCGACTCGAATCGAAAAGAATCCAATTGCATCATCGAATGGAAACTAATCGAATTGAATAGAATAGAAAAGAATCGAATCGAATCAAATCGAAAACAATCAAATTGAATTGATCGAAAAGAATCGAATTGAAACAAATCGAATCGAAATGAAAAGAATCGAATGGATTCAAATAGAAAAGAATCGAATCGAAAAGAATCAAATCGACACGAAAAGAATCGAATCGAATCAAAAAGTATCGAATTGATTCGAAAACATTCGAATCGAAAAGAATCGAATTGAAATGAATCCGATCGAAATGAAAAGAATGTACTCGATTCGAATCCAAAAGAATCGAATTCAAAATAATCGAATCGAATCTAAAAGAATCGAATTGAATTGAATCAAAAGAAATGAATTGAATTGAATCAAAAAGGAACTAATCGAATCAAATCGAAAAAACTCGAATAGAATCAAATCGAATCAAAAAGAATCGAATAGATTCGAATAAAAAAGAATCGAATTGAGGGACCCCTGGGTGGCGCAGCGGTTTAGCGCCTGCCTTTGGCCCAGGGCGCGATCCTGGAGACCCGGGATCGAATCCCACATCGGGCTCCTGGTGCATGGAGCCTGCTTCTCTCTCTGCCTGTGTCTCTGCCTCTCTGTCTCTCTCTGTGACTATCATAAAAAAAAGAATCGAATTGAATCGCATTGAAAAAAATCATAAAGAATCAAATCGAAAAGAATCGAATTCCATGTAACGAAAAGATTCGAATTGAAAAGAATCGAATCGAAACAAAAGAATCGAATCGAATCGACATGAATCAAAAAGAATCGAATCAAAATGAGTCGAAAAGAAACAAATCAAGTAGAATCTAAAAGAATCGAATCGAATCAAATCGAAAAAATTCGAATAGAATTGAATCGAAAAGAATCAAAACGAATCGAACCGAAGAGAATCGATTCGAATCAAAATAAAAAGTATCGTATCAAATCGAATCGAAAAGAATCCTATCAAATAGAATCGAAAGAATGGAATCAAATCTAAAACAATCGAATCGAATCGAAAAGAATCGGATTGAATGGAATAGAATCGAAAGAATAGAATAGAATCGAAAGAAATCGAATAGAATCAAATCAAATCAAAAAGAATCGAATTGAATTGATCCTAACCAAAATAAGCGAAGTGAATCGACTCGAAACGAAAAAAATCAAATCGAAAAGAATCTAATCTCAACGAAAATAATCGAAATGAATCAAATCGAAAAGAATCGAATGGAATCCAATCGAAAAGAATCAAATTGATTCGAATCGAAACAAATTGAATCCAATCGAAAAGAATCTAATTGAATCGAATCGAAAAGAATCGAATTCAATCAAAACGAATCGATTCGAATGGAATAGAATAGAATAGAATAGAATAGAACAGAATCAAATCGAATAGAAAAGAATCGAATCGAAAAGAATTGAATCGAATCGAAAAGAAACGAATCGAACCAAATCAAAAAGAAAACAATCGAATCGAATCAAATACAAAAGAATCGCTTTGAATAGCATAGAATTGAAAAGAATCGAATCAATCGAATTGAAAACAATCGAATCGAAAAGAATCGAATCAAAAAAAGTCGAATCGAAACGAAAACAATCGAATCGAATCGAATCTAAAAGAATCGTATTGAATTGAATCGAGTCGAAAAGACTCGAATCAAAAAAACTCGAATCGAATTGAATCAAATCGAAAAGAATCTAATAGAAACCACTCGAACAGAATCAAATCGAAATGATTCAAAATGAATCGAATCGAATAGAATCGAAAAAATTCGAATAGAATCGAAACTAAATGAATCGAACAGAATCGATTAGAATCGAAATTAAAAGAATCGTATTGAATCGAATCGAATAGAATCAAATCAAATCGAATCGAAAGAATTGAATCAAATCGAAAAGAATCCAATCGAAAAGAATCGAACTGAATGGAATCAAATCGAAAAGAATCGAATCGAATCGAAAAGAATCGAATCAAATTTAATGGAATCGAAAAGAATCGAATTGAATCGAAAAGAATCGAAATGAAACAAATCAGATCAAATGGAAAAGCATCAAATTGAATTGAAAAGAATCGAATCGAATCGAAATGAATCGAATCAAAAAGACTTGAATCGAAAAGAATCGAAAAGAATCGAATCGAATCGAAAAGGCCCGAATCGAATTAAAAATATCAAATCGAATCGAATCGCAAAGAATCGAATTGAAAAGACTCGAATTGAAACGAATCGATTTGAAATGAAAAGAATCGATCGAATCGAATCGAATTGAAAGAATCGAATTGAATAGAAAAAAATCGAATAGAAAAGAATCGAACCGAAAAGAAAAGAATCAAATTGAATCAGTCGATTAAATTCTAGTCGAATCGAATCAAAAAGCATGAAATCGAGTCAAATCGAATAAAAAAGAATCGAATTGTATCTAATCAAAAAGAATCGAATCGTATCGACTCGAATCGAAAAGAATCCAATTGCATCATCGAATGGAAACTAATCGAATTGAATAGAATAGAAAAGAATCGAATCGAATCAAATCGAAAACAATCAAATTGAATAGATCGAAAAGAATCGAATTGAAACAAATCGAATCGAAATGAAAAGAATCGAATGGATTCAAATAGAAAAAAATCGAATCGAAAAGAATCAAATCGACACGAAAAGAATCGAATCGAATCACAAAGTATCGAATTGGTTTGAAAACATTCGAATCGAAAAGAATCGAATTGAAATGAATCCGATCGAAATGAAAAGAATGTACTCGATTCGAATCCAAAAGAATCGAATTCAAAATAATCGAATCGAATCTAAAAGAATCGAATTGAATTGAATCAAAAGAAATGAATTGAATTGAATCAAAAAGGAACTAATCGAATCAAATCGAAAAAACTCGAATAGAATCAAATCGAATCAAAAAGAATCGAATAGATTCGAATAAAAAAGAATCGAATTGAGGGATCCCTGGGTGGCGCAGCGGTTTAGCGCCTGCCTTTGGCCCAGGGCGCGATCCTGGAGACCCGGGATCGAATCCCACATCGGGCTCCTGGTGCATGGAGCCTGCTTCTCTCTCTGCCTGTGTCTCTGCCTCTCTGTCTCTCTCTGTGACTATCATAAAAAAAAGAATCGAATTGAATCGCATTGAAAAAAATCATAAAGAATCAAATCGAAAAGAATCGAATTCCATGTAACGAAAAGATTCGAATTGAAAAGAATCGAATCGAAACAAAAGAATCGAATCGAATCGACATGAATCAAAAAGAATCGAATCAAAAAGAATCGAAAAGAAACAAATCAAGTAGAATCTAAAAGAATCGAATCGAATCAAATCGAAAAAATTCGAATAGAATTGAATCGAAAAGAATCAAAACGAATCGAACCGAAGAGAATCGATTCGAATCAAAATAAAAAGTATCGTATCAAATCGAATCGAAAAGAATCCTATCAAATAGAATCGAAAGAATGGAATCAAATCTAAAACAATCGAATCGAATCGAAAAGAATCGGATTGAATGGAATAGAATCGAAAAGAATAGAATAGAATCGAAAGAAATCGAATAGAATCAAATCAAATCAAAAAGAATCGAATTGAATTGATCCTAACCAAAATAAGCGAAGTGAATCGACTCGAAAAGAAAAAAATCAAATCGAAAAGAATCTAACCTCAACGAAAATAATCGAAATGAATAGAATCGAATTGAATCAAATCGAAAAGAATCGAATGGAATCCAATCGAAAAGAATCAAATTGATTCGAATCGAAACAAATTGAATCCAATCGAAAAGAATCTAATTGAATTGAATCGAAAAGAATCGAATTAAATCAAAACGAATCGAATCGAATGGTATAGAAAAGAAAAGAATAGAATAGAATCGAAAAGAATCAAATCGAATCGAAAAGAATCGAATCGAAAAGAATTGAATCGAATCGAAAAGAAACGAATCGAACCGAATCAAAAAGAAAACAATCGAATCGAATCAAATACAAAAGAATCGCTTTGAATAGCATAGAATTGAAAAGAATCGAATCAATCGAATTGAAAATAATCGAATCGAAAAGAATCGAATCAAAAAAAGTCGAATCGAAACGAAAACAATCGAATCGAATCTAAAAGAATCGTATTGAATTGAATCGAGTCGAAAAGACTCGAATCAAAAAGACTCGAATCGAATTGAATCAAATCGAAAAGAATCTAATAGAAACCACTCGAACAGAATCAAATCGAAATGATTCAAAATGAATCGAATAGAATAGAATCGAAAAAAATCGAAACGAATCGAAACGAATCGAAACGAAATGAATCGAAGAGAATCGATTAGAATCGAAATGAAAAGAATCGTATTGAATCGAATCGAAAAGAATCAAATCAAATCGAATCGAAAGAATTGAATCAAATCGAAAAGAATCCAATCGAATCGAAAAGAATCGAACTGAATGGAATCAAATCGAAAAGAATCGAATCGAATCGAAAAGAATCGAATCAAATTTAATGGAATCGAAAAGAATCGAATTGAATCGAAAAGAATCGAAATGAAACAAATCAGATCAAATGGAAAAGCATCAAATCGAATTGAAAAGAATCGAATCGAATCGAAATGAATCGAATCAAAAAGACTCGAATCGAAAAGAATCGAAAAGAATCGAATCGAATCGAAAAGGCCCGAATCGAATTAAAAATATCAAATCGAATCGAATCGCAAAGAATCGAATTGAAAAGACTCGAATTGAAACGAATCGATTTGAAATGAAAAGAATCGAATCGAATCGAATCGAATTGAAAGAATCGAATTGAATAGAAAAAAATCGAATAGAAAAGAATCGAACCGAAAAGAAAAGAATCAAATTGAATCAGTCGATTAAATTCTAGTCGAATCGAATCAAAAAGCATGAAATCGAGTCAAATCGAATCAAAAAGAATCGAATTGTATCTAATCAAAAAGAATCGAATCGTATCGACTCGAATCGAAAAGAATCCAATTGCATCATCGAATGTAAACTAATCGAATTGAATAGAATAGAAAAGAATCGAATCGAATCAAATCGAAAACAATCAAATTGAATTGATCGAAAAGAATCGAATTGAAACAAATCGAATCGAAATGAAAAGAATCGAATGGATTCAAATAGAAAAAAATCGAATCGAAAAGAATCAAATCGACACGAAAAGAATCGAATCGAATCACAAAGTATCGAATTGGTTTGAAAACATTCGAATCGAAAAGAATCGAATTGAAATGAATCCGATCGAAATGAAAAGAATGTACTCGATTCGAATCCAAAAGAATCGAATTCAAAATAATCGAATCGAATCTAAAAGAATCGAATTGAATTGAATCAAAAGAAATGAATTGAATTGAATCAAAAAGGAACTAATCGAATCAAATCGAAAAAACTCGAATAGAATCAAATCGAATCAAAAAGAATCGAATAGATTCGAATAAAAAAGAATCGAATTGAGGGATCCCTGGGTGGCGCAGCGGTTTAGCGCCTGCCTTTGGCCCAGGGCGCGATCCTGGAGACCCGGGATCGAATCCCACATCGGGCTCCTGGTGCATGGAGCCTGCTTCTCTCTCTGCCTGTGTCTCTGCCTCTCTGTCACTCTCTGTGACTATAATAAAAAAAAGAATCGAATTGAATCGCGTTGAAAAAAATCATAAAGAATCAAATCGAAAAGAATCGAATTCCATGTAACGAAAAGATTCGAATTGAAAAGAATCGAATCGAAACAAAAGAATCGAATCGAATCGACATGAATCAAAAAGAATCGAATCAAAACGAATCGCAAAGAAACAAATCAAGTAGAATCTAAAAGAATCGAATCGAATGAAATCGAAAAAATTCGAATAGAATTGAATCGAAAAGAATCAAAACGAATCGAACCGAAGAGAATCGATTCGAATCAAAATAAAAAGTATCGTATCAAATCGAATCGAAAAGAATCCTATTAAATAGAATCGAAAGAATGGAATCAAATCTAAAACAATCGAATCGAATCGAAAAGAATCGGATTGAATGGAATAGAATCGAAAAGAATAGAATAGAATCGAAAGAAATCGAATAGAATCAAATCAAATCAAAAAGAATCGAATTGAATTGATCCTAACCAAAATAAGCGAAATGAATCGACTCGAACCGAAAAAATCAAATCGAAAAGAATCTAATCTCAACGAAAATCATCGAAATGAACAGAATCGAATTGAATCAAATCGAAAAGAATCGAATGGAATCCAAGCGAAAAGAATCAAATTGATTCGAATCGAAACAAATTGAATCCAATCGAAAAGAATCTAATTGAATCGAATCGAAAAGAATCGGATTCAATCAAAACGAATCGATTCGAATGGAATAGAAAAGAATAGAATAGAATCGAATCGAAAAGAATCAACTCGAATCGAAAAGAATCGAATCGAAAAGAATTGAATCGAATCGAAAAGAAACGAATCGAACCGAATCAAAAAGAAAACAATCGAATCGAATCAAATACAAAAGAATCGCTTTGAATAGCATAGAATTGAAAAGAATCGAATCAATCGAATTGAAAACAATCGAATCGAAAAGAATCGAATCAAAAAAAGTCGAATCGAAACGAAAACAATCGAATCGAATCTAAAAGAATCGTATTGAATTGAATCGAGTCGAAAAGACTCGAATCAAAAAGACTCGAATCGAATTGAATCAAATCGAACAGAATCTAATAGAAACCACTCGAACAGAATCAAATCGAAATGATTCAAAATGAATCGAATAGAATAGAATCGAAAAAAATCGAAACGAATCGAAACGAATCGAAACGAAATGAATCGAAGAGAATCGATTAGAATCGAAATGAAAAGAATCGTATTGAATCGAATCGAAAAGAATCAAATCAAATCGAATCGAAAGAATTGAATCAAATCGAAAAGAATCCAATCGAATCGAAAAGAATCGAACTGAATGGAATCAAATCGAAAAGAATCGAATCGAATCGAAAAGAATCGAATCAAATTTAATGGAATCGAAAAGAATCGAATTGAATCGAAAAGAATCGAAATGAAACAAATCAGATCAAATGGAAAAGCATCAAGTCGAATTGAAAAGAATCGAATCGAATCGAAATGAATCGAATCAAAAAGACTCGAATCTAAAAGAATAGAATTGAAAAGAATCGAATCGAATCGAAAAGACTCGAATCGAATTAAAAATATCAAATCGAATCGAATCGCAAAGAATCGAATTGAAAAGACTCGAATTGAAACGAATCGATTTGAAACGAAAAGAATCGAATCGAATCCAATCGAATTGAAAGAATCGAATTCAATAGAAAAAAATCGAATAGAAAAGAATCGAACCGAAAAGAAAAGAATCAAATTGAATCAGTCGATTAAATTCTAGTCGAATCGAATCAAAAAGAATGAAATCGAGTCGAATCGAATCGAAAAGAATCGAATCGAATCGAAAAGAATCGAATCGTATCGACTCGAATCGAAAAGAATCCAATTGCATCATCGAATGGAAACTAATCGAATTGAATAGAATAGAAAAGAATCGAATCGAATCAAATCGAAAACAATCAAATTGAATTGATCGAAAAGAATCGAATTGAAACAAATCGAATCGAAATGAAAAGAATCGAATGGATTCAAATAGAAAAGAATCGAATCGAAAAGAATCAAATCGACACGAAAAGAATCGAATCGAATCAAAAAGTATCGAATTGATTCGAAAACATTCGAATCGAAAAGAATCGAATTGAAATGAATCCGATCGAAATGAAAAGAATGTACTCGATTCGAATCCAAAAGAATCGAATTCGAAATAATCGAATCGAATCTAAAAGAATCGAATTGAATTGAATCAAAAGAAATGAATTGAATTGAATCAAAAAGGAACTAATCGAATCAAATCGAAAAAACTCGAATAGAATCAAATCGAATCAAAAAGAATCGAATAGATTCGAATAAAAAAGAATCGAATTGAGGGATCCCTGGGTGGCGCAGCGGTTTAGCGCCTGCCTTTGGCCCAGGGCGCGATCCTGGAGACCCGGGAACGAATCCCACATCGGGCTCCTGGTGCATGGAGCCTGCTTCTCCGTCTGCCTGTGTCTCTGCCTCTCTGTCTCTCTCTGTGACTATCATAAAAAAAAGAATCGAATTGAATCGCGTTGAAAAAAATCATAAAGAATCAAATCGAAAAGAATCGAATTCCATTTAACGAAAAGATTCGAATTGAAAAGAATCGAATCGAAACAAAAGAATCGAATCGAATCGACATGAATCAAAAAGAATCGAATCAAAACGAATCGAAAAGAAACACATCAAGTAGAATCTAAAAGAATCGAATCGAATCAAATCGAAAAAATTCGAATAGAATTGAATCGAAAAGAATCAAAACGAATCGAACCGAAGAGAATCGATTCGAATCAAAATAAAAAGTATCGTATCAAATCGAATCGAAAAGAATCCTATCAAATAGAATCGAAAGAATGGAATCAAATCTAAAACAATCGAATCGAATCGAAAAGAATCGGATTGAATGGAATAGAATCGAAAAGAATAGAATAGAATCGAAAGAAATCGAATAGAATCAAATCAAATCAAAAAGAATCGAATTGAATTGATCCTAACCAAAATAAGCGAAATGAATCGACTCGAACCGAAAAAAATCAAATCGAAAAGAATCTAATCTCAACGAAAATCATCGAAATGAATAGAATCGAATTGAATCAAATCGAAAAGAATCGAATGGAATCCAAGCGAAAAGAATCAAATTGATTCGAATCGAAACAAATTGAATCCAATCGAAAAGAATCTAATTGAATCGAATCGAAAAGAATCGGATTCAATCAAAACGAATCGATTCGAATGGAATAGAAAAGAATAGAATAGAATCGAATCGAAAAGAATCAAATCGAATCGAAAAGAATCGAATCGAAAAGAATTGAATCGAATCGAAAAGAAACGAATCGAACCGAATCAAAAAGAAAACAATCGAATCGAATCAAATACAAAAGAATCGCTTTGAATAGCATAGAATTGAAAAGAATCGAATCAATCGAATTGAAAACAATTGAATCGAAAAGAATCGAATCAAAAAAAGTCGAATCGAAACGAAAACAATCGAATCGAATCTAAAAGAATCGTATTGAATTGAATCGAGTCGAAAAGACTCGAATCAAAAAGACTCGAATCGAATTGAATCAAATCGAAAAGAATCTAATAGAAACCACTCGAACAGAATCAAATCGAAATGATTCAAAATGAATCGAATAGAATAGAATCGAAAAAAATCGAAACGAATCGAAACGAATCGAAACGAAATGAATCGAAGAGAATCGATTAGAATCGAAATGAAAAGAATCGTATTGAATCGAATCGAAATGAATCAAATCAAATCGAATCGAAAGAATTGAATCAAATCGAAAAGAATCCAATCGAATCGAAAAGAATCGAACTGAATGGAATCAAATCGAAAAGAATCGAATCGAATCGAAAAGAATCGAATCAAATTTAATGGAATCGAAAAGAATCGAATTGAATCGAAAAGAATCGAAATGAAACAAATCAGATCAAATGGAAAAGCATCAAATCGAATTGAAAAGAATCGAATCGAATCGAAATGAATCGAATCAAAAAGACTCGAATCTAAAAGAATAGAATTGAAAAGAATCGAATCGAATCGAAAAGACTCGAATCGAATTAAAAATATCAAATCGAATCGAATCGCAAAGAATCGAATTGAAAAGACTCGAATTGAAACGAATCGATTTGAAACGAAAAGAATCGAATCGAATCCAATCGAATTGAAAGAATCGAATTGAATAGAAAAAAATCGAATAGAAAAGAATCGAACCGAAAAGAAAAGAATCAAATTGAATCAGTCGATTAAATTCTAGTCGAATCGAATCAAAAAGAATGAAATCGAGTCGAATCGAATCGAAAAGAATCGAATCGAATCGAAAAGAATCGAATTGTATCTAATCAAAAAGAATCGAATCGTATCGACTCGAATCGAAAAGAATCCAATTGCATCATCGAATGGAAACTAATCGAATTGAATAGAATAGAAAAGAATCGAATCGAATCAAATCGAAAACAATCAAATTGAATCGATCGAAAAGAATCGAATTGAATCAAATCGAATCGAAATGAAAAGAATCTAATCGATTCAAATAGAAAAGAATCGAATCGAAAAGAATCAAATCGACACGAAAAGAATCGAATCGAATCGAAAAGTAGCGAATTGATTCGAAAACATTCGATTCGAAAAGAATCGAATTGAAATGAATCCGATCGAAATGAAAAGAATCTACTCGATTCGAATCCAAAAGAATCGAATCCAAAAGAATCGAATCGAATCCACAAGAATCGAATTGAATTGAATCAAACGAAATGAATTGAATTGAATCAAAAAGGAACTAATCGAATCAAATCGAAAAAACTCGAATAGAATCAAATCGAATCAAAAAGAATCGAATAGATTCGAATAAAAAAGAATCGAATTGAGGGATCCCTGGGTGGCGCAGCGGTTTAGCGCCTGCCTTTGGCCCAGGGCGCGATCCTGGAGACCCGGGATCGAATCCCACATCGGGCTCCTGGTGCATGGAGCCTGCTTCTCCCTCTGCCTGTGTCTCTGCCTCTCTGTCTCTCTCTGTGACTATCATAAAAAAAAGAATCGAATTGAATCGCGTTGAAAAAAATCATAAAGAATCAAATCGAAAAGAATCGAATTCCATGTAACGAAAAGATTCGAATTGAAAAGAATCGAATCGAAACAAAAGAATCGAATCGAATCGACATGAATCAAAAAGAATCGAATCAAAACGAATCGAAAAGAAACAAATCAAGTAGAATCTAAAAGAATCGAATCGAATCAAATCGAAAAAATTCGAATAGAATTGAATCGAAAAGAATCAAAACGAATCGAACCGAAGAGAATCGATTCGAATCAAAATAAAAAGTATCGTATCAAATCGAATCGAAAAGAATCCTATCAAATAGAATCGAAAGAATGGAATCAAATCTAAAACAATCGAATCGAATCGAAAAGAATCGGATTGAATGGAATAGAATCGAAAAGAATAGAATAGAATCGAAAGAAATCGAATAGAATCAAATCAAATCAAAAAGAATCGAATTGAATTGATCCTAACCAAAATAAGCGAAATGAATCGACTCGAACCGAAAAAAATCAAATCGAAAAGAATCTAATCTCAACGAAAATCATCGAAATGAACAGAATCGAATTGAATCAAATCGAAAAGAATCGAATGGAATCCAATCGAAAAGAATCAAATTGATTCGAATCGAAACAAATTGAATCCAATCGAAAAGAATCTAATTGAATCGAATCGAAAAGAATCGGATTCAATCAAAACGAATCGATTCGAATGGAATAGAAAAGAATAGAATAGAATCGAATCGAAAAGAATCAAATCGAATCGAAAAGAATCGAATCGAAAAGAATTGAATCGAATCGAAAAGAAACGAATCGAACCGAATCAAAAAGAAAACAATCGAATCGAATCAAATACAAAAGAATCGCTTTGAATAGCATAGAATTGAAAAGAATCGAATCAATCGAATTGAAAACAATCGAATCGAAAAGAATCGAATCAAAAAAAGTCGAATCGAAACGAAAACAATCGAATCGAATCTAAAAGAATCGTATTGAATTGAATCGAGTCGAAAAGACTCGAATCAAAAAGACTCGAATCGAATTGAATCAAATCGAAAAGAATCTAATAGAAACCACTCGAACAGAATCAAATCGAAATGATTCAAAATGAATCGAATAGAATAGAATCGAAAAAAATCGAAACGAATCGAAACGAATCGAAACGAAATGAATCGAAGAGAATCGATTAGAATCGAAATGAAAAGAATCGTATTGAATCGAATCGAAAAGAATCAAATCAAATCGAATCGAAAGAATTGAATCAAATCGAAAAGAATCCAATCGAATCGAAAAGAATCGAACTGAATGGAATCAAATCGAAAAGAATCGAATCGAATCGAAAAGAATCGAATCAAATTTAATGGAATCGAAAAGAATCGAATTGAATCGAAAAGAATCGAAATGAAACAAATCAGATCAAATGGAAAAGCATCAAATCGAATTGAAAAGAATCGAATCGAATCGAAATGAATCGAATCAAAAAGACTCGAATCTAAAAGAATAGAATTGAAAAGAATCGAATCGAATCGAAAAGACTCGAATCGAATTAAAAATATCAAATCGAATCGAATCGCAAAGAATCGAATTGAAAAGACTCGAATTGAAACGAATCGATTTGAAACGAAAAGAATCGAATCGAATCGAATCGAATTGAAAGAATCGAATTGAATAGAAAAAAATCGAATAGAAAAGAATCGAACCGAAAAGGAAAGAATCAAATTGAATCAGTCGATTAAATTCTAGTCGAATCGAATCAAAAAGAATGAAATCGAGTCGAATCGAATCGAAAAGAATCGAATCGAATCGAAAAGAATCGAATTGTATCTAATCAAAAAGAATCGAATCGTATCGACTCGAATCGAAAAGAATCCAATTGCATCATCGAATGGAAACTAATCGAATTGAATAGAATAGAAAAGAATCGAATCGAATCAAATCGAAAACAATCAAATTGAATCGATCGAAAAGAATCGAATTGAATCAAATCGAATCGAAATGAAAAGAATCTAATCGATTCAAATAGAAAAGAATCGAATCGAAAAGAATCAAATCGACACGAAAAGAATCGAATCGAATCGAAAAGTAGCGAATTGATTCGAAAACATTCGAATCGAAAAGAATCGAATTGAAATGAATCCGATCGAAATGAAAAGAATCTACTCGATTCGAATCCAAAAGAATCGAATCCAAAAGAATCGAATCGAATCCACAAGAATCGAATTGAATTGAATCAAACGAAATGAATTGAATTGAATCAAAAAGGAACTAATCGAATCAAATCGAAAAAACTCGAATAGAATCAAATCGAATCAAAAAGAATCGAATTGAGGGATCCCTGGGTGGCGCAGCGGTTTAGCGCCTGCCTTTGGCCCAGGGCGCGATCGTGGAGACCCGGGATCGAATCCCACATCGGGCTCCTGGTGCATGGAGCCTGCTTCTCCCTCTGCCTGTGTCTCTGCCTCTCTGTCTCTCTCTGTGACTATCATAAAAAAAAGAATCGAATTGAATCGCGTTGAAAAAAATCATAAAGAATCAAATCGAAAAGAATCGAATTCCATGTAACGAAAAGATTCGAATTGAAAAGAATCGAATCGAAACAAAAGAATCGAATCGAATCGACATGAATCAAAAAGAATCGAATCAAAACGAATCGAAAAGAAACACATCAAGTAGAATCTAAAAGAATCGAATCGAATCAAATCGAAAAAATTCGAATAGAATTGAATCGAAAAGAATCAAAACGAATCGAACCGAAGAGAATCGATTCGAATCAAAATAAAAAGTATCGTATCAAATCGAATCGAAAAGAATCCTATCAAATAGAATCGAAAGAATGGAATCAAATCTAAAACAATCGAATCGAATCGAAAAGAATCGGATTGAATGGAATAGAATCGAAAAGAATAGAATAGAATCGAAAGAAATCGAATAGAATCAAATCAAATCAAAAAGAATCGAATTGAATTGATCCTAACCAAAATAAGCGAAATGAATCGACTCGAACCGAAAAAAATCAAATCGAAAAGAATCTAATCTCAACGAAAATAATCGAAATGAATAGAATCGAATTGAATCAAATCGAAAAGAATCGAATGGAATCCAATCGAAAAGAATCAAATTGATTCGAATCGAAACAAATTGAATCCAATCGAAAAGAATCTAATTGAATCGAATCGAAAAGAATCGGATTCAATCAAAACGAATCGATTCGAATGGAATAGAAAAGAATAGAATAGAATAGAATCGAAAAGAATCAAATCGAATCGAAAAGAATCGAATCGAAAAGAATTGAATCGAATCGAAAAGAAACGAATCGAACCGAATCAAAAAGAAAACAATCGAATCGAATCAAATACAAAAGAATCGCTTTGAATAGCATAGAATTGAAAAGAATCGAATCAATCGAATTGAAAACAATCGAATCGAAAAGAATCGAATCAAAAAAAGTCGAATCGAAACGAAAACAATCGAATCGAATCTAAAAGAATCGTATTGAATTGAATCGAGTCGAAAAGACTCGAATCAAAAAGACTCGAATCGAATTGAATCAAATCGAAAAGAATCTAATAGAAACCACTCGAACAGAATCAAATCGAAATGATTCAAAATGAATCGAATCGAATAGAATCGAAAAAATTCGAAACGAATCGAAACGAATCGAAACGAAATGAATCGAAGAGAATCGATTAGAATCGAAATGAAAAGAATCGTATTGAATCGAATCGAAAAGAATCAAATCAAATCGAATCGAAAGAATTGAATCAAATCGAAAAGAATCCAATCGAATCGAAAAGAATCGAACTGAATGGAATCAAATCGAAAAGAATCGAATCGAATCGAAAAGAATCGAATCAAATTTAATGGAATCGAAAAGAATCGAATTGAATCGAAAAGAATCGAAATGAAACAAATCAGATCAAATGGAAAAGCATCAAATCGAATTGAAAAGAATCGAATCGAATCGAAATGAATCGAATCAAAAAGACTCGAATCGAAAAGAATCGAATTGAAAAGAATCGAATTGAATCGAAAAGACTCGAATCGAATTAAAAATATCAAATCGAATCGAATCGCAAAGAATCGAATTGAAAAGACTCGAATTGAAACGAATCGATTTGAAACGAAAAGAATCGAATCCAATCGAATTGAAAGAATCGAATTGAATAGAAAAAAATCGAATAGAAAAGAATCGAACCGAAAAGAAAAGAATCAAATTGAATCAGTCGATTAAGTTCTAGTCGAATCGAATCAAAAAGAATGAAATCGAGTCGAATCGAATCGAAAAGAATCGAATCGAATCGAAAAGAATCGAATTGTATCTAATCAAAAAGAATCGAATCGTATCGACTCGAATCGAAAAGAATCCAATTGCATCATCGAATGGAAACTAATCGAATTGAATAGAATAGAAAAGAATCGAATCGAATCAAATCGAAAACAATCAAATTGAATCGATCGAAAAGAATCGAATTGAATCAAATCGAATCGAAATGAAAAGAATCTAATCGATTCAAATAGAAAAGAATCGAATCGAAAAGAATCAAATCGACACGAAAAGAATCGAATCGAATCGAAAAGTAGCGAATTGATTCGAAAACATTCGAATCGAAAAGAATCGAATTGAAATGAATCCGATCGAAATGAAAAGAATCTACTCGATTCGAATCCAAAAGAATCGAATCCAAAAGAATCGAATCGAATCCACAAGAATCGAATTGAATTGAATCAAACGAAATGAATTGAATTGAATCAAAAAGGAACTAATCGAATCAAATCGAAAAAACTCGAATAGAATCAAATCGAATCAAAAAGAATCGAATAGATTCGAATAAAAAAGAATCGAATTGAGGGATCCCTGGGTGGCGCAGCGGTTTAGCGCCTGCCTTTGGCCCAGGGCGCGATCGTGGAGACCCGGGATCGAATCCCACATCGGGCTCCTGGTGCATGGAGCCTGCTTCTCCGTCTGCCTGTGTCTCTGCCTCTCTGTCTCTCTCTGTGACTATCATAAAAAAAAGAATCGAATTGAATCGCGTTGAAAAAAATCATAAAGAATCAAATCGAAAAGAATCGAATTCCATGTAACGAAAAGATTCGAATTGAAAAGAATCGAATCGAAACAAAAGAATCGAATCGAATCGACATGAATCAAAAAGAATCGAATCAAAACGAATCGAAAAGAAACACATCAAGTAGAATCTAAAAGAATCGAATCGAATCAAATCGAAAAAATTCGAATAGAATTGAATCGAAAAGAATCAAAACGAATCGAACCGAAGAGAATCGATTCGAATCAAAATAAAAAGTATCGTATCAAATCGAATCGAAAAGAATCCTATCAAATAGAATCGAAAGAATGGAATCAAATCTAAAACAATCGAATCGAATCGAAAAGAATCGGATTGAATGGAATAGAATCGAAAAGAATAGAATAGAATCGAAAGAAATCGAATAGAATCAAATCAAATCAAAAAGAATCGAATTGAATTGATCCTAACCAAAATAAGCGAAATGAATCGACTCGAACCGAAAAAAATCAAATCGAAGAGAATCTAATCTCAACGAAAATCATCGAAATGAATAGAATCGAAAAGAATCGAATGGAATCAAATCGAAAAGAAGCGAATGGAATCCAATCGAAAAGAATCAAATTGATTCGACTCGAAACAAATTGAATCCAATCGAAAAGAATCTAATTGAATCGAATCGAAAAGAATCGGATTCAATCAAAACGAATTGATTCGAATGGAATAGAATAGAATCGAATCGAAAAGAATCAAATCGAATCGAAAAGAATCGAATCGAAAAGAATTGAATCGAATCGAAAAGAAACGAATCGAACCGAATCAAAAAAAAACAATCGAATCGAATCAAATACAAAAGAATCGCTTTGAATAGCATAGAATTGAAAAGAATCGAATCAATCGAATTGAAAACAATCGAATCGAAAAGAATCGAATCAAAAAAAGTCGAATCGAAACGAAAACAATCGAATCGAATCTAAAAGAATCGTATTGAATTGAATCGAGTCGAAAAGACTCGAATCAAAAAGACTCGAATCGAATTGAATCAAATCGAAAAGAATCTAATAGAAAACACTCGAACAGAATCAAATCGAAATGATTCAAAATGAATAGAATAGAATAGAATCGAAAAAAATCGAAACGAATCGAAACGAATCGAAACGAAATGAATCGAAGAGAATCGATTAGAATCGAAATGAAAAGAATCGTATTGAATCGAATCGAAAAGAATCAAATCAAATCGAATCGAAAGAATTGAATCAAATCGAAAAGAATCCAATCGAATCGAAAAGAATCGAATCAAATTTAATGGAATCGAAAAGAATCGAATTGAATCGAAAAGAATCGAAATGAAACAAATCAGATCAAATGGAAAAGCATCAAATCGAATTGAAAAGAATCGAATCGAATCGAAATGAATCGAATCAAAAAGACTCGAATCGAAATCGGCAAAATTGGGACTGGATGACTGTGTTCCACAACTGGACCTCACCTATACCAGGTGACTCTAATCCCCGTCTGGGTCTCCCCGTGCCCTAGTGACTGTGAACCCCACTTTGGCCTGACTTGGACCTGCTGACCCTGGTTGCCACCTGTGCCTGACCTCGAAATGTTGATTCTGGTTCTTTCAAGGGCCTCCCCTGTACCTGGTCATCCTGGTCCCCACGTGGGGCTCAACTGGACGTGGTGACCCTTGTCACCACCGGGGACTCACCTGGACGTGCATACTGTGTTCCACACCTGGGTCTCATGTAGCCCTGTTGAACATGGTCCCCAAGCCGGGCTCACATGTACCTGTTGCCTCTGATCCCCACCGGAGCCTCACGTGTATCTGGTAACTCTGGTCCTCACCTGGGCCAATTTGGATATGGTGTCTCTGGTCCCAACCTGGGCTTCACCTGGATCTGGTGACTCTGGTCCCCACCTGGACTTCACCTGGATCTGGTGACTCTGGTCCCCACCTGGACCTCTCCTTTACCAGGTGACTCTCTTTCCAACATGGACCTAACCTAGATCTGGTGACTCTGGTCCTCAGTTTGGACTCACCTGTTCCTGGTGTCTCTCTTCCCCACTTTGACCTAACTCAGAACTGCTGAATCTTGCCCCACCTAGGCCGCACCCAGACCAGGAGACTCTTGTTCACAGCTATGCCTCATTTCGACTTGATGAATCTGGTCCTCACGTGGGCCTCACATCACCTGGGACTCATCTGGATAGACTTGCTCTGGTTCCCACAAGGGGCTCACCTGATACTGGTGACTGTGGTCTTATTCTATGCCTCACCAGGACCTAGAAGTTCTGTTCCTGATCTGGGCCTCCATGGACCTAGTGACTCTGGTCCTCACTGAGCCATCATTGGGACCTGGATACTCTATTCCACACCTGAGCCTCACTTTGACCAGGGACCTCTGGTCCCATTCGGGGCCTCAATCTAAACTGGTTACTCTGGTTCCCCTCTGGGCCTCACCCTTACCTGGTGACTCTGGTCACCCCTTGGGCTTCACTTGGGCCTGGTGAATCTGGTCCTTAGCTGGACCGCACCTGGATCTGGTCGCCAGCTGGGCCTCACCTGGACTTGGTGAATCCTGTTGCCACCTGCGCCTCACCTGAACCTTGTGACTGTGGTCCCAACTGGACCTCACCTGGAACTGGTGGCTCTGGTTCCCATATGGGACTCTCGTCTTGTTTCCTGTGGTCTCCATCTGGCCTCACCTGGAACACAATGACTCTGATCCATATTTGGGACTCCCCTGGACCTGTTTACTCTGGTCCTTACCTGTGCATCATTGGGACCTGCATACTCTCTTATATACGTGGGCCTCACCTGGACGTGGTGACTGTGTTCCCACCTGAGCCTGACCTGGACGAGGTGACTGGTTCCTTCAGGGACCTCACCAGGACCTGGTGACTCAGGTCCTCATATGGGCATCATGGGACCTGGTTTCTCAATTCCACATAAGGGCCTCACCTGGACCTAGAGATTCTCGTCCCCCTCTGGGCCTCACCCTGACATGCTGACTCTGGTCCCCACCTGGATATCACCAGAACCGGGTGACTCTGGTATCCCTCTGGGAATCCCCTAGAGCTGGGGACACTGGCTCTCAACTGGGCCTCAACAGGACCTGGTGTATCTACTCCTCACTTAGGCCTCATCTGGACCTTTGACTCTTCCAACCTGGCATCAATGGGAAATGGTTACTCTGTTCCCCACCTGGGCATCAACTGGACATGATAACAATGCTCCACACTTTGGCCTCAACTGCTCCTGATGACACTGTTCCACCCACCTAGGCCTCAATCTGGACCTGGTGACTGTGATCCCCACCTGGGTCTCACCTGCACCTTGTGACTCTCGTTCCCACATGAACCACACCAGGACCTGGTGACTGTGGTGTTCTTGTAGACTCACATTTACCTGGTGACTCTGGTCCCCACTAGAGCCTCACCTGGATGTGGTGACTCTGGCCTGCAGGTGGCCTCACCTGGACCTGGTGAGTAGGGTTGCCACCTGGGCCTCACCCAAACCTGGCGACTCAGGTCCCCATGTGGGCCTCTTGGACCTGGTGAATCTGGTACTTACCTGTTCCTCTCCCAGACCCGGGTACTCTGGTCAACATCTGGGAGGCATCTGGACCTGTTGAATCTTGCCCCATCTGGGCCTCAACCAGTCCTGGTGATTTTGTTCCTCACCTGGACCTGATTGCTGTGGACACTTTCTTGCCCTCACCTGAAACTGGTGACTCTGATCCTATCTGCGCGTCACCAGACCTGGTGACTCTGGTCCTCACCTGGGCATCATTGGTACCTGGTGACTCTGTTCCACACCTGAGCCTCACCTGGACATGATGACTCTGGAACCTCTCTGGGCCTCACCCTTACCTGGTGACTCTGGTCCACATCTCGATGTCACCTGGACCATGTGATTCTGATACCCCTCTAGGCCTCCACCAGATCTGGTGACTCTGGCCCTCAACTGGAACTCACCTGGACCAAGTGAATATGCTCCATCTGGGCCTCATTTGGATCTGGTGACTCTGGTCCCTACATGGGCATGATCTGGACATGGTTACTCTATTCCCTACTGATCCGGGACTGAACTGATCCTGGTAACTCAGGCCTGACTTTGGCCTCTTCTGTACAAGGTGACTCTGGCTCCTCCTGGGCCTCACCTGTAACTGGTGACTCTGATCCTAAGCATGGCCTCACCAGACCTGGTGACTGTGGTTCCCATGGGACCTCACCTGGACCTCATGTCCTTGGTCCCACCTGGGCCTCACCAGTCCCTGGTGTATCTGGTACCAAACTGGGTAGCATCAGGATATGGTTACCCTGTTCACTATCAGTGACCCAACCGGACCTATTAACTCTGGTCTTCACCTGGGCCACACCTGGACATGGTGACACTGGTTCCCACCTGGGTCTCACCTGGACATGGTGAGTCGGATCCCCACATGGTCCTCACCTGTAAGTGGTGATTCTCGTTCCCACATGGACATCATGTGGACCTGGTTACTGCAATGTTTCTAGCTTCTCATGTACCTCGTGACTCTGATTCCCACCAGGGCCTCACCGTGTACTGGTGAGTGTGGTTTCACCTGCACCTCACCTGCACCTGGTGATTCTGGTCTGCACCTGAGACTACCCTGGATCTGGTGACTGTGGTCCCCACCTGGGCTTCACCTGGATTTGGGGTTCGCCGGTCCCCATCTGGGCCTCACCTGGCCCTGTTGACCATGGTCCTCAACTGGGAAAATTGGGACCCGGTGACTGTGTTCCACAACTGGACCTCACCTGGACCAGGTCACTCTGGTCCCCCTCTGGGACTCACGTTCCCTAGTGGCTATGAACCCCACTTTAGCCTGACTTGGACCTGCTGACCCTGGTTGCCACCTGCGCCTGACCTCGAACTGTTGACTTGGTTATTTCAAGGGCCTCCACTGTACCTGGTGATTCTGGTCCCCACCTGGGCTAAACCAGGACGTGGTGACACTTGTCACCACCGGGGACTCACCTGGACCTGCTTACTGTGTTGCATAACTGGGCCTCAATTAGACCTGTTGACTATGGTCCCCAAGCCGGCCTCACATGGACCTGTTGCCTCTGATCCCCCCCGGGGCTACACGTGTACCTGGTAACTCTGGTCCTCATCTGGGAGTCAACTGGACCTAGCGACTCTGGTCCCCACCTGGCTTCACCTGGATCTGGTGACTCTGGTCCCCACCTGGACTTCACCTGAATCTGGGGACTCTGGTCCACACCTGGACCTGACATGCATCTGGTGACTCTGGTCCTCATATTGGCCTCACCTGGACCTGGTGTCTCTCGTCCCCACTTTGACCTAACTCAGAACTGCTGAATCTTGCCCCACCTAGGCCGCATCCAGACCTGGTGACTCTTGTCCCCAGCTATGCCTCAATACGAGCTGATGAATCTGGTCCTCACGTGGGCGTCACATGGACCTGGGACTCAGCTGGATAGAGTGGCTCTGGTTCCCACAAGGGGCTCACCTGATACTGCTGAATCTGGTTTTATTCTATGCCTCACCAGGACCTAGTGATTCTGTTCCCCATCTGGGCCTGCATGGCCCTAGTGACTATGGTCCTCACCCAGGCATTTGGGACCTGGATACTCGATTCCACACCTGGGCCTCACTTTGACCAGGGACCTCTGGTCCCATTCTGGGCCTCAAACTAAACTGTTTACTCTGGTTCCCCCTCTGGGCCTCACCATTACCTGGTGACTCTGGTTACACCATGGGCTTCACTTGGGCCTGGTGGATCTGGTCCTTAGCTGGTCCGCACCTGGATCTGGTGACTGGTCACCACCTGAGCCTCAGCTGGACATGGTGAATCCTGTTGCCACCTGTGCCTCACCTGGGCCTTGTGACTGTGGTCCCACCTGGAACTCACCTGGATCTGGTGGCTCTGTTTCCCATATGGGGCTCTCCTAGACCTGGTTCCCGTGGTATCCATCTGTACTCACCTGGAACAAAATGACTCTGATCCATATTTGGGCCTCTCCTGGACCTGTTGACTCTGGTCCTAACCTGGGGATCATTGGCAACTGGATACTCTCTTATATACTTGGGCCTAACCTGGACCTGCTGACTGTGGTCCCACCTGGGCCTCACCTGCACGAGTTGACTGGTTCCAACAGGGACCTCACCTGGACCTTGTGACTCAGGTCATCATATGGGCATCATGGGACTTGGTTTCTCAGTTCCACATCGGGGCCTCACCTGGACCTAGTTATTCTCGTCCCGCTCTGGGCCTCACCCTGACGTGGTGACTCTGGTCCCCACCTGGATATCACCAGAACCAGTGACTCTGGTCCCCCTCTGGGACTCACCCGGAGCTGGGGACACTGGTCCTAAACTGGGCTTCAACAGGACCTGGTGAATCTACTCCACACTTAGGCCTCGTCTGGACCTTGTCACTCTTTTCCCACCTGGCATCAATGGGACATGGTTACTCTGTTCCCCACCTGGGCCTCACCTGGACATGATAACTTTGCTCCGCACTTTGGCCTCAACTTGTCCTGATGACTCTGGTCCCCCCACCTAGGCCTCTATCTGGACCTGGTGACTGTGGTCCCCACCTGGGTCTCACCTGGACCTTGTGACTCTCGTACCGACATGAACCACACTTGGACCTGGTGACTGTGGTGTTCTTGTAGACTCACATTTACCTGGTGACTCCGGTCCCCAATAGGGCCTCACCTGGATCTGGGGACTCTGGCCTGCAGGTTGGCCTCACCTGGACCTTGTGAGTGGGGTGGCCACCTGGGCCTCACCCATACCTGGTGACTCAGGTCCCCACGTGGGCCTCTTGGACCTGGTGAATCTGGTCCTTACCTCGTCCTCTCCCAGACCCGGGGACTCTGGTCACCACCTGGGCCTCACCTGGACCTGGTGAATCTGGTCCCCATCTGGGCCTCACCCAGTCCTGGGGACTTTGTTCCCCACCTGGACCTGCTTGCTTGGACATTTTCTTCGCCTCACCTAGATCTGGTGACTCTGATCCTATCTGCGCATCACCCATATCTGGTGACTCTGGTCCTCACCTGGGCATAATAGGTACCTGGTGACTCTGTTCCACACCTGAGCCTCATCTGGACATGATGACTGTGGATCCTCTCTGGGCCTCACCCTGACCTGGTGACTCTGGTCCCCATCTGGATGTCACCTGGACCAGGTGATTCTGGTACCCCTCTAGGCCTCAACAAGATCTGGTGACTCTGGTCCCACTTGGCCCTCACCAGGACCTGGTGTCTCTGGTACCCATCTGGTTAGCATCAGGATATGGTACTCTGTTAACTAACAGTGACCCAGCGGGAACTATTAACTCTGGTCTTCACCTGGGCCACACCTGGACATGATGACGCTTGTTTCCACCTTGGTCTCACCTGGCCATGGGGAGTCGGATCCCCACCTGGTCCTCACCTGTAACTGGTGATTCTTGTTCCCACATGGACATCATGTGGACCTGGTGGCTGCAGTGTTTCTAGCTTCTCATGTACCTCGTGTCTCTGGTCCCCACCAGGGCCTCACCGGGATCTGGTGAGTGTGGTTTCCACCTGCACCTCACCTGGACCTGGTGATTCTGATCTGCACCTGAGACTACCCCGGATATGGTGACTGTGGTCCCCACCTGGGTTTCACCTGGATTTGGGGACTCCGGTCCCCATCTGGGAATCACCTGGCCCTGTTGACCATGGTCCTCAACTGGGCAAAATTGGGACCCGGTGACTGTGTTCCACAACTGAACCTCACCTGGACCAGGTGACTCTGGTCTCCCTCTGGGTCTCACCGTGCCCTAGTGACGGTGAACCCCACTTTGGCCTGACTTGGACCTCCTGACCCTGGTTGCCACCTGCGCTTGACTTCGACCTGTTGACTCTGGTTCTTTCAAGGGTCTCCCCTGTACCTGGTGATCCTGGTCCCCACCTGGGCCTCACCTGGACGTGGTGACTCTTGTCACCACCGGGGACTCACCGGAACCTGCTTACTGTGTTCCACACCAGGGCCTCAAGTAGACCTGTTGACCATGGTCCCCAAGCCGGCCTCACATGGACCTCTTGCCTCTGATCCCCAACGGGGCCTCACGTGTACCTGGTAACTCTGGTCCTCACCTGGACCTCATCTGGACTTAGTGACTCTGGTCCCCACCTGGGCTTCACCTGGATCTGGTGACTCTGGTCCCCACCTGGAATTCACCCGGATCTGGTGACTCTGGTCCCCACCTGGACCTCTCTTGGACCTGGTGACTCTCTTTCCAACATGGACCTCACATGGATCTGGTGACTCTGGTCCTCAGTTTGGCCTCACCTGGACCTGGCGTCTCGTCCCTACTTTGACCTAACTCAAAACTGCTGAATCTTGCCCCACCTAGGCCACAACCAGATCTGGTGACTCTTGTCCCCAGCTATGCCTCATTTCGACCTAATGAATCTGGTCCTCACGTGAGCCTCACATGGACCTGGGACTCAGCTGGATAGAGTGGCTCAGGTTCCCGCAAGGGGCTCAAATGATACTGCTGACTGTGGTCTTACTCTATGCCTCACCAGGACCTAGTGATTCTGTTCCCCATCTGGGCCTGCATGGCCCTAGTGACTCTGGTCCTCACAGGCATCATTGGGACCTGGATACACTATTCCACACCTGGGCTTCACTCTGACTAGGGACCTCTGGTCCCATTCTGGGCCTCAAACTAAACTGGTTACTCTGGTTCCCCCTCTGGGCCTAACCCTGACGTGGTGACTCTGGTTCCCAGCTGGATATCACCAGAACCGGGTGACTCTGGTCCCCGTCTGTGACTTACCCGGAGCTGGGGACACTGGTCCTCAACTGGGTCTCAACAGGACCTGTTGAATCTACTCCTCACTTAGGCCTCGTCTGGACCTTGTGACTCTTTTCCCACCTGGCATCAATGGGACATGGTTACTCTATTCCACACCTGGGCCTGACTTGGACATGATAACTTTGCTCCGCACTTTGGCCTCAACTGGTCTTGATGACTCTTGTCCCCCCATTAGGCCTCAATCTGGACCTGGTGACTGTGGTCCCCACCTGGGTCTCACCTGGACCTGGTGACTCCTTCCCACCTGAACCACACCTGTACCTGGTGACTGTGGTGTTCTTGTAGACTCACATTTACCTGGTGACTCCGGTCCCCACTAGAGCCTCACCTGGATCTGGTGACTCTGGCCTGCAGGTTGGCCTCACCTGGACCTGGTCAGTGCGGTTGCCACCTGGGCCTCACCCGTACCTGGTGACTCAGGTCCCTACGTGGGCCTCTTGGACCTGGTGAATCTGATCCTTATCTGGTCCTATCCCAGACCCGGGGACTCTGGTCACCACCTGGTCCTCACCTGGAACTGGTGAATCTGGTCCCCATCTGGGCCTCACCCAGTCCTTGTGACTTTGTTCCCCACCTGGACCTGATTGCTGTGGACACTTTCTTGGCCTCACCTGGAACTGGTGGCTCTGAACCTTTCTGCGCGTCACCCAGATCTGGTGACTCTGGTCCTCACCTGGGCATCATTGGTACCTGGTGACTCTGTTCCTCACCTGAGCCTCACCTGGACATGATGCCTCTGGAACCTCTCTGGGCCTTTTCGTGACCTGGTGACTCTGGTCCCCATGTGGATGTCACCTGGACCAGGTGATTCTGGTACCCCTCTAGGCATCAAGCAGATCTGGTGACTCTGGTCCTGAACTGGGCCTCACCTGGACCTAGTGAATTTGTTCCATCTGGGCCTCATTTGGACCTGGTGACTCTGGTCCCTACCTGGGCATCATCGGGACATGGTTCCACTGCATGGCCTGTAGGTTGTCATCACCTGGAACTGGTAACTCTGATGTCTACCTGGGCATCATCGAGACATGGTTCCTCTGCATGGCCTGCAGGTTGGCCTCACCTGGACCTGGTGATGGGGTGGCAACCTGGGCCTCACACATGCAATGTGACACAGGTCCCCACGTGGGTCTCACTTGGACCTGGTGAATCTCGTCCTTACCTGGTGCTCATCCGGAACTGGTAACTCTAGTCACCACCTGGGAATCACATGGACCTGGTGAATCTGTTCCCCATCTGGGCCTCACCCATTCCTGGTGACTTTGTTCCCCACATGGAACTGATTGCTGTGGACTCTTTCTTGGCCTCACCTGAAACTGGTGACTCTGATCCTATCTGTGCCTCACACAGACCTAGTGACTCTGGTCCTCACCTGGGCATTATTGGTACCTGGTGACTCTGTTCCACACCTGAGCCTCACCTGGACTTGATGACTCTGGAACGTCTCTGGGCCTCACCCTGACCTGGTGACTCTGGTCCCCATCTGGATGTCACCTAGACCAGGTGAATCTGGTACCCCTCTAGGCCTCAACTAGACTGGGGGAATCTGGTCCTCAACTGGGCCTCACCGGGACCTAGTGAATATACTCCCCACCTGCGCCTCATCTGTACGTGGTGACTCGGGTTCTACCTGGTCATCATCGGGATGTGGTTACTCTATTCCCCACTGGGACTGACCTGATTCTGGTAACTCTGGTCCTAACTTTGGCGTCTTCTCTACTTGGTGACTCTGGCTCCACCTGGGCCTCACCTGTAACTGGTGACTCTGATCCTAAGCATGGCCTCACCTGACCTGGTGACTGTGGTTCCCATCGGGACCACACCTGGACCTCATGTCTCTGGTCCCTCCTGGGCCTCACCAGGACCTGGTGTCTCTGGTACCCACCTGGGTAGCATCAGGATATGGTTACACTCTTCACTAACAGTGACCCAGCCGGACCTATTAACTCTGGTCTTCACCTGGGCCACACCTGGACATGGTGGCACTGGTTCCCTCTTGGGTCTCACGTGGACATGGTGATTCGGATCCCTGCCTGGTCCTAGCTGTAACTGGTGATTCTCGTTCCCACATGGACATCATGTGGATCTGGTGGCTGCAGTGTTTCTAGCTTCTCATGTACCTCGTGACTCTGGTCCCCACCAGGGCCTCATCGGGACCTGTTGAGTGTGGTTGCCACCTGCACCTCACCTGGACATGGTGATTCTGGTCTGCACCTGAGACTACCCTGGATCTGGTGACTGTGGTCCGCACCTGGGCTTCACCTGGATTTTGGGCTCTGGTTCCCATCTGGGCCTCACCTGGCCCTGTTGACCATGGTCCTCAACTGGGCAAAATTGGGACCCGGTGACTGTGATCCACAACTGGAACTCACCTGGACCAGGTGACTCTGGTAGCCCTCTGGGTCTCACCGTGCCCTAGTGACTGTGAACCCCACTTTGGCCTGACTTGGACCTCCTGACCCTGGTTGCCACCTGCGCCTGACCTCGAACTGTTGACTCTGGTTCTTTCAAGGGCCTCCCCTGGACATGGTGATCCTGGTGCCCACATGGGCCTGACCTGGACCTGGTGACTCTTGTCACCCCGGGAACTCACCTGGACCTGCTTACGGTGTTCCACACCTGGGCCTCAAGTAGACCTGTTGACCATGGTCCCCAAGCCAGACTCACATGGACATGCCTCTGATCCCCACTGCGGCTTCACGTGTACCTGGTAACTCTGGTCCTCATCTGGGTCTCATTTGGACCTAGCGACTCTGGTCCCCACCTGGGCTTCACCTGTATCTGGTGACTCTGGTCCCCACCTGGACTTCACCTGGATCTGGGGACTCTGGTCCACACCTGGACCTGACCTGCATCTGGTGACTCTGGTCCTCAGTTTGGCCTCACCTGGATCTGGCATCTCTCGTCCCCACTTTGACCTAACTCAGAACTGCTGAATCTTGCCCCACCTCGGCCGCACCCAGACCTGGTGACTCTTGTCCCCAGCTATGCCTCAAATCGACCTGATGAATCTGGTCCTCACGTGGGCCTCACATGGACCTGGGACTCAGCTGGATGGAGTGGCTCTGGTTCCCACAAGGGGCTACCTGATACAGCTGACTGTGGTCTTATTCTATGCCTCACCTGGTCCTAGTGATTCTGTTCCCCATCTGGGCCTGCATGGCCCTAGTGACTCTGGTCCTCACCCAAGAAACATTAGGACCTGGATACTCTATTCCACACCTGTGCCTCACATTGACCATGGACCTCTCGTCCCATTCTGGGACTCAAACTAAACTAGTTACTGGTTCCCCTTTGGGCCTCACCCTTACCTGGTAACTCTGGTCACCCGTTTGGCTTCACTTGGGCCTGGTGAATCTGGTCCTTAGCTGGTCTCACCTGGATCTGGTGAATGGTCTGCACCTGGGCCTCACCTGGACTTGGTGAATCCAGTTACCACATGCGCCTCACCTGGACCTTGTGACTGTGGTCCCACCTGGATCTCACCTGGATCTGGTGGCTCTGGTTCCCATAAGGGGCTCTCCTGTAACTGGTTCCTGCGGTCTCCATCTGGCCTCACCTGGAACACAATGACTCTGATCCATATTTGGGCCTCTCCTACACCTGTTGACTATGGTCCTTACATGGGCATCATTGGGACCTTGATACTCTCTTATATACCTGGGCCTCACCTGGACCTGGTGACTTTGGTCCCACCGGGGCCTCAACGGGATGAGGTGACTGGTTCCCACAGGGACCTCACCTGGACCTGGTGACTCAGGTCCTCATATGGGCATCATGGGACCTGGTTTCTCAGTTCCACATCGGGGCCTCACCTGGACCTAGTGATTCTCGTCCCCCTCTGGGCCTCACCCTGACGTGGTTACTCTGGTCCCCACCTGGATATCCCCAGAACCGGGTGACTCTGGTGCCCCTCTGGGACTCACCCGTAGATGGGGACACTGGTCCTCAACTGGGCCTCAATAGGACCTGGTGAATCTACTCCTCACTTAGGCATCGTCTGGACCTTGTGACTCTTTCCCACCTGGCATCAATGGGACATTGTTACTCTGTTCCCCACTTGGGCCTCACCTGGACATGATAACTTTGCTCCACTCTTTGGCCTCAACTGGTCCTGATGATTCTGGTCCCCCCACCGAGGCCTCAATGTGGACCTGGTGACTGTGGTCCCCACCTGGGTCTCACCTGGACCTGGTGACTCTCGTTCCCAGATGAACCACACCTGGACCTGGTGACTGTGGTGTTCTTGTATACTCAAATGTACCTGGTGACTCCAGTCCCCACTAGGGCCTCACCTGGATCTGGTGACTCTGGCCCGCCGGTTGGCCTCACCTAGAGCTGGTGAGTGGGGTTGCCACCTAGGGCTCACACATAGCTGGTGACTCAGGTCCCCACGTGAGCCTCTTGGACCTGGTGAATCTGGTCCTTACCTGGTCCTTTCCCAGACCCGGGGACTCTATCCCCATCAGGGCCTCACCTGGACCTGGTGATTCTGGTCCCCATCTGGGTCTCACCCAGGTCTGGTGACTTTCTTCCCCACCTGTACCTGATTGCTGTGAACTCTTTCTTGGCCTCACCTGCAACTGGTGACTCTGATCCTATCTGCGCCTCACCCAGATCTGGTGTCTCTGGTCCTCACTTGGGCATCAATGGTACCTGGTGACTCTCTTCCACACCTGAGCCTCACCTGGACCCGATGACTCTGGAACCACTCTGGGCCTCCCCCTGACCTGGTGACTCTGGTCCCCATCTGGATATCACCTGGACCAGGTGATTCTGGTACCCTTCTAAGACTCAAGTAGATATGGTGAAACTGGTCCTCAACTGGGCCTCGCCTGGACCTAGTGAATATGCTCCATCTGGGCCTTATTTGGACCTGGTGACTCTGGTCCTTACCTGGGCATCATCGGGACATGGTTCCACTGCATGGCCTGCAGATTGGCCTCAACTGGACCTGGTAAATCTGGTCCCTACCTGAGCATCACCGGGACATAGTTCCTCTGCATGGCCTGCAGGTTGGCCTCACCTGGACCTGGTGAGTGGTGTTGCCACCTGGGCCTCCCCCATACCTTGTGACACAGGGCCCCACGTGGGCCTCCCTTTGACCTGGTGAATCTGGTCCTTACCTGGTCCTCACTCGGAACTAGTAAGTCTGGTCACAACATGGGAATCATCTGGACTTGGTGAATCTGGTCCCCATTGGGCTTCACCCAGTCCTGGTGACTTTGTTGCCCACCTGGACCTGATTGCTGTGGACTCCTTTTGGGCCTCACCTGGAACTGGTGACTCTGATCCTAACTGGGCCTCACCCAGATCTGGTGACTCTGGTCCTCACCTGTGGACCATTATGACCTGGATACACTGTTCCACACCTGAGACTCACCTGGACATGATGACGCTGGATCCCCTCTGGGCCTCAGCCTGACATGGTGACTCTGGTCCCCATCTGGATATCACCAGAATCGGGTGACTCTGTTCCCCCTCTGGGACTTACCCGGAGCTGGGACAGTGGTCCTCAACTGGGCACAACTGGACCTGGTGAATCTACTCCTCACTTAGGTCTCGTCTGGACCTTGTGACTCTTTTCACACCTGGCATCAATGGGACATGGTTACTCTGTTCCCACTGGGCCTCACCTGGACATGATAACTTTGCTCCACACTTTGGCCTCAACTGGTCCTGATGACTCTGATCCCCCCACCTAGGCCTCAAACTGAACCTGGTGACTGTGGTCCCCACCTGGTTCACACCTGGACCTGGTGACTGTGGTCCCCACCTGGGTCTCACCTGGACCTGGTGGTCTCGTTCCTACATGAACCACGCCTGGACCTGGTGACTCTGGCGTTCTTGTAGACTCAATTTTACCTGGTGAATCCGGTCCCCACTAGGGACTCACGTGGATCTGGTGACTCTGGCCTGCAGGTTGGTCTCACCAGGACCTGGTGAGTGGGGTTACCACCTGGGCCTCACCCATACCTGGTGACTCAAGTCCCTACGTGGGCCTCTTGGACCTGGTGAATCTTGTTCTTACCCGGTCCTCTCCTTGACCCGGGGACTCTTGTCACCACCTGGGCTTCATCTGGACCTGGTGAATCTGGTCCCCATCTGGGCCTCACCCAGTCCTGGTGACATTGTTCCCCACATGGTTCTGATTGCTGTGCCCTTTCTTGGCCTCACCTGGACTGGTGAGTCTGATCCTATCTGTGCGTCACCCAGACCGGGTGACTCTTGTCCTCACCTGGGCATCATTGGTACCTGGTGACTCTGTACCACACCTGAGCCTCAGCTGGAAATGTTGACTCTGGAACCGCTCTGGGCCTCACCCTGACCTGGAGACTCTGGTCCCCATCTGGATGTCACATGGACAAGGTGATTTTGGTACCCCCTAGGCCTCAAAAAGATCTGGTGTCTCTGGTCTTCAAAGGGGACTCACCTGTACCTAGTGAATATGCTCCATCTGGGCCTCATTTGGACCTGGTGACTCTGGTCCATACCTGGGCATCATCGGGATATGGTACCACTGCATGGCCTGCAGGTTGGCCTCACCTGGACCTGGTAAGTCTGGTCTCTACATGGGCATCATCTGGATATGCTTCCACTGCATGGCATGCAGGTTGGCCTCACCTGGACCTGGTAACTCTTCTCCCTACCTGGGCATCATCGGGATATGGTTCCACTGCATGGCCTGCAGGTTGGCCTCACCTGGACCTGGTGAGTGTTATTGCCACCTGGGCCTCACCCATACCTGGTGACTCAGGTCCCCACGTGGGCCTCTTGGACCTGGTGAATCTGGTCCTTACCTGGTCCTTTCCCAGAACGGGGACTCTGGTCACCACCTGTGCCTCACCTGGACCCGGTGAATCTGGTACCCCTCTAGGCCTCAACAAGATCTGGTGACTCTGATCCTATCTGCGCGTCACCCAGACCTGGTGACTCTGTTCCTCACCTGGGCATCATTGGGACCTGGATACTCTGTTCCACACCTGAGCCTCTCCTGGACATGATGACTCTGGAACCTCTCTGGGCCTCACCCTGACCTGGTGACTCTGGTCCCCATCTGGATGTCACCTGGACCAGGTGATTCTGGTACCCTTCTAGGCCTCAACCAGATCTGGTGACTCTGGTCCTCAACTGGGCCTCATTTGGACCTAGTGAATATGCACCATCTGGGCCTCTTTTGGACCTGGTGACTCTGGTCCCTACCTGGGCATCATCGGGACATGGTTCCACTGCGTGGCCTGCAGGTTGGCCTCACATGGACCTGGTAAGTCTGGTCCCTACATGGTCATCATCGGGACATGGTTCCTCTGCATGGCCTGCACGTTGGCCTCACCTGGACCTGGTCAGTGGGGTTGCCACCTGGGCCTCACCTATGCCTGGTGACACAGGTCCCCACGTGGGCCTCACTTGGACCTGGTGAATCTTGTCCTTACCTGGTCCTCACCCGGAACTGGTAAGTCTGGTCACCACCTGGATATCACCTGGACCTTGTGTATCTGGTCCCCATCTAGGCCTCACCCACTCCTGGTGACTTTGTTCCCCACCTGGACCTGATTTCTGTGGACTCCTTCTTGGCCTCACCTGGAACTGGTGACTCTGGTCCCCACCTGGAACACTCCCGGACCTGGTGACTTTCTTTCAAACATGGACCTCACATGGATCTGGTGACTCTGGTACTCAGTTTGGCCTCACCTGGAACTGGCGTCTCTCGTCCCCACTTTGACCTAACTCAGAACTGCTGAATTTAGCCCAACTTAGGCTGCACCCAGACCTGGTGACTCTTATCCCCAGCTATGCCTCAATTCGACCTAATGAATCTGGTCCTCACGGGAGACTCACCTGGACCTGGGACTCAGCTGGATAGGGTGGCTCTGGTTCCCGCAAGGGGCTCAGCTGATACTGCTGACTGTGGTCTTATTGTATGCCTCACTTGGACCTAGTGATTGTGTTCCCCATCTGGGCCTGCGTGACCCAGTGACTCTGGTCCTCACCCAGGCATCATTGGGTGATGGACCCAACGATCCTCAACCTGGATACTCTATTCCACACCTGGGCCTCACTTTGACCAGGGACCTCTGGTCCCATTCTGGGCCTCAACCTAACCTGGTCACTCTGGTTCCCCCTCTGGGGCTCACCCTTACCTGGTGACTCTGGTCACCCTTTGGGCTTCACTTCGGCCTGGTGAATCTGGTCCTTAGCTGGTCCGCGCCTGGATGTGGTGACCTGTTTCCACCTGGGCCTCACCTGGACTTGGTGAATCCTGTTGCCACCTGTGCCTCACCTGGACCTTGTGACTGTGGTTCCACCTGGACCTCACCTGGATCTCGTGGCTCTGGTTCCCATATGGGGCTCTCCTGGACCTGGTTCCTGTGGTCTCCATCTGGCCTCACCTGGAACACAATGACTCTGATCCGTATTTGGGCCTCTCCTGGACCTGTTGACTCTGGTCCTTACCTGGGCATCATTGGGACCTCGATGCTCTCTTATATACCTGGGCCTCACCTGGACATGGTGACTGTGGTCCCACCTGGGCCTCACCTGGACGAGGTGACTGGTTCCCAAAGGGACCTCACCTGGACCTGGTGACTCAGGTCCTCATATGGGCATCATGGGACCTGGTTTCTCAGTTCCACATCGGGCCTCACCTGGAGCTAGTGATTATCGTCCCCCTCTGGGCCTCATCCTGACGTGGTGCTCTAGTCCCCACCTGGATATCACCAGAACCGGGTGATTCTTGTCCCCCTCTGAGACTCACCGGAGCTGTGGACACTGGTCCTCAATTGGGCCTCAACAGGACCTGATGAATCTATCTTCACATAGGCCTCTTCTGGAACTTGTGACTCTTTTCCCACCTGGCATCAGTGGGACATGGTTACTCTGTTCCCCACCTGGGCCTCACCTGGACATGATAACTTTGCTCCACACTTTGGCCTCACCTGGTCCTGATGACCCTGGTCCCCCCACCTAGGCCGCAATCTGGACCTGGTGACTGTGGTCCCCACCTGGGTCTCACCTGGACCTGGTGACTCTCGTTCTCACATGAACCACACCTGGACCTGGTGACTGTGGTGTTCTTGTAGACTCACATTTCTGGTGACTGCGGTCCCCACTAGGGCCTCACCTGGATCTGGTGACTCTGGCCTGCAGGTTGGCCTCACCTGGACCTGGTGAGTGGGGTTCCCTCCTGGGCGTTACCCATACCTGGTGACTCAGGTCCCTACGTGGGCCTCTTGGACCTGGTGAATCTGGTAATTCTGGTCACCACCTTGGAATCCCCTGGACCTGGAGAATCTGGTCGCCATCTGAGCCTCAGCCAGTCCTGGTGACTTTGTTCCCCACCTGGACCTGATTGCTGTGGACTCCTTTTGGGCCTCAACTGGAACTGGTGACTCTGATCCTAACTGGGCCTCACCCAGATCTGATGACTCTGGTCCTCACCTGTGGACCACTATGACCTGGATACTCTGTTCCACACCTGAGCCTCACCTGGACATGATGACTCTGGATCCTCTCTGGGCCTCACTCTGACATGGTGACTCTGGTCCCCATCTGGTTGTCACCTAGACCAGGTGAATCTGGGACCCCTGTCGGCCTCAACCAGACCTGGTGACTCTGGTCCTCAACTGGGCCTCACCTGGACCTAGTGAACATGCTCCCCACCTGCGCCTCATCTGGACGTGGTGACTCGGGTTCTACCTGGGCATCATCGGGACATGGTTACTCTATTCCCCAATGGGACTGACCTGATCCTAGTAATTCTGGTACTGACTTTGGCCTCTTCTGTACCAGGTCACTCTGGCTCCACTTGGCCTCACCTTTAACTGGTGACTCTGATCCTAAGCGTGGCCTCACCTGACCTGGAGACTGTGGTTCCCATTGGGACCTCACCTGGACCTCATGTGTCTGGGCCCACCTGGGCCTCACCAGTACATGGTTTCTGTGGTGTCCACCTGCGTAGCATCAGGATATGGTTACACTGTTCACTAACAGTGACTGCTCCGACTGGCTTACTTCACTCAGCATAATACCCTCCAGTTCCATCCACGTTGAAGCAAATGGTGGGTATTTGTCATTTCTAATAGCTGAGTAATATTCCATTGTATACATAAACCACGTCTTCTTTATCCATTCATCTTTCGTTGGACACCGAGGCTCCTTCCACAGTTTGGCTATCGTGGCCATTGCTGCTATAAACATCAAGGTGCAGGTGTCCCGACGTTTCATTGCATTTGTCTCTTTGGGGAAAATCCCCAACAGTGCAATTGCTGGGTCGTAGGGCAGGTATATTTTTAACTGTTTGAGGAACCTCCACACAGTTTTCCAGAGTGGCTGCACCAGTTCACATTCCCACCAACAGTGTATGAGGATTCCCTTTTCTCCGCATCCTCTCCAACATTGGTTGTTTCCTGTCTTGTTAATTTTCCCCATTCTCACTGGTGTGAGGTGGTATCTCATTGTGGTTTTGATTTGTATTTCCCTGATGGCAAGTGATGCAGAGCATTTTCTCATGTGCATGTTGGCCATGTCTATGTCTTCCTCTGTGAGATTTCTGTTCATGTCTTTTGCCCATTTCATGATTGGATTGTTTGTTTCTTTGGTGTTGAGTTTGATAAGTTCTTTATAGATCTTGGAAACTAGCCCTTTATCTGATATGTCATTTGCAAATATCTTCTCCCATTCTGTAGGTTGTCTTTGAGTTTTGTTGACTGTATCCTTTGCTGTGCAAAAGCTTCTTATCTTGATGAAGTCCCAATAGTTCATTTTTGCTTTTGTTTCTTTTGCCTTCGTGGATGTATCTTGCAAGAAGTTACTATGGCCGAGTTCAAAAAGGGTGTTGCCTGTGTTCTTCTCTAGGATTTTGATGGAATCTTGTCTCACATTTAGATCTTTCATCCATTTTGAGTTTATCTTTGTGTATGGTGAAAGAGAGTGGTCTAGTTTCATTCTTCTGCATGTGGATGTCCAATTTTCCCAGCACCATTTATTGAAGAGACTGTCTTTCTTCCAATGGATAGTCTTTCCTCCTTTATCGAATATTAGTTGCCCATAAAGTTCAGGGTCCACTTCTGGATGCTCTATTCTGTTTCACTGATCTATGTGTCTGTTTTTGTGCCAGTAGACTCTAGTTCTTTCAAGGGCCTCAACTGTACCTGGTGATCCTGGTCCCCACCTGGGACTCACCTGGACGTGGTGACTCTTTTCACCACCGGGGACTCACCTGGACCTGCTTACTGTGTTACACACCAGGGCCTCAAGTAGACCTGATGACCATGGTCCCCAAGCCGGCCTCACATGGACCTGTTGCCTCTGATCCCCACCGGGGCCTCACGTGTACCTGGTAACTCTGGTCCTCACCTGGGACTCATCGGGACCTAGTGACTCTGGTCCCACCTGGGCTTCACGTGGAACTGGTGACTCTGATCCTAACTGGGCCTCACCCAGATCTGGTGACTCTGGTCCTCACCTGTGGACCATTATGATCTGGATACTCTGTTCCACACCTGAGCCTCACCTGGACATGATTAATCTGGATCCCCTCTGGACCTCACCCTGACATGGTGACTCTGGTCCCCATGTGGATGTCACCTAGACCAGGTGAATCTGGTACCCCTCTAGTCCTCAACTAGACCTCGTGACTGTGGTCCTCAACTGGTCCTCACCGGGACCTAGTGGATATGCTCCCCTCCTGCGCCTCATCTATACCTGGTGACTCTGGTTCCACCTGGGCATCATTGAGACCTGGATACTCTCTTGTATACCTGGGCCTCACCTGGACCTGATGACTGTGGTCCCACCTGGGCCTCACCTGGACCTGGTGAATCTGGTCCCCATCTGGGCCTCACCCAGTCCTGGTGACTTTGTTCCCCACCTGGACCTGATTGCTGTGGACCCTTTTTGGCCTCACCTAGAACTGGTGACTCTGATCCTATCTGCGCGTCACCCAGACCTGGTGACTCTGGTCCTCACCTGGGCATCATTGGTACCTGCTGACTCTGTTGCACACCTGAGCCTCACCTGGACATGATGACTCTGGAACTCTCTGGGCCTCACCCTTACCTGGTGACTCTGGTCCCCATCTGGATGTCACCTGGACCAGGTGATTCTGGTACCCCTCTAGGCCTCAACCAGATCTGGGGACTCTGGTCCTCTACTGGGCCTCACAACGACCTAGTGAATATGCTCCATCTGGGCCTCATTTGGACCTGGTGACTCTGGTCCCTACCTGGGCATCATCGGGACATGGTTCCACTGCATGGCCTGCAGGTTGGCCTCACCTGGACCTGGTAAGTCTGGTACCTACCTGGTCATCATCGGGACATGGTTCTTCTGAATGGCCTGCAGTTTTGTTTCAGCTGGACCTGGTCAGTGGGCTTGCCACCTGGGCCTCACCCATGCCTGGTGACACAGGTCCCCACGTGGGCCTCACTTGCACCTGGTGAATCTAGTCCTTGCCTGGTCCTCACCCGGAACTGGTAACTCTTGTCAACACCTGGGAATGACCTGGACCTGGTGAATCTAGTCCCCATCTGGTCCTCACTCAGTCCTGGTGACTTTGTTCCCCCCTGGACCTGATTGCTGTGGACTCCTTCTTGGCCTCACCTGGAACTGGTGACTCTGAACATCACTGGGCCTCACCCAGATCTGGTGACTCTGGTCCTCACCTGTGGACCATTATGACCTGAATACTCTGTTCCACTCCTGAGCCTCACCTGGACATGATGACTCTGGATCCCCTCTGGGCCTCACCCTGACATGGTGACTCTGGTCCCCAACTGGACTTCACCTGGATCTGGTGACTCTGGTCCCCACCTGGACCTCTCCTCGACCTGGTGACTCTCTTTCCAACATGGATCTCACCTGGATCTTGTGACTCTCTTTCCAACATGGACATCACCTGGATCTGGTGACTTTGGTCCTCAGTTTGGCCACACCTGAACCTGGTGTCTCTCGTCCCCACTTTGACCTAACGCAGAACTGCTGAATCTTGCCCCACCTAGGCCGCACCCAGACCTGGTGACTCTTGACCCCAGCTAAGCCTCAAATCGACCTGATGAATCTGGTCCTCACGTGGGCCTCACATGAACCTGCTACTCAGCTGGATAGAGTGGCTCTTGTTCCCACATGGGGCTCACGTGATTCTGGTGACTGTGGTTTTATTCTATGCCTCACCAGGACCTAGTGATTCTGTTCCCCATCTGGGCCTGCATGGCCCTAGTGACTCTGGTCCTCAGCCAGGCATCATTGGGACCTGGATACTCTATTCCACACCTGGGACTCACTTTGACCAGGGCCCTTGGTCCCAATCTGGGCCCGAAACTAAACTGGTTACTCTGAATCCCCCTCTGGGCCTCACCCTTACCTGGTGACTCTGGTCACCCCTTGGGCTTCACTTGAGCCTGGTGAATCTGGTCCTTAATTGTCCGCACCTGGATCTGGTGACTGGTCGCCACCTGGGCCTCTCCTGGACTTGGTGAGTCTTGTTGCCACCTGTGCCTCACCTGGACCTTGTGACTGTGGTCCACCTGAACCTAACCTGGATCTGGTGGCTCTGGTTCCCATATGGGGCTCTCCTGGACCTGGTTCCTGTGGTCTCCATCTGGTCTCACCTGGAACTCAATGACTCTGATCCATATTTGTGCCTCTTCTGCACCTGTTGACTCTGGTGCTTACCTGGGCATCATAGAGACCTGGATACTCTCTTATATACCTGGGCCTCACCTTGACCTGGTCACTGTGATCACACCTGGGCCTCACCTGGACGAGGTGACTGGCTCCCACAGGGACCTCACCTGGACCTGGTGACTCAGGTCCTTATATGGGCATCATGGGACCTGGTTTCTCAGTTCCATATCGCGGCCTCACCTGGACCTAGTGATTCTCGTCCCCCTCTGGGTCTCACCCTGACGTGGTAACTCTGGTTCCCACCTGAATATCACCAGAACCGGGTGCCTCTGGTCCCCCTCTGGGACTCACCTGGAGCTGTGGACAGGGGTCCTCAACTGGGCCTCAACAGGACCTGATGATTCTACTCCTCACTTATACCTTGTCTGGACCTTCTGACTCTTTTCCCACCGGGCATCAATGGGACATGGTTACTCTGTTCCCCACCTGGGCCTCACCTGGACATGATAACTTTGCTCCACACTTTGGCATCAACTTGTCCTGATGACTCTGGTCCCCCCACCTAGGCCTCAATCTGGATCTGGTGACTATGGTCCCCACCTGGGTCTCACCTGGACCTGGTGACTCTCGTTCCCACATGAACCACACCAGGACCTGGTGACTGTGGTGTTTTGTAGACTCACATTTACCTGGTGACTCTGGTTCCCACTAGGACCTCACCTGGATCTGGAGACTCTGGCCTGCAGGTTGGCCTCACCTGGACCTGGTGAGTGGGGTTGCCACCTGGGCCTCACCCATACCTGGTGACTCATGTCCCCACGTGGGCCTCTTGGACCTGGTGAATCTGGTCCTTACCTGGTCCTCTCCCGGAGCTGGGGACTCTGGTCACCACCTGGGACTCACCTGGACCTGGGGAATCTGGTCCCCATCTGGGTCTCACCCAGTCCTGGTGTTTTATTCCCCACCTGGACCTGATTGCTGTGGACTCTTTCTTGGCCTCACCTGGAACTGGTGACTCTGATTCTATCTGCGCATTACCGAGACCTGGTGACTCTGGTCCTCACCAGGGCATCGTTGGTACCTGGTGACTCTGTTCCACACTTGAGCCTCACCTGGACATGATGACTCTGGAAAATCTCTGGGCCTCACTCTGACCTGGTGACTCTGGTCCCCATCTGGATGTCACCTGGACCAGGTGATTCTGGTACCCCTCTAGGCCTCAACCAGATCTGGGGACTCTGGTCCTCAACTGGGCCTCACCTGGACTTAGTGAATATGCTCCATCTGGGCCTCATTTGCACCTGGTGACTCTGGTCACTTCCTGGGCATCATCGGGATATGTTTTCACTGCATGGCTTGAAGGTTGGCCTCACCAGGATCTGGTAACTCTGGTCCCAACCAGGGCATCATCGTGACATGGTTCCTCTGCATGGCCTGCAGGTTGGCCTCACCTGGACCTGGTAAGTCTGGTGCCTACGTGGGCATCATCGGGACATGGTTCCTCTGCATGGCCTGCACGTTGGCCTCACCTGGACCTGGTGAGTGGGATTTCCATCTGGGCCTCACCCATACCTGGAGACCCAAGTCCCCACGTGGGCCTCACTTGGCCCTAATGAATTTGGTCCTTACCTGGTCCTTACCTGGAACTGGTAACTCTGGTCACCACCTCGGCCTCACCTGGACCTGGTGAATCTGGTACCCATCTGGGCCTCACCCAGTCTTGCTTACTTTGTTCCCAACCTGGACCTGATTGGTGTGTACTCCTTCTTGGCCTCACCTGGAACTGGTGACTCTAATCCTAACTGGTCCTCATCCAGATCTGGTGGTTCTGGTCCTCAACTATGGACCAATACGACCTGGATACTCTGTTCCACACCTGAGCCTCACCTGGACATGATGACTCTGAATCCCCTCTGAGCCTCACCCTGACATGGTGACTCTGGTCCCCATCTGGATGTCACCTAGACCAGTTGAAATTTGTACCCCTCTAGGCCTCAACAAGACCTGGTTACTCTGGCCCTCAACTGGGCCTCACCGGTACCTAGTGAATAAGCTCCACACCTGCGCCTCATCTGTACGTGGTGACTCGGATTCTACCTGGGGATCATCGGGATATGGTTACTCTATTCCCCACTGGGACTGACCTGATCTTGTACCTCTGGTCCGGACTTTGGCTTCTTCAGAACCAGGTGACTCTGGCTCCACCTGGGCCTCACCTGTAACTGGTGACTCTGATTCTAAGCATGGCCTCACCTGACCTGGTGACTGTGGTTCCCATTGGGAACTCACCTGGAACTCATGTCTCTGGTCCCACCTGGGCCTCACCAGGACGTGGAGTCTCTGGTACCAACCTGGGTAGCATCAGGATATGGTTACACTGTTCACTAACAGTGACCCAGCCGGACCTATTAACTCTGGTCTTCACCTGGACATGGTGACACTGGTTCCCACCTGGGTCTCACCTGGACATGGTGAGTCGGATCCCCACCTGGTTAATTCTCGTTCCCACGTGGACATCATGTGGACCTGGTGGCTGCAGTGTTTCTACTCCTCATGTACCTCGTGACTCTGGTCCCCACCAGGGCCTCACCGGGACCTGGTGAGTGTGGTTGCCACCTGCACCTCACCTGGTCCTGGGATGCTCGTCTGCACCTGAGACTACCCTGGATCTGGTGACTGTGGTACCCACCTGGGCTTCACCTGGATTTGGGGACTCCGGTCCCCTCTGGGCCTCACCTGGCCCTGTTGACCATGGCACAAAACTGGGTAAAATTGGGACCCGGTGACTGTGTTCTACAACTGGACCTCACCTGGACCAGGTGACTCTGGTCCCCCTCTGTGTCTCCCCGTGCCCTAGTGACTGTGAACCCCACTTTGGCCTGACTTGGACCTGCTGACCCTGGTTGCCACCTGCGTCTGACCTCAAAATGTTGATTCTGGTTCCTTCAAGGGCCTCCCCTGTACCTGGTGATCCTGGTCCCCACCTGGGCCTCACCTGGACGTGGTGACCCTTGTCACCACCGGGGACTCACCTGGACCTGCATACTGTGTTCCACACCTGGGCCTCGAGTAGCCCTGTTGAACATGGTCCCCAAGCCGGCCTCACATGGACCTGTTGCCTCTGATCCCCACCGGGGCCTCACGTGTACCTGGTTACTCTGGTCCTCACCTGGGCCAATTTGGATATGGTGACTCTGATCCCAACCTGGACTTCCCCCGGATCTGGTGACTCTGGTCCCCCCTGGACCTCTCCTGGACCTGGTGACTCTCTTTCCAACATGGACCTCACCTGGATCTGGTGACCTTGGTCCTCAGTTTGGCCTCACCTGGACCTGGTGTCTCTCGTCCCCAGTTTGACCAGACTCAGAACTGCTGAATCTTGCCCCACCTAGGCCGCACCCAGACCTGGTGACTCTTGTCCCCAGCTATGCCTCAATACTACCTGATGAATCTGGTCCTCACGTGGGCCTCACATGGACCTGCTACTCAGCTGGATAGAGTTGCTCTGGTTCCCACAAGGGGCTCACCTGATACTGCTGACTCTGGTCTTATTCTATGCCTCACCAGGACCTAGTGATTCTGTTCCCCATCTGGGCCTGCATGGCCCTAGTGACTATGGTCCTCAGCCAGGCATCATTGGGACCTGGATACTCTATTCCACACCTGGGCCGCACTTTGACCAGGGACCTCTGGTCCCATTCTGGGCCTCAAACTAAACTGGTTACTCTGGTTCCCCCTCTGGGCCTCACCATTACCTGGTGACTCTGGTCACCCCTTGGGCTTCACTTGGGCCTGGTGAATCTGGTCCATAGATGGTCCGCACCTGGATCTGGTGACTGGTCGCCACCTGGGCCTCAGCTGGACATGGTGAATCCTGTGCCACCTTTGCCTCCCCTGGACCTTGTGACTGTGGTCCCACCTGGACCTAACCTGGATCTGGTGGCTCTGGGTCCCATATGGGGCTCTCCTGGACCTGGTTTCCGTGGTATCCATCTGGACTCACCTGGAACATAATGAATCTGATCCATATTTGGGCCTCTCCTGGGCCTGTTGACTGTGCTCCTAACCTGGGGATCATTGGCAACTGGATACTCTCTTATATACGTGGGCCTCACCTGGACCTGGTGACTGTGGTCCCACCTGGGCCTCACCTGGACGAGGTGACTGGTTCCCACAGGGACCTCACCAGGACCTGGTGATTCAGGTCCTCATAAGGGCATCATGGGACCTGGTTTCAGTTCCACATTCGGGCCTCACCTGGACCTAGTGATTCTCATCCCCTTCTGGGCCTCACCCTGACGTGGTGACTCTGGTCCCCAGCTGGATATGACCAGAACCGGGGGACTCTGATCCCCCTCTGGGACTCACCCGGAGCTGGGGACACTGGTACTCAACCGGGCCTCAACAGGACCTGGTGAATCTACTCCTCACTTAGGCCTCGTCTGGACCTTGTGACTCTTTTGCCACCTGGCATCAATGGGACATGGTTACTCTGTTCCCCACCTGGGCCTCACCTGGACATGATAACTTTGCTCCACACTTTGGCCTCAAATGTTCCTCATGACTCTGGTCCCCCCACCGAGGCCTCAATCTGGACCTGGTGACTGTGGTCCCCACCTGGGTCTCACCTGGACCTGGTGACTCTCGTTCACACATGAACCACACCAGGACCTGGTGACTGTGGTGTTCTTGTAGACTCACATTTACCTGGTGACTCTGGTCCCCAAAAGGGCCTCACCTGGATCTGGTGACTCTGGCATGCAGGTTGGCCTCACCTGGACCTTGTGAGTGGGATGGCCACCTGGGCCTCACCCATACCTGGTGACTCAGGTCCCCAGTGGGCCTCTTGGACCTGGTAAATCTGGTCCTTACCTCATCCTCTCCCAGACCCGGGAACTCTGGTCACCACCTGGGCCTCACCTGGACCTGGTGAATCTGAACACCATCTGGGCCTCACCCAGTCCTGGTGACTTTGTTCCCCACCTGGACCTGCTTGCTGTGGACACTTTCTTTGCCTCACCTAGATCTGGTGACTCTGGTCCTATCTGCGCATCACCCATATCTGGTGCCTCTGGTCCTCACTTGGGCATCATAGGTACCTGGTAACTCTGTTCCACACCTGAGCCTCACCTGGACATGATGACTGTGGATCCTCTCTGGGCCTCACACTGACCTGGTGACTCAGGTCCCCATCTGGATGTCACCTGGACCAGGTGATTCTGGTACCCCTCTAGGCCTCAACCAGATCTGGTGACTCTGGTCCTACTTGGCCCTCACCAGGACCTGGTGTCTCTTGTACCCACTTGGTTAGCATCAGGATATGGTACTCTGTTAACTAACAGTGACCCAGCGGGAACTATTAACTCTGGTCTTCAACTGGGCCACACCTGGACATTGTGACACTTGTTTCCACCTGGGTCTCACGTGGACATGGGAAGTCGGATCGCCACCTGGTCCTCACCTCTAACTGGTGATTCTCGTTCCCACGTGGACATCATGTGGACTTGGTGGCTGCAGTGTTTCTAGCTTCTCATGTACCTCGTGTCTCTGGTCCCCACCAGGGCCTCACCGGGACCTGGTCAGTGTGGTTGCCACCTGCACCTCACCTGGACCTGGTGATTCTGATCTGCACCTAAGACTACCCCGGATCTGGTGACTGTGTTCCCCAACTGGGCTTCACTTGGATTTGGGGACTCCGGTCCCCATCTGGGCCTCACCTGGCCCTGTTGACCATGGTCCTCAACTGGGCAAAATTGGGACCCGGTGACTGTGTTCCACAACTGAACCTCACCTGAACCAGGTGACTCTGGTCCCCCTCTGGGTCTCACCGTTCCCTAGTGACTGTGAACCCCACTTTGGCCTGACATGGACCTGCTGACCCTGGTTGCCACCTGCTCCTGACCTCGAAGTGTTGACTCTGTTTCTTTCAATGGCCTCCCGTGTACCTGGTGATCCTGGTCCCCACGTGGGTCTCACCTGGACGTGGTGACTCTTGTCACCCCCGGGGAATTCCTGGACGTGCTTACTGTGTTCCACACCTGGGCCTCAAGTAGACCTGTTGACCATGGTCCCCAAGCCGGCCTCACATGGACCTGTTGCTTCTGATCCCCACCGGGGCCTCACGTGTACCTGGTAACTCTGGTCCTCACCTGGGCCTCATCTGGACCTATTGACTTTGGTCCCCACCTGTGCTTCACCTGGATCTGGTGACTCTGGTCCCCACCTGGACTTCACCTGGATCTGGTGACTCTGGTCCCCACCTGGACCTCTCCTGGACCTGGTGACGCTCTTTGAAGATGGACCTCACATGGATCTGTTGACTCTGGTCCCCATCTGGTCCTCACCTGCATCTGGTGACTCTGGCCTGCCGGTTGGCCTCACCTGGACCTGGGGAGTGGGGTTGCCACCTAGGCCTCACACATAGCTGGTGACTCAGTTCCCCACGTGGGTCTCATTTGGACCTGTTGAATCTGGTCCTTAGCTGGTCATCTCACAGACCCGAGGACCCTGGTTACCACCTGGAATAACCTGGACCTGGTGAATCTGGTCCAAATCTGGGCCTCACCAAGTCCTGGTGACTTTCTTCACCACCTGGACCTGATTGCTGTGGACGCCTTCTTGGCGTCACCTGGAACTGGTGACTATGATCCTATCTGCGTGTACCCAGATCTGGTGACTCTGGTCCTCACCTGGGCATCATTGGTACCTGGTGATTCTGTGCCACACCTGAGCCTCACCTGGACCCGATGACTCTGGAACCACTCTGGGCCTCACCCTGACTTTGTGACTCTGGTCCCCATCTGGATATCACCTCGATCAGGTGATTCTGGTATCCTTCTAAGCCGAACCAGATATGGTGACACTGGTCCTCAACTGGGCCTCACCTGGACCACGTGATTCTGGTCCCCCTCTGGGTCTCACCATGCCCTAGTGACTGTGAACCCCACTTTGGCCTGAATTGGACATCCTGACCCTGGTTGCCACCTGCAACCTGACCTCGAACTGTTGACTCTGGTTCTTTCAAGGGACTCCCCAGGACCTGATGGTCCTGGTCCCCACTTGTGATTCACCTGGACGTGGTCACTCTTGTCACCACTGGGGACTCACCTGGACCTGCTTACTGTGTTCCACACCTGGGCGTCAAGTAGATCTGTTGACCATGGTCCCCAAGCCGGCCTCACATGGACCTGTGGCCTCTGATCCTCACCGGGGCCTCACGTGTACCTGATAACTCTAGTCCTCACCTGGACCTCATCTGGACCTAGTGACTCTGATCCCCAACTGGGCTTCACCTGGATCTAGTCCCCACCTGGACCTCTCCTGGACCTGGTGACTCTCTTTCCAACATGGACCTCAACTGGATATGGTGACTCTGGTCCTCAGTTTGGCCTCACCTGGACCTGGCGTCTCTCGTCCCCACATTGAAGTAACTCAGAACTGCTGAATCTTGCCCCACCTAGGCCGCACCCAGTCCTGGTGACTCTTGTCACCAGCTATGCCTCATTTCGACCTGATGAATATGTTACTTACGTGGGCCTCCCATGGACCTGGGACTCAGCTGGATAGAGTGGCTCTGCTTTCCACAAGGTGCTCACCTGATACTGCTGACTGTGGTCTGATTCTATGACTAATCAGGACCTAGTGATTCTGTTCTCCATCTGGGCCTGCATGGCCCTAGTGACTCTGGTCCTCACTCAGCCATCATTGGGACCTGGATACTCTATTGCACACCTGGGTCTCACTTTGACCAGGGACCTCTGGTCCCATTCTGGGCCTCAAACTAAACTAGTTACTCTTGTTCCCCCTCTGGGTCTCACCCTGACCTGGTGACTCTGGTCAACCCTTGGGCTTCACTTGGGGCTGGTGAATCTGGTCATTAGATGGTCCGAACCTGGATCTGGTGACTGGTCGCCATCTGGGCCTCTCCTGGACTTGGTGAATCCTTTTGCCACCTGCGTGTCACCGGGACCTTGTGACTGTGGTCCCACCTGGACCTCCCCTGGATCTGGTGGCTCTGGTTCCCATATGGGGCTCTCCTGGTCCTGGTTCCTGTGGTCTCCATCTGGCCTCACCTGGAACACAATGACTCTGTTCCATATTTGCCCTCTCCTGGACCTGTTGACTCTGGTACTTACCTGGGCATCATTGGGACGTGGGTACACTCTTATATACCTGGGCCTCACCTGGACCTGATGACTGTGGTCCCACCTGGGCCTCATTGGATGAGGTGACTGGTTCCCACAGGGACCTCACCTGGACCTGGTGACTCAGGTCCTCATATGGGCATCATGCGACCTGGTTTCTCCGTTCCCCATCGGGGCCTCCCCTGGACCTAGTGATTCTCTTTCCACTCTGGGCCTCACTCTTACGTGGTGACTCTGGTCCCCACCTGGATATCACCAGAACCGGGAAACTCTGGTCCCCCTCTGGGACTCACCCGGAGCTGGGGACACTGCACTCAACTGGGCATCAACAGGACCTGGTGAATCTACTCCTCACTTAGGCCTCGTCTGGACCTTGTGACTCTTTTCCCACCTGGCATCAATGGAACTTGGTTACTCTCTTCCCCACCTGGGCTTCACCTCGACATGATAACTTTGCCCCACACTTTGGCTTCAACTGGTCATGATGACTCTGGTCCCCCCACCTTTTCCTCAATCTGGACCTGGTGACCGTAATCCCCGCCTGGGTCTCACCTGGACCTGGTGACTCTCGTTCCCACATGAACCCCACCTGGATCTGGTGACTGTGGTGTTCTTGTAGATTCACATTTACCTGGTGACTCTGGTCCCCACTAGGACCCCACCTGGATCTGGTGAATCTGGCCTGCAGCTTGGCCCCACGTGGACCTGTTGAGTGGGGTTGCCACATGGGCCTCACCCATTCCTTGTGACTCAGTTCCCCACCTGGGCCTCTTGGACCTGGTTAATCTAGTCCTTACCAGGTCCTCTCCCAGACCCGCAGACTCTGGTCACCACGTGGGCCTCACCTGGACCTGGTGAATCTGGTCCCCATCTGGGCCTCACCCAGTCCTGGTGACTTTGTTCCCCACCTGGACCTGATTGTTGTGGACTCTTTCTTAGCCTCACCTGGAACTGGTGACTCGGATCCTATCTGCGTGTCACCCATCCCTGGTGACTCTGGTCCTCACCAGGGCATCATTGGTACTTGGTGACTCTGTTCCACGCCTGAGACTAACCTGGACATGATGACTCTGGAACCACTCTGGGCCTCACCCTGAACTGGTGCCTCTGGTCCCCATTTGGATGTCACCTGGACCAGGTGATTGTGGTACCCCTCTAAGCCTCAAACAGAACTGGTGACAGTGGTCCCCAACTGGGCCTCACTGGACCTTGTGAATATGCTCAATCTGGGCCTCATTTGGACCTGGTGACTCTGGTCCCTACCGGGGCATCATCGGGACATTGTTCCACTGCATGGCCTGCAAGTTGGCCTCACCTGGACCTGGTAACTCTAGTCCCTACCTGGGCATCATCGGGACATGGTTCCTCTGCATGGCCTGCAGTTTGGCCTCACTTGGACCTGGAGAGTCGGGTTGCCACCTGGGCCTCACAAATGCTTGGTGACACAGGTACCACGTGGGCCTCACTTGGACCTGGTGAATCTGGTCCTTACCTTGTAATCACCCGGAACTGGTAACTCTGGTCACCACCTGGGAATCACCTGGACCTGGTGAATCTGGTCCCCATCTGGGCCTCACCCAGTCCTCGTGACTTTGTTCCCCACCTGGACCTGATTGCTGTGGACTCCTTCTTGGCCTCACCTGGAACTCGTGACTCTGATCCTAACTGGGCCTCACACAGATCTGGTGACTCTGGTCCTCATCTGTGGACCATTATGACCTGGATCTCTGTTCTACACCTGAGACTCACCTGGACATGATGACTCTGGATCCCCTCCGGGGCTCAACCTGACATGGTGACTCTGGTCTCCATCTGGATGTCACCTAGACCAGGTGAATCTGGTACCCCTCTAGGCCTCAACTAGACCTGGGTATTCTGGTCCTCATCTGGGCCTCACCGAGACCTAGTGAATATGCTCCCCACCTGCTCCTCATCTGGACCTGGTGACTCTGGTTCTACCTGGGCATCATCGGTACATGGTTACTCTATTCACCACTGGGACTGAACTGATCCTGGTAACTCTGGTCCAGACTCTGGCCTCTTCTGACCAGGTGACTCTGACTCCACCTGGGCCTCACCAGTAACTGGTGACTCTGATCCAAAGCGTGGCCTCACCAGACCTGGTGACTGTGGTTCCCATCGGGACCTCACCTGGACTCATGTCTCTGGTCCCACCTGGGCCTGACCAGGACCTGGTGACTCTGGTACCCACAAGGGTGGCATCAGGATATAGTTGCACTGTTCACTTACAGTGACCCTACTGGACCTTTAACTCTGGTCTTCACCTGGGCCACACCTGGACATGGTGACACTGGTTCCCACTTGGGTCTCACCTGGACATGCTGTGTCGGATCTCCACCTGGTCCTCACCTGTAACTGGTGATTCTCGTTCCCACATGGACATCATGTGGACCTGGTGGTTGCAGTGTTTCTATCTTCTCATGTACCTCGTGACTCTGGTCCTCACCAGGGCCTCAACGGAACCTGGTGAGTGTGGTTGCCACCTGCACCTCACCTGGACCTGGTGATTCTGGTCTGCACCTGAGACTACCCTGGATTTGGTGACTGTGGTCCCCACCTGGTCTTCACCAGGATTTGGGGACTCCGTTCCCCATTTGGGCCTCACCTGGCCATGTTGATCTAGGTCCTCACTCGGCAAAATTGGGGCCCGGTGACTGTGTTCCACAAATGGACCTCACCTGGACCAGGTGACTCTGGTCCCCCTCTGGGTGTCACCGTGCCCTAATGACTGTGAACCCCACTTTGCCCTGACTTGGACCTGCTGACCCTGGTTACCACCTGCGCTTGACTTCGACCTGTTGACTCTGGTTCTTACAAGGGCCTCCCCTGTACCTGTTGATCCTGGTCCCCACCTGGGACTCACCTGGACGTGGTGACTCTTGTCACCACCGGGGACTCACCTGGACCTGCTTACTGTGTTCCACACCAGGTCCTCAGTTAGACCTGTTGACCATGGTCCCCAAGCCGGGCTCACATGGACTTGTTGCCTCTGATCCCCACCGGGGCCTCATGTGTACCTGGTAACTCTGGTCCTCACCTGGGCCTCATCTGGACCTAGTGACTCTGGTCCCCACCTGGGCTTCACCTGGATCTGGTGACTCTGGTCCCCACCTGGACTTCACCTGGATTTGGTGACTCTGGTCCCCACCTGGACCTCTCTTGGACCTGGAGACTCTCTTTCCAACATGGATCTCAGATGGATTTGGTGACTCTGGTCCTCAGTTTGGTCTCACCTAGATCTGTCGTCTTTCGTCCCTACTTTGACCTAACTCAGAACTGCTGAATCTTGACCCACCTAGGCCGTAACCAGACCTGGTGACTCTTGTCCCCAGGTATGCCTCATTTCGACCTAATGAATCTCGTCTTCACGTGTGCCTCACATCACCTGGGACTCAGCTGGATAGAGTGGCTCTGGTTCCCGCAAGGGGCTCAAATGATACTGCTGACTGTGGTCTTATTCTATGCCTCACCAGGACCTAGTGATTCTGTTCCCCATCTGTGCCTGCATGGCCCTAGTGACTCTGGTCCTCACAGGCATCATTGGGACCTGGATACACTATTCCACACCTGTGCCTCACTCTGACTAGGGACCTCTGGTCACATTCTGGGCCTCAAACTAAACTGGTTACTGTGGTTCTCCCTCTGGGAATCACCCTTACCTGGTGACTCTGGTCACCCCTTGGGCTTCATTTGGCCTGGTGCATCTGGTCCTTAGCTTGTCCTCACTTGGATCTGGTGACTGGTCGCCACCTGGGCCTCACCTGGACTTGGTGAATCCTGTTGCCACCTGCGCCTCACCTGGACCTTGTGACTCTGGTCACACCTGGACCTCACCTGGATCTCGTGGCTCTGGTTCCCATATGGGGCTCTCCTGGACCTCGTTCCTGTGGTCTCCATCTGGCCTCACCTGGAACAAAATGACTCTGATCCATATTTGGGCCTCTGCTGGACCTGTTGACTCTGGTCCTTACCTGGGCATCATTGGGACCTGGATACTCACTTATATACCTGGGCCTCAACTGGACCTGTTGACAGTGGTCCCACCTGGGCCTCACCTGGACGAAGTGACTGGTTCCCACAGGGACCTCACCTGGACCTGGTGACTCAGGTCCTCATATGGGAATCATGGGACCTGGTTTCAATTCCACATCGGGGCCTCACCTGGACCTAGTGATTCTCGTCCCCCTCTGGGCCTAACCCTGACGTGGTGACTCTGGTCCCCTCCTGGATATCACCAGAACCGGGTGACTCTGGTCCCCCTCTGGGACTTACCCGGAGCTGGGGACACTGGTCCTCAACTGGGCCTCAACAGGACCTGTTGAATCTACTCCTCACTTAGTCCTCTCTGGACCTTGTGACTCATTTCCCACCTGGCATCAATGGGACATGGTTACTCTGTTCCCCACCTCGGCCTCACTTGGACATGATAACTTTGTTCCGCACTTTGGCATCAACTGGTCTTGATGACTCTTGTCCCCCCATTAGGCCTCAATCTGGACCTGGTGACAGTGGTACCCACCTGGACATGATGACTCTGGATCCCCTCTGGGCCTCTTCGTGACCTGGTGACTCTGGTCCCCATGTGGATGTTACATGGACCAGGTGATTCTGGTACCCCTCTACGCATCAAGCAGATCTGGTGACTCTGGTCCTGAACTGGGCCTCAACTGGACCTAGTGAATTTGCTCCATCTGGGCCTCATTTGGACCTGGGGACTCTGGTCCCTACCTGGTCATCGTTGGGAAATTGTTCCACTGCATGGCCTGCAGGTTGGCCTCACCTGGACCTGGTAACTCTGATGTCTATCTGGGCATCATCGAGACATGGTTTCTCTGCTTGGCCTGCAGGTTGGCCTCACCTGGACCTGGTGAGTGGGGTGGCAACCTGGGCCTCACACATGCAATGTGACACAGGTCCCCACGTGGGTCTCACTTGGACCTGGTGAATCTCGTCCTTACCTGGTGCTCACACGGAACTGGTATTTCTGGTCACCACCTGGGAATCACATGCACCTAGTGAATCTGGTCCCCATCTGAGCCTCACCCAGTCCTGGTGACTTTGTTCCCCACCTGGCCCTGATTGCTGTGGACTATTTCTTGACCTCACCTGAAACTGGTGACTCTGATCCTATCTGCGCGTCACACAGACCTGGTGACTCTGGTCCTCACCTGGGCATCATTGGTACCTGGTGACTCTGTTCCACACCTGAGCCTCACATGGACATGATGACTCTGGAACCTCTCTGGGCCTCACCCTGACCTGGTGACTCTGGTCCCATCTGGATGTCACCTAGGCCTGGTGAATCTGGTACCACTCTACGCCTCAACTAGACTGGGGGAATCTGGTCCTCAACTGGGCCTCACCGGGACCTAGTGAAAATACTCCCCACCTGCGACTCATTTGTACGTGGTGACTCGGGTTCTACCTGGGCATCATCGGGACATGGTAACTCTATTCCCCACTGGGACTGACCTGATCCTGGTAACTCTGGACCTGACTTTGGCGTCTTCTCTACTTGGTGACTCTGGCTCCAACTGGGCCTCACCTGTTACTGGTGACTCTGATCCTAAGCATGTCCTCACCCGACCTAGTGACTGTGGTCCCCACCTGGGTCTCACCTGGACCTGGTGACTCTCGTTCCCACATGAACCACACCTGGACCTGGTGACTGTGGTGTTCTTGTATACTCACATGTACCTGCTGACTCGAGTCCCCACTAGGGCCTCACCTAGATCTGGTGACTCTGGCCCGCCGGTTGGCCTCACCTAGACCTGGTGAGTGGGGTTGCCACCTAGGCCTCACACATAGCTGGTGACTCAGGTCCCCACGTGAGCCTCTTGGACCTGGTGAATCTGGTCCTTACCTGGTCCTTTCCCAGACCCGGGGACTCTATCCCCACGTGGGACTCCCTTTGACCTGGTGAATCTGGCCCTTACCTGGTCCTCACTCGGAACTAGTAAGTGTGGTCACAACATGGGAATCATCTGGACCTGGTGAATCTGGTCCCCATTGGGCCTCACCCACTCCTGGTGACTTTGTTCCCCACCTGGACCTGATTGCTGTGGACTCCTTTTGGGCCTCACCTGGAACGGGTGACTCTGATCTTAACTGGGACTCACCCAGATCTGGTGACTCTGGTCCTCACCTGTGGACCATTATGACCTGGATACTCTGTTCCACACCTGAGACTCACCTGGAGATGATGACGCTGGATCCCCTCTGGGCCTCAGCCTGACATGGTGACTCTGGTCCCCATCTGGATGTCACCTAGACCAGGTGAATCTGATACCGCTCTAGGCCTCAACTAGACCTGGTGACTCTGGTCCTCAAATGGGCCTCACCGGGACCTAGTGAACATGCTCCCCACCTGCGACTTATCTGGACGTGGTGACTCGTGTTCTACCTGGGCATCATCGGGACATGGTTACTCTATTCCCCAATGGGACTGACCTGTTCCTAGTAACTCTGGTCCTGTCTTTGGCCTCTTCTGTACCAGGTCACTCTGGCTCTACCTGGGCCTCACCTGTAACTGGTGCTGTGATCCTAAGCATGGCATTACCTGACCTGTTACTGTGGTTCCCATCGGGACCTCACCTGGACCTCATGTCTCTGGACCCACCTGGGCCTCACCAGGACCTGGTGTCTCCGGTACCCACCTGGGTAGCATCAGGATATGGTTACACTGTTCCCTAACAGTGACCCAGTCGGACCTATTAACTCTGGTCTTCACCTGGGCCACACCTGGACATGGTGACACTGGATCCCTCCTGGGTCTCAACTTGACATGTTGAGTCGGATCCCCACCTGGTCCTCACGTGTAACTGCTGTGTCTCCAGCCCAGATGGACATGATGTGGACCTGGTGGCTGCAGTGTTTCTAGCTTCTCATGTACCTTTGACTCTAGTCCCCGCCAGGGACTCACTGGGTCCTGGGGAATGTGGTTGCCACCTGCACCTCACTTGGACCTGGTGATTATGGTCTGCACCTTAGACTACCCCGGATATGGTGACTGTGGTCCCCACCTGGGCTTCACCTGGATATTTGGACTCCGGTCCCCATCTGGGCCTCACTTGGCCCTGTTGACCATGGTCCTCAACTGGGCAAAATTGGGACCCGGTGACTGTGTTCCAAAACTGGACGACACCTGGACCAGGTGACTCTGGTCCCCCTCTGGGTCTCACCGTGCCTAGTGACTGTGAAACCCACTTTGGCCTGACTTCGACCTGCTGACCCTGGTGCTACCTGCGTCTAACCTCGAAGTGTTGACTCTGGTTCTCAAGGGCCTCCCCTGTAGCTGGTGATCCTGGTCCCCACCTGGGCCTCACCTGGACCTGGTGACACTTGTCACCACCGGGGACTCACCTGGACCTGCTTACTGTGTTCCACACCTGGGCCTCAAGTAGACCTGTTGACCATGGTCCCCAAGCCGGCCTCACATGGACCTGTTGCCTCTGATCCCCACCGGGGCCTCACGTGTACCTGGTAACTCCTGTCCTCACCTGGCCTCATCTGGTCCTAGAGACTCTGGTCTCCACCTGGGCTTCACCTCGATGTGGTGACTCAGGTCCCCACCTGGACTTACCTGGATCCGTTGACTCTGGTCCCCACCTGGACCTCTCCTGGACCTGGTGATTCTCTTTCCAACATGGTCCTTACCTGGATCTGCTGACTCTGGTCCACATTTTGGCCTCACCTGGACCTGGTGTCTCTCGTCCCCACTTGAACCTAACTCAGAACTGCTGAATCTTGCCCCAACCTAGGCCGCATCCATACCTGGTGACTCTTGTCCCCACCTATGCCTCAAGTCCACCTGATGAATCTGGTCCTCACGTGGGCCTCACATGGACCTGGGACTCAGCTGGATAGAGTGGCTCTGGTTCCCACAATGGGCTCACCTGATACTGCTGACTGTGGTCTTATTCTATGCCTCACCAGCACCTAGTGATTCTGTTCCCCATCTGGGCCTGCATGGCCCTAGTGACTCTGGTCTTCACCCAGGCATCATTGGGACCTGGATACTCTATTCCACACCTGGGCCTAACTTTGACCAGGGACCTCTGGTCCCATTATGGGCCTCAAACTAAACTCGTTACACTGGTTCCCCCTCTGGGCCTCACCATTACCTGGTGACTCTGGTCACCCGTTGGGCTTCACTTGGGCCTGGTGAATCTGGTCCTTTGCTTGTCCTCACTTGGATCTGGTGACTGGTCGCCACCTGGGCCTCACCTGGACATGGTGGATCCTGTTGCCACCTGTGCCTCACCTGGACCTTGTGACTGTGGTCCCACCTGTAACTCACCTGGATCTGGTGGCTCTGGTTCCCATATGGGGCTCTCCTGGACCTGGTTCTTGTGGTTTCCATCTGGACTCACCTGGAACATAATGACTCTGATCCATATTTGGGCCTCTCCTGGACCTGTTGACTCTGGTCCTAACCTGGGGATCATTGGGAACTGGATACGCTCTTATATACCTGGGCCTCACATGGACCTGGTGACTGTGGTCCCACCTGGGCCTCACCTGGACGAGTTGACTGGTTCCAACAGGGACCTCACCTGGACCTGGTGACTCAGGTCATCATATGGGCATCATGGGACCTGGTTTCAATTCCACATCGGGGCGTCACCTGGACCTAATGATTCTCATCCCACTCTGGGCTTCACCGTGACGTGGTGACTCTGGTCCCCACCTGGGTATCACCAGAACCGGGTGACTCTGATCCCCCTCTGGGACGCACCCAGAGCTGGGGACACTGGTCCTCAATTGGGCCTCAAAAGGACCTGGTGAATCTACTCCTCACTTAGGCCTCTTCTGGACCTTCTGACTCTTTTCCCACCTGGCATCAATGGGACATGGTTACTCTGTTCCCCACCTGGTCCTCACCTGTAACTGGTGATTCTCTTTCCCATATGGACATAATGTGGACCTGGTGGCTGCAGTGTTTCTAGCTTCTCATGTACCTCGTCACTCTGGTCCCCACCAGGGCCTCACCGGGACCTGGTGAGTGTGGTTGCCACCTGCACCTCACCTGGACCTGGTGATTCTGGTCTGCACCTGAGACTACCCTGCATCCGGTGTTTGTGGTCCCCACCTGGTTTTCACCTGGATTTGGGGACTCCGGTCTCCATCTGGGCTTTACCTGGCCCTGTTGACCATGGTCCTCAACTGGGCGAATTTGGGACCCGGTGACTGTGTTCCACAAGTGGACCTCACCTGGACCAGGTGACTCTGGTCCCCCTCTGGGTGTCACCGTGCCCTAGTGACTGTGAACCCCACTTTGTCTTGACTTGGACCTGCTGACCCTGGTTGCCACCAGCGCCAGACCTCGAAATGTTGACTCTGGTACTTTCAAGGGCCTACCCTGGACCTGGTGATCCTGGTCCCCAACTGGGCCTCCCCTGGACGTGGTGACTCTTGTCACCACCGGGGACTCACCAGGACCTCGTTACTGTGTTCCACACCTGGGCCTCAAGTAGAACTGTTAACCATGGTCCCCAAGCCGGCCTCACATGGACCTGTTGCCTCTGATTCTCACCAGGGCCTCAAGTGTACCTGGTAACTCTTGTCCTTAACTGGGCCTCATCTGGACCTAGTGACTCTGGTCCCCACCTGGGCTTCACCTGGATCTGGTGACTCTGGTCCCCACCTGGACTTCACCTGGATCTGGTGACTCTGGTCCCCACCTGGACCTCTCCTCGACCTGGTGACTCTCTTTCCAAAATGGATCTCACCTGGATCTGGTGACTCTCTTTCCAACATGGACCCCACCTGTATCTGGTGACTCTGGTCCTCAGTTTGGTCTCACCTGGACCTGGTGTCTCTCGTCCCCACTTTGACCTAACTCAGAATTGCTGAATTTTGCCCCAGCTAGGCCGCACCCAGACCTGGTGACTCTTGTCCCCAGCTATGCCTTAATTCGACCTGATGAATCTGGTCCTCACGTGGGCCTCACATGGACCTGGGACTCAGCTGGATAGAGTGGCTCTGGTTCCCACAAGGGGCTCACCTGATACTGCTGACTGTGGTCTTATTCTATGCCACACCAGGACGTACTACTTCTGTTCCCCAACTGGGGCTGCATGGCCCTATTGCCTCTGGTCCTCAACCAGGCATCATTGGGTGATGGACCCAAAGATCCTCACCCTGGATACTCTATTTCACAGTTGTGCCTCACTTGAACAGGGACTTCTGGTCCCATTCTGGGCCTCAAACTAAACTGGTTACTCGGTTCCCCTCTGGGCCTCACTTTTACCTGGTGACTCTGGTCACCCCTTGGGCTTCACTAGGACCAGGTGAATCTGGTCCTTAGCTCGTCCGCACCTGGATCTGGTGACTGGTCGCCACCTGGGCCTCACCTGGACTTGGTGAATCCTGTTGCCACCTGCGCCTCACCTGGACCTTGTGACTGTGGTCCCCCCTGGAACTCAAATGGATCTGGTGGCTCTGGTTCCCATATGGGACTCTTCTGGACCTGGTTCCTGTGGGCTACAACTGGCCTCACCTGGAACACAATGACTCTGAACAATATTTGGGACTCTCCTGGACCTGTTGACTCTGGTTCTTACTTGGGCATCATTGCGAGCTGGATACTCTGTTATATACCTGGGTCTCACCTGGACCGGTAACTGTGGTTCCACCTGGGCCTCACCTGGACGAGGTGACTGGTTTCCACAGGGACCTCACCAGGACCTGGTGTCTCAGGTACTCATATGGGCATTATGGGACCTGGTTTCTCAGTTCCACATCGGGGCCTCACCTGCACCTAGTGATTCTCGTCCCGCTCTGGGCCTCACCCTGACGTGGTGACCCTGGTCCCCACCTGGATATCACCAAAACCGCGTGACTCTGGTCCCCCTCTGGGACTCACCGGAGCTGGGGACACTGGTCCTCAACTGGGCCTCAACAAGACCTGGTGAATCTACTCCTCACTCAGGCCTCGTCTGGACCTGTGACTCTTTTCCCTACTGGCATCAATGGGGCATGGTTTCACTGTTCCCCACCTGGGCCTCACCTGGACATGATAACTTTGCTCCACTCTTTGGCCTCAACTGGTCCTGATGACTCTGGTCCCGACACCTAGGCCTCAGTCTGGACCTGGTGACTGTGGTCCCACCTGGGTCTCACCTGGACATGGTGACTCTTGTTCCCACATTAACCACACCTGGACCTGGTGAATGTGGTGTTCTTGTAGACTCACATTTACCTGGTGACTCCGGTCCCCACTAGGGCCTCACCTGGATCTGGTGACTCTGGCCTGCAGGTTGGCCTCACCTGGACCTGGTGAGTGCAGTTGCCACCTGGGCCTCACGCATACCTGGTGACTCAGGTCCCCACGGGGGTATCTTGGACCTGGTGAATCTGGTCCTTACCTCTTCCTCTCCCAGACCCAGGGACTCTGGTCACCACCTGGGCCTCACCTGGATTTGGGGACTCCGGTCCCCATCTGGGCTTCACCTGGCCCTGTTGACCATGGTCCACAACTGGGCAAAATTGGGACCCGGTGACTGTGTTCCACAACTGGATCTCACCTGGACCAGGTGACTCTGGTCCCCTCTGGGTGTGACCGTGCCCTAGTGACTCTGAACCCCACTTTGGGCTGACTTGGACCTGCTGACATTGGTTTCCACCTGCGCCTGACCTCGAACTGTTTACTCTGGTTCTTTCAAGGGCGTCCCCTGGACGTGGTGATCCTGGTACCACATGGGCCTCACCTGGACCTGGTGACTCTTGTCACCACCGGGACCTCACCTGGATCTGCTTACTGTGTTCCACACCTGGGCCTCAAGTAGACCTGTTGACCATGGTCCCTAAGCCGGCCTCACATGGACCTGTTGCCTCTGATCCCCACCGGGGCTTCACGTGTACCTGGCAACTCTGGTCCTCACCTTCGCCTCATCTGGACCTAGTGACTCTGGTCCCCACCTGGGCTTCACCTGGATCTGTTGACTCTGGTCCCCACCTGGACTTCACCTGGATCTGGTGACTCTGGTACCCACCTGGACCTGACCTGCATCTGGTGACTCTCGTCCTCAGTTTGGGTCACCTGGACCTGTCGTCTCTCGACCCCACTTTGACCTACCTCAGCACTGCTGAATCTTGCCCCACCTAGGCCGCACCCAGACGTGGTGCCTCTTGTCCCCAGCTATGCCTCAATTCGACCTGATGAATCTGGTCCTCAAGTGGGCCTCACATGGACCTGCTACTCAGCTGGATAGAGTGGCTCTTATTCCCACATGGGGCTCACCTGATTCTGGTGACTGTGGTTTTATTCTATGCCTCACCAGGACCTAGTAATTCTGTTTCCCATCTGGGCCTGCATGGCCCTAGTGACTCTGGTCCTCACCCAGGCATCATTGGGACCGGGATACTCAATTCCACACCTGGGATTCACTCTGACCAAGGACCTATGGTCCCATTCTGTGCCTCAAACTAAACTGGTTACTCTGGTACCCACTCTGGGCCTCACCCTAACCTGGTGTCTCTGGTCACTCCTTTGGCTTCACTTTGGCCTGGAAAATCTGGTCCATAGGTGGTTCTCACCTGGATCTGGTGGCTCCGGTTCCCATATGGGACTCTCCTGAACCTTGTTCCTGTGGTCTCCATCTGGCCTCACCTGGAACACAATGACTCTGATCCATATTTTGTCCTCTCCTGGACCTGTTGACTCTCGTCCTTACATGGACATCATTGGGACCTCGATACTCTCTTATATAACTCGGCCTCAACTAGACCTGGTGACTTTGGTCCCACCCGGGCCTCACCTGGATGAGGTGAGTGGTGCCCACAGGGACCTCGCCTGGACCTGGTGACTCAGGTCCTCATATGGCCATCATGGGACCTGGTTCTCAGTTCCTCATCGGGGCCTCACCTGGACCTAGTGATTCTCGTCCCCCTCTGGGCCTCACCCTGACGTGGTGACTCTGGTCCCCACCTGGATATCACCAGACCGGTGACTCTGGTCCCCCTCTGGGACTCACCCGGACCTGGGGACACTGGTCCTCAACTGGGCCTCAATAGGACCTGGTGAATCTACTCCTCACTTAGGCCTCGTCTGGACCTTGTGACATTTTCCCACCTGGCATCAATGGGACATTGTTACTCTGTTCCCCACCTGGGCCTCACCTGGATATGGTAACTTTGCTCCATTCTTTGGCCTCAACTGGTCCTGATGACTCTGTTCCCCCCACCTAGGCCTCAGTCTGGACCTGGTGACTGTGGTGCCCACCTGGGTCTCACCTGTACCTGGTGATTCTCGTTCCCACATGAACCACACCTGGACCTGGTGACTGTGGTGTTCTTGTAGACTCACATTTACCTGGTGACACTGGTCCCCACTAGGGACTCACCTGGATCTGGTGACTCTGTCCTGCCGGTTGGTCTCACCTTGAGCTGGTGAGTGGGGTTGCCACCTGGTCCTCACACATAGCTGGTGACTCAATTCCCCTCGTGGGCCTCTTGGACCTGGTGAATCTGGTCCTTACCAGGTCCTGTCCCAGACCAGGGGACTCTGGTCACCACCTGGGCCTCACCTGGACCTGGTGAATCTGGACCACAAGTGGCCTCACCCAGTCCTAGTGACTTTGTTCCCCACCTGGACCTGATTGCTGTGGACTCTTTCTTGGCCTCACCTGGAACTGCTGACTCTGATCCTATCTGCGCGTCACCCAGATCTGGTGACTCTGGGCCTCACCTGGGCATCATTGGTACCTGGTGAGTCTGTTCCACTCCTGAGTCTAACCTGGACATGATGACTCTAGAACCACTCTGGGCCTCTCCCTGACCTGATGCCTCTCGTCCTCATCTGGATGTCACCAGGACGAGGTGATTCTGGTACCCCTCTAAGCCTCAACCAGATCTGGTGACAGTGCTCCTAAACTGGGCCTCACTGTACAAAGTGAATATGCTCCATCAGGGCCTCATTTGGACCTGGTGACTCTGGTCCCTACCTGGGCATCATCGGGACATGGTTCCACTGCATGGCCTGCATATTGGCCTCACCTGGACCTGGTAACTCTAGTCCCTACCTGGGCATCATCGGGACATGGTTCCTCTGCATGGCCTGCAGGTTGGCCTCACCTGGACCTGGGGAGTGGGGTTGCCACCTGGGCCTCACCAATGCATGTTGACACAGGTACCCACGTGGGCCTCACTTGGACCTGGTGAATCTGGTCCTTACCTGGTCCTCACCCGGAACTGGTAACTCTGGTCACACCCTGGGAATCATCTGGACCTGGTGAATCTGGTCCCCATCTGGGCCTCACCCAGTCCTCGTGACTTTGTTCCCCACCTGGAACTGATTCCTGTGGACTCCTTCTTGGCCTCACCTGGAACTGGTGACTCTGATCCTAACTGGGCCTCACCCAGATCTGGTGACTCTGGTCCTCACCTGTGGACCATTATGACCTGGATCTCTGTTCCACACCTGAGCCTCACCTGGAAATGATTACTCTGGATCCCCTCTGGACCTCACCCTGACATGGTGACTCTGGTCCACATGTGGATGTCACCTAGACCAGGTGAATCTGGTACCCCTCTAGGCCTCTACTAGACCTGATGACTCTGGTTCCACCTGGGCATCATTGGGACCTGGATACTCTCTTATATACCTGGGCCTCACCTGGACCTGATGTCTGTGGTCCCACCTGGGCCTCACCTGGACCTGGTGAATCTGGTCCCCATCTGGGCCTCACCCAGTCCTGGTGACTTTGTTCCCCACCTGGACCTTATTGCTGTGGACCCTTTCTTGGCCTCACCTGAAACTGGTGTCTCTGATCCTATATGCGCGTCTCCCAGATCTGGTGACTCTGGTCCTCACCTGGGAGGTATTGGTACCTGGTGACTCTGTTCCACACCTGAACCTCACTTGGACATGATGACTCTGGAACCTCTCTCGGTCTCACCCTGACCTGGTGACTCTGGTCCCCATCTGGATGTCACCTGGATCAGGTGATTCTGGTACTCCTCTAGGACTCAACCAGATCTGGTGACTCTGGTCCTCAACTGGGCCTCACCTGGACCTAGTGAATATGCTCCATCTGGGCCTCATTTGGACCTGGTAACTCTGGTCACTACATCGGCATCATCGGGTCATGGTTCCACTGCATGGCCTGCAGGTTGCACTCACCTGGACCTGGTAACTCTGGTCCCTACCTGGGCATCATCCGGACATGGTTCCTCTGCATGGCCTGCAGGTTGGCCTCACCTGGACCTGGTGAGTGTGGATGCCACCTGGGCCTCACCCATACCTTGTGACTCAGATCCCCACGTGGGGCTCTTGGACCTGGTGAATCTGATCCTTTCCTGGTCCTCTCCTAGACTAGGAGACTCTGGTCACTCCCTGGGCCTCCCCTGGACCTGGTGAATCTAGTCCCCATCTGAGACTCACCCAGTCCTGGTGACTTTGTTCCCAACATGGACCTGATTGCTGTGGACTTCTTCTTGGCCTCACCTAGAACTGGTGACTCTGATCCTATCTGCGCGTCACCCAGACCTGGTGACTCTGGTCCTCACCTGGGCATCATTGGTACCTGCTGACTCTGTTGCACACCTGAGCCTCACCTGGACATGATGACTCTGGAACTCCCTTGGCCTCACCCTGACCTGTTGCCTCTGGTACCCATATGGATGTCACCTGGACAAGGTGATTCTGGTACCCCTCTAGGCCTCAACCAAATCTGGTGACTCTGGTCCTCAACTGGGCCTCACCTGGACCTAGTGAATAAGCTCCATCTGGGCCTCATTTGGACCTGGTGACTCTGGTCCCTACCTGGCCATCATCGGGACATGGTTCCACTGCATGGCCTGCAGGTTGGCCTCACATGGACCTGGTAAGTCTGGTCCCTACCTGGTCATCATTGGGACATGGTTCCTCTGAATGGCCTGTAGGTTGGCTTCAGCTGGACCTGGTCAGTGGGCTTGCCACTTGGGTCTCACCCATGCCTGGTGACACAGGTCCCCACGTGGGCCTCACTTGCACCTGGTGAATCTAGTCCTTGCCTGGTCCTCACCCGGAACTGGTAACTCTGGTCACCACCTGGGAATGACCTGGACCTGGTGAATCTGGTCCCCATCTGGGCCTCACCCAGTCCTGGTGACTTTGTTCCCCACCTGGACCTGATTGCTGTGGACTCCTTCTTGTCCTCACCTGGAACTGGTGACTCTGATCCTAACTGGGCCTCACCCAGATCTGGTGACTCTGGTCCTCACTTGTCTACCATTATGACCTGGATACTCTGTTCCACACCTGAGACTCACCTGGACATGATGACTCCGGATCACCTCTGAGCCTCACCCTGACATGTTGACTCTGGTCCCCATCTGGATGTCACGTAGACCAGGTGAATCTGGTACCCCTCTAGGCCTCAAATATACCTGGTGACACTGGTCCTCAAGTGGGACTCAACGGGACCTAGTAAATATGTTCCCCACCTGAGCCTCATGTGGACCTGGTGACTCTGGTCCCTACCTGGGCATCATCGGGACATGGTTACTCTATTCCCCACTGGGACTGACCTGATCCTGGTAACTCTGGTCCTGACTTTGGCCTCTTCTGTACCAGGTGATTCTGTCTCCACCTGGGCTTCACCTGTACATGGTGACTCTGATACTAAGCATGGCCTCACCTGACCTGGTAACTGTGGTTCCCATCGGGACCTCCCCTGGACCTCATGTCTCTGGTCCCACCTGGGCCTCACCAGGACCTGGTGTTCCTGGTACCCACCAGGGTAGCATCAGGATATGGTTACACTGTTCACTAACAGTGACCCTGCCGGACCTATTAACTGTGGTCTTTACCTGGGCCACACCTGGACATGGTGACACTGGTTCCCACCTGGGTCTCACCTGGAAATGGTGAGTCGGATCCCCACCTGGTCCTCACCTGTAACTGGTGATTCTCATTCCCACATGCACATCATGTGGACCTGGTGGCTGCAGTGTTTCTAGCTTCTCATGTAGCTCGTCACTCTGGTCCCCACCAAGGCCTCACGGGGAACTGGTGAGTGTGGTTGCCACCTGCACCTCACCTGGACCTGGTGATTCTGGTCTGCACCTGAGACTACCCTGCATCTGGTGTTTGTGGTCCCCACCTGGTCTTCACCTGGATTTGGGGACTCCGGTCCCCATCTGTGCTTTACCTGGCTCTGTAGACCATGGTCTTCAACTGGGCAAAATTGGGACCCGGTGACTGTGTTCCACAAATGGACCTCACCTGGACCAGGTGACTCTGGTCCCCCTCTGGGTGTCACCGTGCCCTAGTGACTGTGAACCCCACTGTGGCCTGACTTGGACCTGCTGACCCTGGTTGCCACCTGCGCCTGACGTCGAACTGTTGACTCTGGTTCTTTCAAGGGCCTACCCTGGACCTGGTGATCCTGGTCCCCAACTAGGCCTCACCTGGACGTGGTGACACTTGTCACCACCGGGGACTCACCTGGACCTCGTTACTGTGTTCCACACCTGGTCCTCAAGTATATATGTTGACCATGGTCCCCAAGCCGGCCTCACATGGACCTGTTGCCTCTGATCCTCACCAGGGCCTCACGTGTACCTGGTAACTCTGGTGCTCACCTGGGCCTCATTTGGACCTATTGACTCTGGTCCCCACCTGGGCTTCACCTGGATCTGGTGACTCTGGTCCCCACCTGGACTTCACCTGGATCTGGTGACTCTGGTCCCCACCTGGACCTCTCCTCGACCTGGTGACTCTCTTTCCAACATGGATCTCACCTGGATCTGGTGACTCTCTTTCCAACATGGACATCACCTGGATCTGGTGACTCTGGTCCTCAGTTTGGCCACACCTGAACCTGGTGTCTCTCGTCCCCACTTTGACCTAACGCAGAACTGCTGAATCTTGCCCCACCTAGGCCGCACCCAGACCTGGTGACTCTTGACGCCAGCTATGCCTCAATTCGACCTCATGAATCTGGTTCTTACGTGGGCCTCACATGGACCTGGGACTCAGCTGGATAGAGTGGCTCTGGTTCCCACAAGGGGCTCACCTGGTACTGCTGACTGTGGTCTTATTCTATGCCTCACCAGGACCTAGTGATTCTGTTCCCCATCTGGGCCTGCATGGCCCTAGTGACTCTGGTCCTCACCCAGGCATCATGGGACCTGTATACTCTATTCCACGTCTGGGCCTCACTCTGACCAGGGACCTCTGGTCCCATTCTGGGCCTGAAACTGAACTGGTTACTCTTGTTCCCCCTCTGGGTCTCACCCTTACTTGGTGACTCTCGTCAACCCTTGGGCTTCACTTGGGCATGGTGAATCTGGTCCTTACCTGGTCCTCTCCCAGACCCGGAACTCTGGTCAACACCTGGGCCTCACCTGGACATGATGACTCTGGATCCACTCTGGGGCTCACCCTGACCTGGTGACTCTGGTCCCCATCTAGATGTCACCTGGACCAGGTGATTCTGGTACCCCTCTAGGTCTCAACAATATCTGGTGACTCTGGTCCTCAACTGGGCCTCACCTGGACCTAGTGAATATGCTCCATCTGGGCCTCATTTGGACCTGGTGACTCTGGTCGCTACCTGGGCAACATCGGGTCATGATTCCACTGCATGACCTGCAGGTTGGACTCACCTAGACCTGGAAACTCTGGACCCTCCCTGGGCATCATCGGGACACGGTTCTTCTGCATGGCCTGCACGTATGCCTCACCTGGCCCTGGTGAGTGGGTTTTCCACCTGGGCCTCACCCATACCTGGTGACACAGGTCTCGACGTGGGCCTCACTTGGACCTGGTGAATCTTGTACTTACCTGATCCTCACCGGAACTGGTAACTCTGGTCACCATTTGGGAATCACCTGGACCAGTGAATCTGGTCCCCATCTGGGCCTCACCCAGTCCTGGTGACTTTGTTCCCCACCTGGACCTCATTGCTGTGGACTCTTACTTGGCCTCACCTGGAACTGGTTACTCTGATCTAATCTGCGCGTCACACAGATCTGGTGACTCTGGTCCTCACCTGGGCATCATTGGTACCTGGTTATTCTGTTCCACACCTGAGCCTCACCTGGACATGATGACTCTGGAACCTATCTGGGCCTCACTCTGACCTGGAGACTCTGGTTCCCATCTCGATGTCACCTGGACCAGGTGATACTGGTACCCCTCTAGGCCTCAACCAGATCTGGTTACCCTTGTCCTCAAATGGGCCTCACCTGGACCTAGTGAATATGCTCCATCTGGGCCTCATTTGGACCTGGTGACTCTGGTCCCTACCTGGGCATCATTGAGACATGGTTCCACTACATGGCCTGCAGGTTGGCCTCACCTGGACCTGGTAAATCTAGTCCCTACCTGGATATCATCGGGACATGGTTCCTCTGCATGGCCTGTAGGTTGGCCTCACCTGGACCTGGGGAGTGGGGTTGCCACCTGGGCCTCACATATGCATAGTGACTTAGGTCCCCACGTTGGCCTCACTTGGACCTGGTGAATCTTGTCCTTTCCTGATCCTCACCCAGAACTGGTAACTCTGGTCACAACCTGGGAATCACCAGGACCTGGTGTATCTGTTCCCCATCTGGGTCTCACCCAGTCCTTCTGACTTTGTTCCCCACCTGGATCTGATTGCTGTGGACTCCTTCTTGGCCTCACCTGGAACTGGTGACTCTGATCATAACTGGGCCTCACCCAGATCTGGTGACTCTGGTCCTCACCTGTGGACCATTATGTCCTGGATACTCTGTTCCACACCTGAGACTCACCTGGACATGATGACTCTGGAACCTCTCTGGGCCTCACCCTGACATGGTGACTCTGGTCCACATGTGGATGTCACCTATACCAGGTGAATCTGGTACCCCTCGAGGCCTCAACTATACCTGGTGACTCTGGTCCTCAACTGGGCCTCACCGGGACCTAGTGAATATGCTCCCCACCTGCGCCTCATCTCGACCTGGTGACTCTGGTCCCTACCTGGGCATCATCGGGACATGGTTACACTGCATGGCCTACAGGTTGGACTCACCAGGACCTGGTAACTCTGGTCCCTACATGGGCATCATCGGGACACGGTTCCTCTGCATGGCCCAAGGGTTGGCCTCACCTGGACCTGGTGATTGGGGTTTCCACCTGAGCCAACTAGGCCGCACCCAGATCTGGTGACTCTTGTCCCCAGCTATGCCTCCCCTGTACCTGGTGACCCATGCACCCACGTGGGCCTCACTTGGACCTGGTGAATCTGGTCCTACCTGGTCCTCACCTGGAACGGTTAACTCTGGTCACCACTTGGGAATCATCTGGACCTGGTGAATCTGTCCCCATCTGGGCCTCACCCTATCCTGGTGACTTTGTTCCCCACCTGGACCTGATTGCTGTGGACACCTTTTTGGCCTCACCTGGAAGTGGTGAGTGTGATCCTAACTTGGCCTCACCCAGATCTGGTGTTCTTGTCCTCACCTGTGGACCATTATGATCTGGATACTCCGTTCCACACCTGAGCCTCACTTGGACATGATGACTCTGGATCCCCTCTGGGCCTCTCCCTGACATGGTGACTCTGGTCCCCATCTGGATGTCACCTAGACCAGGTGAATCTGGTACCCCTCTAGTCCTCAAATAGACCTGGTGACTCTGGTCCGCAACTGGGCCTCACCGGGACCGAGTGAATGTGCTCCCCACCTGCGCCTCATCTGGACCTGGTGACTCTGGTTCTACCTGGGCATCCTCGGGGCATAGTTACTGTATTCCCCACTGGGACTGACCTGATCCTGGTAACTCTCGTCCTGACTTTGGCCTCTTCTGTTCCAGGTGACTCTGGCTCAACATGGGCCTCACCTGTAACTGGTGACTCTGATCCTAAGCATGGCCTCACCTGACCTGGTGACTGTGGGTCACATCGGGACCTCTTCTGGACATCATGTCTCTGGGCCGACCTGGGCCTCACCAGATCCTGGTTTCTGTGGTTCCCACCTGGGTAGCATCAGGATATGGTGACCCTGTTCACTAACAGTGACCCACCCGGACCTATTAACTCTGGTCTTCACCTGGGCCACACCTGGACATGGTGACACTGGTTCCCACCTGGGACTCACCTGGACATGGTGAGTCAGATCTCCACCTGGTCCTCACCTGTAACTGGTGATTTTCTTTCCCACATGGACATAATGTGGACCTTGTGCCTGCAGTGTTTCTAGCTTCTCATATACCTCGTGGATCTCGTCCCCACCAGGGCCTCAACGGGAACTGGTCAGTGTGGTTGCCACCTGCACCTCACCTGGACCTGGTGATTCTGGTCTACACCTGAGACTACCCTGGATCTGGTGACTGTAGTCCCCACCTGGGCTTCACCTGGATTTGGGGACTCCGGGCTCCATCTGGTCCTCACCTGGCCCTGTTGACCATGGTCCTCAACTGGGCAAAATTGGGACCCGGTGACTGTGTTCCACAACTGGACCTCACCTGGACTAGGTGACTGTCGTCACCCTCTGGGTCTCACCGTGCCCTAATGACTGTGAACCTCACTTTGGCCTGACTTGGACCTGCTGATACTGGTTGCCACCTGCGCCTGACCTCAAACTGTAGACTCTGGTTTTTCAAAGGCCTCCCCTCGACCTGGTGATCCTGTTCCCCACCTGGGTCTCACTTAGACGTGGTGACACTTGTCACCACCGGTGACTCTCCTGGACCTGCTTACTGTGTTCCACACCTGGGCCTCAAGTAGACCTGTTGACCATGGTCTTCAGGACGGCCTCACATGGATCTGTTGCCACAGCTCCACACCGGGGTCTCACTTGTACCTGGTATCTCTGGTCCCCACTTTGACCTCATCTGGACTTAGTGACTCTGGTCCCCACCTGGGCTTCACCTGGATCTGGTGACTCTGGTCCCCACTTGGACTTCACCTGGATCTGGTGACTCTGGTCCACACCTGGACCTCTCCTGGACCTGGTGACTCTCTTTCCAACATGGACATCACCTGGATCTGGTGACTCTGGTCTTCAGTTTGGACTCACCTGTTCCTGGTGTCTCTCTTCCCCACTTGGACCTAACTCAGAACTGCTGAATCTTGCCCCACCTAGGCCGCACCCAGACCAGGTGATTCTTGTCCACAGCTATGCCTCAATTCGACTTGATGAATCTGGTCCTCACGTGGGCCTCACATCACCTGGGACTCATCTGGATAGACTGACTCTGGTTCCCACAAGGGGCTCACCTGATACTGGTGACTGTGGTCTTATTCTATGCCTCACCAGGACCTAGAGGTTTTGTTCCTGCTCTGGGCCTGCATGGCCCTAGTGACTCTGGTCCTCACCCAGGCATCATTGGGACCTGGATACTCTATTCCACACCTGGGCCTCACTTTGACCAGGAACCTCAGGCCCAATTCGGGGCCTCAAACTAAACTGGTTACTCTGGTTCCCCTCTGGGTCTCACCCTTACCTGGTGACTCTGGTCACCCCTTGGGCTTCACTTCGGCCTGGTGAATCTGGTCCATAGATGGTCCGCACTTGGATCTGGTGACTGGTCGCCACCTGGGGCTCAGCTGGACATGGTGAATCCTGTTGCCACCTGTGCCTCACCTGGACCTTGTGACTGTGGTCCCACCTGGAACTCACCTGGATCTGGTGGCTCTGGGTCCCATATGGGGCTCTCCTGGACCTGGTTCGCGTGGTATCCATCTGGACTCACCTGGAACATAATGAATCTGATCCATATTTGGGCCTCTCCTGGGCCTGTTGACTCTGGTCCTAACCTGGGGATCATTGGCAACTGGATACTCTCTTATATACCTGGGCCTCACCTGGACCTGGTGATTGTGGTCCCACCTGGGCCTCACCTGGACGAGTTGATTGGTTCCAACAGGGACCTCACCAGGACCTGGTGATTCAGGTCCTCATACGGGCATCATGGGACCTGGTTTCAGTTCCACATCGGGGCCTCACCTGGACCTAGTGATTCTCATCCCCTTCTGGGCCTCACCCTGACGTGGTGACTCTGGTCCCCAGCTGGATATGCACAGAACCGGGTGACTCTGATCCCCCTCTGGGACTCACCCGGAGCTGGGGACACTGGTACTCAACCGGGCCTCAACAGGACCTGGTGAATCTACTCCTCACTTAGGCCTCGTCTGGACCTTCTGACTCTTTTCCCACCTGGCATCAATGGGACATGGTTACTCTGTTCCCCACCTGGGCCTCATCTGGACATGATAACTTTGCTCCACACTTTGGCCTCAAATGTTCCTCATGACTCTGGTCCCCCCACCTAGGCCTCAATCTGGACCTGGTGACTGTGGTCCCCACCTGGGTCTCACCTGGACCTGGTGACTCTCGTTCACACATGAACCACACCAGGACCTGGTGACTGTGGTGTTCTTGTAGACTCACATTTACCTGGTGATTCCGGTCCCCACTAGGGCCTCACCTGGATCTGGTGACTCTGGCATGCAAGTTGGCCTCACCTGGAATTAGGAGTGGGATGGCCACCTGGGCCTGACCCATACCTGGTGACTCAGGTCCCCCCGTGGGCCTCTTGGACCTGGTAAATCTGGTCCTTACCTCGTCCTCTCCCAGACCCGGGAACTCTGGTCACCACCTGGGCCTCACCTGGACCTGGTGAATCTGAACCCCATCTGGGCCTCACCCAGTCCTGGTGACTTTGTTCCCCACCTGGACCTGCTTGCTGTGGACACTTTCTTTGCCTCACCTAGATCTGGTGACTCTGATCCTATCTGCGCATCACCCATATCTGGTGACTCTGGTCCTCACTTGGGCATCATAGGTACCTGGTGACTCTGTTCCACACCTGAGCCTCACCTGGACATGATGACTGTGGATCCTCTCTGGGCCTCACCCTGACCTGGTGACTCTGGTCCCCATCTGGATGTCACCTGGACCAGGTGATTCTGGTACCCCTCTAGGCCTCAACCAGATCTGGTGACTCTGGTCCCACTTGGCCCTCACCAGGACCTGGTGTCTCTTGTACCCACCTGGTTAGCATCAGGATATGGTACTCTGTTAACTAACAGTGACCCAGCAGGAAATATTAACTCTGGTCTTCAACTGGGCAACACCTGGACATGGAGACGCTTGTTTCCACCTGGGTCTCACGTGGACATGGGGAGTCGGATCGCCACCTGGTCCTCACCTCTAACTGGTGATTCTCGTTCCCACGTGGACATCATGTGGACCTGGTGGCTGCAGTGTTCCTAGCTTCTCATGTACCTCGTGTCTCTGGTCCCCACCAGGGCCTCACCGGGACCTGGTCAGTGTGGTTTCCACCTGCACCTCACCTGGACCTGGTGATTCTGATCTGCACCTGAGACTACCCCGGATCTGGTGACTGTGTTCCCCAACTGGGCTTCACCTGGATTTGGGGACTCCGGTCCCCATCTGGGCCTCACCTGGCCCTGTTAACCATGGTCCTCAACTGGGCAAAATTGGGACCCGGTGACTGTGTTCCACAACTGAACCTCACCTGAACCAGGTGACTCTGGTCCCCCTCTGGGTCTCACCGTGCCCTAGTGACTGTGAACCCCACTTTGGCCTGACATGGACCTGCTGACCCTAGTTGCCACCTACGCCTGACCTCGAAGTGTTGACTCTGGTTCTTTCAATGGCCTCCCGTGTACCTTGTGATCCTGGTCCCCACGTGGGTCTCACCTGGACGTGGTGACTCTTGTCACCCCCGGGGACTACCTGGACCTGCTTACTGTGTTCCACACCTGGGCCTCAAGTAGACCTGTTGACCATGGTCCCCAAGCCGGCCTCACATGGACCTGTTGCTTCTGATCCCCACCGGGGCCTCACGTGTACCTAGTAACTCTGGGCCTCACCTGGGCCTCATCTTGACCTATTGACTTTGGTCCCCACCTGTGCTTCACCAGGATCTGGTGACTCTGGTCCCCACCTGGACTTCACCTGGATCTGGTGACTCTGGTCCCCACCTGGACCTCTCCTGGACCTGGTGACTCTCTTTGAAGATGGACCTCACCTGGATCTGTTGACTCTGGTCCCCATCTGGACCTCACCTGCATCTGGTGACTCTGGCCTGCAGGTTGGCCTCACCTGGACCTGGGGAGTGGGGTTGCCACCTAGGCCTCACACAGAGCTGGTGACTCAGGTCCCCACATGGGCCTCATTTGGACCTGTTGTATCTGGTCCTTAGCTGGTCTTCTCCCAGACCCGAGGACCCTGGTCACCACCTGGAATAACCTGGACCTGGTGAATCTGGTCCAAATCTTGGTCTCACCAAGTCCTGGTGACTTTCTTCACCACCTGGACCTGATTGCTGTGGACGCCTTCTTGGCGTCACCTGGAACTGGTGACTCTGATCCTATCTGCGTGTCACCCAGATCTGGTGACTCTGGTCCTCACCTGGGCATCATTGGTACCTGGTGATTCTGTTCCACATCTGAGCCTCACCTGGACCCGATGACTCTGGAACCACTCTGGGCCTCACCCTGACCTGGTGACTCTGGTCCCCATCTGGATATCACCTCGATCAGGTGATTCTGGTACCCTTCTAAGCCGAGCCAGATATGGTGAAACAGGTCCTCAACTGGGCCTCACCTGGACCAGGTGATTCTGGTCCCCCTCTGGGTCTCACCATACCCTAGTGACTGTGAACTCCACTTTGGCCTGAATTGGACCTCCTGACCCTGGTTGCCACCTGCACCTGACCTCGAACTGTTGACTCTGGTCCTTTCAAAGGACTCCCCGGGACCTGATGATCCTGGTCCCCACCTGGGTCTCACCTGGACGTGGTCACTCTTGTCACCACTGGGGACTCACCTGGATCTGCTTACTGTGTTCCACACCTGGGCCTCAAGTAGATCTGTTGACCATGGTCCCCAATCCGGCCTCACATGGACCTGTGGCCTCTGATACCCACCGGGGCCTCACGTGTACCTGATAACTCTAGTCCTAACCTGGGCCTCATCTGGACCTAGTGACTATGATCCCCACCTGGGCTTCACCTGGATCTGGTGACTCTAGTCCCCACCTGGACCTCTCCTGGACCTGGTGACTCTCTTTCCAACATGGACCTCAACTGGATATGGTGACTCTGGTCCTCAGTTTGGCCTCACCTGGACCTGGCGTCTCTCGTCCCCACATTGACCTAACTCAGAACTGCTGAATCTTGCCCCACCTAGGCCGCACCCAGTCCTGGTGACTCTTGTCCCCAGCTATGCCTCATTTCGACCTGATGAATATGTTACTCACGTGGGCCTCCCATGGACCTGGGACTCAGCTGGATAGAGTGGCTCTGCTTTCCACAAGGGGCTCACCTGATACTGCTGAATGTGGTCTTATTCTATGACTCATCAGGACCTAGTGATTCTGTTCCCCATCTGGGCCTGCATGGCCCTAGTGACTCTGGTCCTCACTCAGCCATCATTGGGACCTGGATACTCTATTCCACACCTGGGTCTCACTTTGACCAGGCACCTCTGGTCCAATTCGGGGCCTCAAACTAAACAGGTTACTCTTGTTCCCCCTCTGGGTCTCACCCTTACCTGGTGACTCTGGTCAACCCTTGGGCTTCACTTGGGCCTGGTGAATCTGGTCCTTAGATGGTCCGAAAATGGATCTGGTGACTGGTCGCCACCTGGGCCTCTCCTGGACTTGGTGAATCCTGTTGCCACCTGCGCGTCACCTGGACCTTGTGACTGTGGTCCCACCTGGACCTCACCTGGATCTGGTGGCTCTGGTTCCCATATGCGGCTCTCCTGGTCCTGGTTCCTGTGGTCTCCATCTGGCCTCACCTGGAACACAATGACTCTGTTCCATATTTGCCCTCTCCTGGACCTGTTGACTCTGGTACTTACCTGGGCATCATTGGGACGTGGGTACACTCTTATATACCTGGGCCTCACCTAGACCTGGTGACTGTGATCCCACCTGGGCCTCACCTGGATGAGGTGACTGGTTCCCACAGGGACCTCACCTGGACCTGGTGACTCAGGTCCTCATATGGACGTTATGGGACCTGGTTTCTCAGTTCCCCATCGGGGCCTCCCCTGGACCTAGTGATTCTCCTTCCACTCTGGGCCTCACTCTGACGTGGTGACTCTGGTCCCCACCTGGATATCACCAGAACCGGGAAACTCTGGTCCCCCTCTGGGACTCACCCTGAGCTGGGGACACTGGCACTCAACTGGGCATCAACAGGACCTGGTGAATCTACTCCTCACTTAGGCCTCGTCTGGACCTTGTGACTCTTTTCCCACGTGGCATCAATGGGACTTGGTTACTCTCTTCCCCACCTGGGCTTCACCTCGACATGATAACTTTGCCCCACACTTTGGCTTCAACTGGTCATGATGACTCTGGTCCCCCCACCTTGGCCTCAATCTGGACCTGGTGACCGTAGTCCCCGCCTGGGTCTCACCTGGACCTGGTGACTCTCGTTCCCACATGAACCCCACCTGGATCTGGTGACTGTGGTGTTCTTGTAGATTCATATTTACCTGGTGACTCTGGTCCCCACTAGGACCTCACCTGGATCTGGTGAATCTGGCCTGCAGCTTGGCCTCACGTGGACCTGTTGAGTGGGGTTGCCACATGGGCCTCGCCCATTCCTTGTGACTCAGGTCCCCACCTGGGCCTCTTGGACCTGGTCAATCTGGTCCTTTCCTGGTCCTCTCCCAGACCCGCAGACTCTGGTCACCACCTGGGCCTCACCTGGACCTGGTGAATCTGGTCCCCATCTGGGTCTCACCCAGTCCTGGTGACTTTGTTCCCCACCTGGACCTGATTGCTGTGGACTCTTTCTTAGCCTCACCTGGAACTGGTGACTCGGATCCTATCTGCGTGTCACCCATACCTGGTGACTCTGGTCCTCACCAGGGCATCATTGGTACTTGGTGACTCTGTTCCACCCCTGAGCCTCACCTGGACATGATGACTCTAGAACCACTCTGGGCCTCACCCTGACCTGGTGCCTCTGGTCCCCATTTGGATGTCACCTGGACCAGGTGATTGTGGTACCCCTCTAAGCCTCAACCAGTACTGGTGAAAGTGGTCCCCAACTGGGCCTCACTGGACCTAGTGAATATGCTCCATCTGGGCCTCATTTGGACCTGGTGACTCTGGTCCCTACCTGGGCATCATCGGGACATGGTTCCACTGCATGGCCCTAAGGTTGGCCTCCCCTGGACCTGTTAACTCTAGTCCCTACCTGGGCATCATCGGGACATGGTTCCTCTGCATGGCCTGCAGTTTGGCCTCACTTGGACCTGGAGAATCGGGTTGACACCTGGGCCTCACAAATGCTTGGTGACACAGGTACCACGTGGGCCTCACTTGGACCTGGTGAATCTGGTCCTTACCTTGTAATCACCCGGAACTGGTAACTCTGGTCACCACCTGGGAATCACCTGGACCTGGTGAATCTGGTCCCCATCTGGGCCTCACCCAGTCCTCGTGACTTTGTTCCCCACCTGGACCTGATTTTTGTGGACTCCTTCTTGGCCTCACCTGGAGCTCGTGACTCTGATCCTAACTGGGCCTCACACAGATCTGGTGACTCTGGTCCTCACCTGTGGACCATTTTGACCTGGATCTCTGTTCTACACCTGAGCCTCACCTGGACATGATGACTCTGGATCCCCTCCGGGGCTCAACCTGACATGGTGACTCTGGTCCCCATCTGGATGTCACCTAGACCAGGTGAATCTGGTACACCTCTAGCCCTCAACTAGACATGGGTATTCTGGTCCTCATCTGGGCCTCACCGAGACCTAGTGAATATGCTCCCCACCTGCTCCTCATCTGGACCTGGTGACTCTGGTTCTACCTGGGCATCATCGGTACATGGTTACTCTATTCACCACTGGGACTGAACTGATCCTGGTAACTCTGGTCCAGACTCTGGCCTCTTTTGACCAGGTGACTCTGGCTCCACCTGGGCCTCACCAGTAACTGGTGACTCTGATCCAAAGCGTGGCCTCACCAGACCTGGTGACTGTGGTTCCTATCGGGACCTCACCTGGACCTCATGACTCTGGTCCCACCTGGGCCTGACCAGGACCTTGTGACTCTGGTACCCACCAGGGTAGCATCAGGATATAGTTGCACTGTTCACTAACAGTGACCCTGCTGGACCTATTAACTCTGGTCTTCACCTGGGCCACACCTGGACATGGTGACACTGGTTCCCACTTGGGTCTCACCTGGACATGCTGTGTTGGATCCCCACCTGGTCCTCACCTGTAACTGGTGATTCTCGTTCCCACATGGACATCATGTGGACCTGGTGCTGCAGTGTTTCTAGCTTCTCATGTACCTCGTGACTCTGGTCCCCACCAGGGCCTCAATGGTAGATGGTGAGTGTGGTTGCCACCTGCACAACACCTGGACCTGGTGATTCTGGTCTGAACCTGAGACTACCCTGGATCTGGTGACTGTGGTCCCCACCTGGTCTTTTCCAGAATTTGGGGACTCCGGTCCCCATTTGGGCCTCACCTGGCCATGTTGATCATGGTCCTCACTCGGCAAAATTGGGGCCCGGTGACAGTGTTCCACAAATGGACCTCACCTGGACCAGGTGACTCTGGTCCCCCTCTGGGTCTCACCGTGCCCTAATGACTGTGAACCCCATTTTGGCCTGACTTGGACCTGCTGACCCTGGTTGCCACCTGCGCTTGACTTCGAACTGTTGACTCTGGTTCTTTCAAGGGCCTCCCCTGTACTTGGTGATCCTGGTCCCCACCTGGGACTCACCTGGACGTGATGACACTTGTCACCACCGGGGACTCACCTGGACCTGCTTACTGTGTTCCACACCAGGTCCTCACGTAGACCTGTTGACCATGGTCCCCAAACCGGCCTCACATGGACCTGTTGCCTCTGATCCCCACCGGGGCCTCATGTGTACCTGGTAACTCTGGTCCTCACCTGGGTCTCATCTGGACCTAGTGACTCTGGTCCCCACCTGGGCTTCACCTGGATCTGGTGACTCTGGTCCCCACCTGGACTTCACCTGGATCTGGTGACTCTGGTCCCCACCTGGACTTCACCTGAATCCGTTGACTCTGGTCCCCACCTGGACCTCTCCTGGACCTGGTGACTCTTTTTCCAATATGGACCTCACCTGGATCTGGTGACTCTGGTCCACATTTTGGCCTCACCTGGACCTGGTGTCTCTCGTCCCCACTTGAACCTAACTCAGAACTGCTGAATCTTGCCCCAACCTAGGCCGCATCCATACCTGGTGACTCTTGTCCCCACCTAAGCCTCAAGTCCACCTGATGAATCTGGTCCTCACGTGGGCCTCACATGGACCTGGGACTCAGCTGGATAGAGTGGCTCTGGTTCCCACAAGGGGCTCACCTGATACTGTTGAGTGTGGTCTTATTCTATGCCTCACCAGCACCTAGTGATTCTGTTCCCCATCTGGGCCTGCATGGCCCTAGTGACTCTGGTCTTCACCCAGGCATCATTGGGACCTGGATACTCTATTCCACACCTGGGCCTAACTTTGACCAGGGACCTCTGGTCCCATTATGGGCCTCAAACTAAACTCGTTACACTGGTTCCCCCTCTGGGCCTCACCATTACCTGGTGACTCTGGTCACCCGTTGGGCTTCACTTGGACCTGGTGAATCTGGTCCTTAGCTTGTCCTCACTTGGATCTGGTGAGGTCGCCACCTGGGCCTCACCTGGACATGGTGGATCCTGTTGCCACCTGTGCCTCACCTGGACCTTGTGACTGTGGTCCCACCTGTAACTCACCTGGATCTGGTGGCTCTGGTTCACATATGGAGCTCTCCTGGACCTGGTTCTTGTGGTTTCCATCTGGACTCACCTGGAATATAATGACTCTGATCCATATTTGGGCCTCTCCTGGACCTGTTAACTCTGGTCCTAACCTGGGGTTCATTGGGAACTGGATGCGCTCTTATATAACTGGGCCTCACATGGACCTGGTGACTGTGGTCCCACCTGGGCCTCACCTGGACGAGTTGACTGGTTCCATCAGGGACCTCACCTGGACCTGGTGACTCAGGTCATCATATGGGCATCATGGGACCTGGTTTCAATTCCACATCGGGGCGTCACCTGGACCTAATGATTCTCATCCCACTCTGGGCTTCACCCTGACGTGGTGACTCTGGTCCCCACCTGGATATCACCAGAACCGGGTGACTCTGATCCCCCTCTGGGACTCACCCAGAGCTGGGGACACTGGTCCTCAACGGGGCCTCAACAGGACCTGGTGAATCTACTCCTCACTTAGGCCTCTTCTGGACCTTCTGACTCTTTTCCCACCTGGCATCAATGGGACATGGTTACTCTGTTCCCCACCTGGTCCTCACCTGTAACTGGTGATTCTCGTTCCCACATGGACATCATGTGGACATGGTGGATGCAGTGTTTATAGCTTCTCATGTACCTCGTCACTCTGGTCCCCACCAGGGCTTCACCGGGACCTGGTGAGTGTGGTTGCCACCTGCACCTCACCTGGACCTGGTGATTCTGGTCTGCACCTGAGACTACCCTGCATCTGGTGTTTGTGGTTCCCACCTGGTCTTCACCTGGATTTGGGGACTCCGGTCCCCATCTGGGCTTTACCTGGCCCTGTTGACCATGGTCCTCAACTGGGCAAAATTGGGACCTGGTGACTGTGTTCCACAAGTGGACCTCACCTGGACCAGGTGACTCTGTTCCCCTCTGGGTGTCACCGTGCCCTAGTGACTGTGAACCCTCCTTTGGCCTGACTTGGACCTGCTGACCCTGGTTGCCACCTGCGCCAGACCTCGAACTGTTGACTCTGGTACTTTCAAGGGCCTACCCTGGACCTGGTGATCCTGGTCCCCAACTGGGCCTCCCCTGGACGTGGTGACTCTTGTCAACACCGGGGAATCACCAGGACCTAGTTACTGTGTTCCACACCTGGGCCTCAAGTACACCTGTTAACCATGGTCCCCAAGCCGGCCTCATTGGACCTGTTGCCTCTGTTTCTCACCAGGGCCTCAAGTGTACCTGGTAACTCTTGTCCTTAACTGGGCCTCATCTGGACCTAGTGACTCTGGTCCCCACCTGCGCTTCACCTGGATCTGGTTACTCTGGTCCCCACCTGGACTTCACCTGGATCTGGTGACTCTGGTCCCCACCTGGACCTCTCCTCGACCTGGTGACTCTCTTTCCAACATGGACCCCACCTGGATCTGGTGACTCTGATCCTCAGTTTGGTCTCACCTGGACCTCGTGTCTCTCGTCCCCACTTTGACCTAACTCAGAACTGCTGAATTTTGCCACACCTAGGCCGCACCCAGACCTGGTGACTCTTGTCCCCAGCTATGCCTTAATTCGACCTGATGAATCTGGTCCTCACGTGGGCCTCACATGGACCTGGGACTCAGCTGGATAGAGTGGCTCTGGTTCCCACAAGGGGCTCACCTGATACTGCTGACTGTGGTCTTATTCTATGCCACACCAGGACGTACTACTTCTGTTCCCCAACTGGGCCTGCATGGCCCTATTGCCTCTGGTCCTCACCCAGGCATCATTGGGTGATGGACCCAAAGATCCTCACCCTGGATACTCTATTTCACAGCTGTGCCTCACTTTGAACAGGGACTTCTGGTCCCATTCTGGACCTCAAACTAAACTGGTTACTTGGTTCAACTCTGGGTCTCACTTTTACCTGGTGACTCTGGTCACCCCTGGGGCTTCACTAGGACCAGGTGAATCTGGTCCTTAGCTGGTCCGCACCTGGATCTGGTGACTGGTCGCCACCTGGGCCTCACCTGGACTTGGTGAATCCTGTTGCCACCTGCGCCTCACCTGGACCTTGTGACTGTGGTACCACCTGGACCTCACCTGGATCGGGTGGCTCTGGTTCCCATATGGGACTATCCTGGACCTGGTTCCTGTGGGCTACAACTGGCCTCACCTGGAACACAATGACTCTGAACAATATTTGGGCCTCTCCTGGACCTGTTGACTCTGGTCCTTACTTGGGCATCATTGCGAGCTGGATACTCTGTTATATACCTGGGCCTCACCTGGACCGGTGACTGTGGTCCCACCTGGGCCTCACCTGGATGAGGTGACTGGTTCCCACAGGGACCTCACCTGGACCTGGTGACTCAGGTACTCATATGGGCATTATGGGACCTGGTTTCTCAGTTCCACATCGGGGCCTCACCAGCACCTAGTGATTCTCGTCCCCCTCTGGGCCTCACCCTGACGTGGTGACCCTGGTCCCCACCTGCGTATCACCAAAACCGCGTGACTCTGGTCCCCCTCTGGGTCTCACCCGGAGCTGGGGACACTGGTCCTCAACTGGGCCTCAACAAGACCTGGTGAATCTACTCCTCACTCAGGCCTCATCTGGACCTGTGACTCTTTTCCCACCTGGCATCAATGGGGCATGGTTTCTCTGTTCCCCACCTGGGCCTCACCTGGACATGATAACTTTGCTCCACTCTTTGGCCTCAACTAGTCCTGATGACACTGGTCCCGACACCTAGGCCTCAATCTGGACCTGGAGACTGTGGTCCCCACCTGGGTCTCACCTGGACATGGTGACTCTTGTTCCCACATGAACCACACCTGGACCTTTGAATGTGGTGTTCTTGTAGAGTCACATTTACCTGGTGACTCCGGTCCCCACTAGGGCCTAACCAGGATCTGGTGACTCTGGCCTGCAGGTTGGCCTCACCTGGACCTGGTGAGTGCAGTTGCCACCTGGGCCTCACGCATACCTGGTGACTCAGTTCCCCACGGGGGTATCTTGGACCTGGTGAATCTGGTCCTTACCTGGTCCTCACCCAGACCAAGGGACTCTGGTCACCACCTGGGCCTCACCTGGATTTGGGGACTCCGGTCCCCTTCTGGGCTTCACCTGGCTCTGTTGACCATGGTCCACAACTGGGCAAAATTGGGACCGGGTGACTGTGTTCCACAACTGGATCTCACCTGGACCAGGTGACTCTGGTCCCCTCTCGGTGTGACCGTTCCCTAGTGACTCTGAACCCCACTTTGGCCTGACTTGAACCTGCTGACATTGGTTTCCAGCTGCGCCTGACCTCGAATTGTTTACTCTGGTTCTTTCAAGGGCCTCCCCTGTACCTGGTGATCCTGGTCCCCACGTGGGCCTCACCTGGACGTGGTGACTCTTGTCACCACCGGGGACTCACCTGGACTTGCTTACTGTGTTCCACACTGGGCCTCAAGTAGACCTGTTGACCATGGTACCCAATCCGGCCTCACATGGACCTGTTGCCTCTGATCCCCACCGGGTCCTCACGTGTACCTGTTAACTCTGGTCCTCACTTAGGCCTCATCTGGACCTAGTTACTCTGGTCCTCACCTGGGCCTCATCTGGACCTAGTGACTCATGTCCCCACCTGGGCTTCACCTGGATCTGGTGACTCTGGTCCACCCATGACTTCTCCTGGACCTGGTGACTCCTTCCAACATGGACCTCACCTGGATCTGGTGACTCTGGTCCTCACTTTGGCCTCACCTGGATCTGGTGTCTCTGGTCCCCACTTTGACCTAACGCAGAACTGCTGAATTTGCCCCACCTAGGCCGCACCCAGACCTGGTGACTCTTGTCCACAGCTATGCCTCAATTCGACCTGATGAATCTGGTCCTCACGTGGGCCTCACATGGACCTGGGACTCAGCTGGATAGAGTGGCTCTGGTTCCCACAAGGGGCTCACCTGATACTGCTGACTGTGGTCTTATTCTATGCCTCACCAGGACCTAGTGATTCTGTTCCCCATCTGGGCCTGCCTGGCCCTAGTGCCTCTGGTCCTAAACCAGGCATCATTGGGACCTGGATACTCTATTCCACACCCGGCCTCACTTTGACCAGGGACCTCTGGTCCCATTCTGGGCCTCAAACTAAACTGGTTACTCTGGTTCCCCTCTGGGCCTCAGCCTTACCTGGTGACTCTGGTCACCCCTTGGGCTTCACTAGGGTCTGGTGAATCTGGTCCTTAGCTGGTCCGCACCTGGATCTGGTGACTGGTCGCCACCTGGGCTTCACCTGGACTTGGTGAATCCTGTTGCTACCTGTGCCTCACCTGGACCTTGTGACTGTGGTACCACCTGGACCTCACCTGGATCGGGTGGCTCTGGTTCCCATATGGGGCTCTCCGGGACCTGGTTCCTGTGGTCTCCAACTGGCCTCACTTGGAACACAATGACTCTGAACAATATTTGGGCCTCTCCTGTACCTGTTCACTCTGGTACTTACCTGGGGATCATTGCGAACTGGATACTCTGTTATAATTGGGCCTCACCTGGACCGGTGACTGTGGTCCCACCTGAGCCTCACCTGGACGAGGTGACTGGTTTCCACAGGGAGCTCACCTGGACCTGGTGACTCAGGTCCTCATATGGGCATCATGGGACCTGGTTTCTCAGTTCCACATCGGGGCCTCACTTGGACCTAGTGATTCTCGTCCCACTCTGGGCCTCATCCTGAGGTGGTGAGTCTGGTCCTCACCCGGATATCACCAGAACCGCGTGACTCTGGTCCCCTTCTGGGACTCACCCGGAGCTGGGGACACTGGTCCTCAACTGGGCCTAAACAAGACCTGGTGAATCTACTCCTCACTCAGGCCTCGTCTGGACCTGTGACTCTTTTCCCACCTGGCATCAATGGGACATGGTTACACTGTTCCCCACCTGGGCCTCACCTGGGCATGATAACTTTGCTCCACACTTTGGCCTCAACTGATACTCCTGACTGTGGTCTTATTCTATGCCTCACCAGGACCTAGTGATTCTGTTTCCCATCTGGGCCTGCATGGCCCTAGTGACTCTGGTCCTAAACCAGGCATCATTGGGACCTGGATACTCTATTCCACACCTGGGACTCACTCTGACCACGGACCTCTGGTCCCATTCTGGGCGTCAAACTAAACTGGTTACTCTGGTTCCCCCTCTGGGCTTCACCCTTACCTGGTGACTCTGGTCACCTCTTGGGCTTCACTTGGGACTGGTGAATCTGGTGCTTAGCTGGTCCTCATCTGGATCTGGTGACTGGTCGCCACCTGGGCCTCACATGGACCTGGTGAATCCTGTTGCCACGTGCGCCTCACCTGGACCTTGTGACTGTTGTCCTACCTGGACCTCACCTGGATTGGTGGTTCTGGTTCCCATATTTGGCTCTCCTGGACCTGGTTCCTGTGGTATCCATCAGGCATCACTTGGAACAAAATGACTGTGATCCGTATTTCGGCCTCTCCTGGACCTGTTGCCTCTGGTCCTTACCTGGCCATCATTGGGACCTGGATACTCTCTTATATACCTGGGCTTCACCTGGACCTGGTGACTGTCGTCCCACCTGGGCCTCACCTGGACGAGGTGACTGGTTCCCACAGGGACCTCACCTGGACCTGGTGACTCAGGTCCTCATATGGGCATCATGGGACCTGGTTTCTCAGTTCCACATCGGGGCCAAACCTGGACCTAGTGATTCTCGTCCCGCTCTTGGCCTCACCCTGACGTGGTGACTCTGGTCCCCACCTGGATATCACCAGAACTGGGTGACACTTTGGCCTCAACTGGTCCTGATGACTCTGGTCCCCCCACCTTGGCCTCAATCAGGACCTGGAGACTGTGGTCCCCACCTGGGTCTCACCTGGACCTGGTGACTCTCGTTCCCACATGAACCACACCAGGACCTGGTGACTGTGGTGTTCTTGTAGACTCATATTTACCTGGTGACTCTGGTCCCCACTAGGGCCTCACCTGGATCTGGAGACTCTGGTTTTCAGGTTGGCCTCACCTGGACTTGGTGAATGGGGTTGACACCTGGGCGTCACCCATACCTGGTGACTCAGGTCCCCACGTGGGCCTCTTGGACCTGGTGAATCTGTTCCTTACCTGGTCTTCTCCCGGAGCTGGGAACTCTGGTCACCACCTGGGCCTCACCTGGACCTGGTGATTCTGGTCCCCATCTGGGCCTCACCCAGTCCTGGTGACTTTGTTCCCGACCTGGACCTGATTGCTGTGCACTCTTTCTTGGCCTCACCTGGAACTGGTGACTCTGATTCTATCTGCGCATCACCCAGACCGGGTGACTCTGGTCCTCACCTGGGCATCGTTGGTACCTGGTGCCTCTGGTCCACACCTGAGCCTCACCAGGACATGATGACTCTGGAACCTCTCTGAACCTCAGCCTGACAAGGTGACTGTGGTCCCCATCTGGATGTCACCTGGACCAGGTGATTCTGGTACCCCTCTAGGCCTCAACCAGATCTGTGGACTCTGGTCCTCAACTGGACCTCACCTGGACCTAGTGAATATGCTCCATCTGGGCCTCATTTGGACCTGGTGACTCTGGTCCCTACCTGGGCATCATCGGGACATGGTTCCACTGCATGGCCTGAAGGTTGGCCTCACCTGGATCTGGTAACTCTGGTCCCAACCAGGGCATCATCGTGACATGGTTCCTCTTCATGGCCTGCAGGTTGGCCTCACCTGGACCTGGTGAGTGGGGTGGCCACCTGGGCCTCACCCATACCTGGTGACTCAGGTTCCCACGTGGGCCTCACGTGGACCTGTTGAATCTTGTCCTTACCTGGTCCTCTCCCAGAACCGGGAATCAGGTCCGCACCTGAACCTCACATGGACCTGGTGAATCAGGTACCCCTCCACGCCTCACCCAGTCCTGGTGACTTTGTTCCCCCCTGGACCTGATTGCTGTGGACTCCTTCATGGCCTCAGCTGGAACTGGTGACTCTGAACATCACTGGGCCTCACCCAGATCTGGTGACTCTGGTCCTCACCTGTGGACCATTATGACCTGAATACTCTATTCCACTCCTGAGCCTCACCTGGACATGATGACTCTGGATCCCCTCTGGGCCTCACCCTGACATGGTGACTCTGGTCCCCATCTGGATGTCACCTAGACCAGGTGAATCTGGTACCCCTCTAGGCCTCAACTAGACCTGGTGACTCTGGTCCTCAACTGGGCCTCACCGGGACCTCGTGAATATGCTCCCCACCTGCGCCTCCTCTGGACCTGGGGACTCTGGTTCTACCAGGGCATCATCGGGACATGGTTACTCTATTCCCCATTGGGACTGACCTGATTCTGGTAACTCTGGTCCTGGCTTTGGCCTCTTCTGTACCACGTGACTCTGGCTCCACCTGGGCCTCACCTGTAACTGGTGACTCTGATCCAAACATGGCCTCACCTGACCTGGTGACTGTGGTTCCCATCGGGACCTCACCTGGACGTCATGTCTCTGGTCCCACCTAGGCCTCACCAGGACCTGGTGTCTCTGGTACCCACCTGGGTAGCATCAGGATATGCTTACAGTGTTCACTAACAGTGACCCTGCCGGAACTATTAACTCTGTTCTTCACCTGGGACACACTTGGACATGGTGATTCTGGTCTGCACCTGGGTCTCACCTGGACATGGTGACTGTGGTCCCCACCAGAGTTTCACCTGGATTTGGGGACTCCAGTCCCCATTGGGCCTCACCTGGCCCTGTTGACCATGGTCCTAAACTGGGAAAAATTGGGACCCGGTGACTGTGTTCCACAACTGGACCTCACCTGGACCAGGTGACTCTGGTCCCCCTCTGGGTCTCAGCGTGCCCTAGTGACTGTGAACCCCACTTTGGCCTAACTGGGACCTGCTGATCCTGTTTGCCACCTGCGCCTGACCTCGAACTGTTGACTCTGGTTCTTGCAAAGTCCTCCCCTGTACCTGGTGATCCTGATCCCCACCTGGGCCTCAACTGGACGTGGTGACTGTTGTCACCACCTGGGACTCACCTGGAGCTGGTTACTGTGTTCCACACCTGTGCCTCAAGTAGACCTGTTTTCCATTGGCCCCAAGCCGGCCACACAGGGACCTGTTGCCTCTGATCAAAACCGGAGCTCACGTGTACCTGGTTACTCTGGTCCTCACCTGGGACTCATCTGGACCTAGTGACTCTGGTCCCCACCTGGACTTCACCTGGATCTCGTGACTCTGGTCCCCACCTGGACTTCACCTGGATCTGATGACACTGGTCCCCACCTGGACCTCACCTGAACGTGGTGACTCTCGTCCTCAGTTTGGCCTCACCTGGACCTGTTGACTCTTGTCCCCACTTTGACCACACTCAGAACTGCTGAATCTTGCCCCACCTAGGCGGCACCCAGACCTGTTGACACTTGTCCCCAGCTATGCCTCAATTCGATCTGATGAATCTGGTCCTCACGTGGGCCTCACCTGGACCTAGTGATTCACCTTCCCCTCTAGGCCTCACCCTGACGTGGTGACTCTGGTCTCCAGCTGGATATCACCAGAACCGGGTGACTCTAGTCCCCCTCTGGGACTCACCCGGATCTGGGGACACTGGTCCTCAACTGGGCCTCAACAGGACCTGGTGAATCTACTCCTCACTTAGGCCTCGTCTGTACCTTGAGACTCTTTTCCCACCTGGCATCAATGGGACATGGTTACTCTGTTCCCCACCTGGGCCTCACCTGCACATGATAAGTTTGCTCCACATTTTGGCCTCAACTGGTCCTGATGACTCTGTTCCCCCCACCTAGGCCTCAGTCTGGACCTGGTGACTGTGGTGCCCACCTGGGTCTCACCTGTACCTGGTGATTCTCGTTCCCACATGAACCACACCTGGCCCCGGTGACTGTGGTGTTCTTGTAGACTCACATTTACCTGGTGACTCCGGTCCCCACTAGGGCCTCACCTGGATCTGGTGACTCTGGCTTGCCGGTTGGCCTCACCTTGACCTGGTGAGTGGGATTGCCACCTGGGCCTCACACATAGCTGGTGACTCAATTCCCCTCGTGGGCCTCTTGGACCAGGTGAATCTGGTCCTTACCTGGTCCTGTCCCAGACCCGGGGACTCTGGTCACCACCTGGGTCTCAACTGAACCTGGTGAATCTGGACCCCGTCTGGGCCTCACCCAGTAGTGGTGACTTTGTTCCCCACCTGGACCTGATTGCTGTGGACTCTTTCTTGGCCTCACCTGCAACTGGTGACTCTGATCCTATCTGCGCGTCATCCAGTTCTGGTGACTCTGCGCCTCACCTGGGCATCATTGGTACCTGGTGACTCTGTTCCACGCCTGAGCCTAACCTGGACTTGATGACTCTGGATCCCCTCTGGGCCTCACTTTGACATGGTGACTCTGCTCCACATCTGGATGTCACCTAGACCAGGTGAATCTGGTACCCCTCTAGGCCTCAACTAGACCTGGGGATTCTGGTCCTCAAGTGCGCCTCACCGAGACCTAGAGAATATGCTCCCCACCTGCTCCTCATCTGGACCTGGTGACTCTGGTTCTACCTGCGCATCATCGGGACATGGTTACTCTATTCCCCACTGGGACTGAAATGATCCTGGTAACTCTGGTCCTGACTTTGGCCTCTTCTGTACCAGGTGACTCTGGCTCCACCTGGGCCTCACCTCTAACTGGTGACTCTGATCCTCAGCATGGCCTCACCTGACCTGGTGACTCTGGTTCCCATCGGTACCTCCGCTGGACCTCATATCTCTGGTCCCACCTGGGCCTCACCAGGACCTGGTGTCTCTGGTACCCACCTGGGTAGCATTAGGATATGGTTACACTGTTCACTAACAGTGACCTAGCCGGACCTATTAACTCTGGTCTTCACCTGGGCCACACCTGGACATGGTGACACTCGTTCCCACCTGGGTCTCACCTGGACATGGTGAGTCGGATCCCCACCTGGTCCTCACCTGTAACTGGTGATTCTCGTTCCCACATGGACATCCTGTGGACCAAGTGGCTGCAGTGTTTCTAGCTTCTCACGTACCTCGTGACTCTGGTCCCCAACAGGGCCTCACCGGGACCTGGTGAGTGTGGTTGCCACCTGCACCTCACCTGGACTTGTTGATTCTGGTCTGCACCTGAGAGTACCCTGGATCTGGTGACTGTGGTCCCCACCTGGTCTTCACCTGGATTTGGGGACTCCGGTCCCCATGTGGGCCTTACCTGGCCCTGTTGACCATGGTCCTCAACTGGGCACAATTGGGGCCCGGTGAATGTGTTCCACAACTGGACCTCATCTGGACCAGTTGACTCTGGTCCCCCTCTGGTTCTCACTGTGCGCTAATGACTGTGAACCGCACTTTGGCCTGACTTGGACCTGCTGACCCTGGTTGCCACCTGCGCTTGATTTCGACCTGTTTACTCTGGTTCTTTCTTTTTCTTTTTTTTTTAATTTATTATTTATTATTGGTGTTCTATTTGCTAACATACAGAATAACCCCCAGTGCCCGTCACCCATTCACTCCCACCCACCGCCCTCCTCCCCTTCTACCACCCCTAGTTCGTTTCCCAGAGTTAGCAGTCTTTCCGTTCTCTCTCCCTTTCTGATATTTCCCACACATTTCTTCCCCCTTCCCTTATATTCCCTTTCACTATTATTTATATTCTCCAAATGAATGAGAACATATAATGTTTGTCTTTCTCCGACTGGCTTACTTCACTCAGCATAATACCCTCCAGTTCCATCCACGTTGAAGCAAATGGGGGGTATTTGTCATTTCTGATAGCTGAGTAATATTCCATTGTATACATAAACCACATCTTCTTTATCCATTCATCTTTCGTTGGACACCGAGGCTCCTTCCACAGTTTGGCTATCGTGGCCCTTGCTGCTATAAACATCGGGGTGCAGGTGTCCCGGCGTTTCATTGCATTTGTCTCTTTGGGGAAAATCCCCAACAGTGCAATTGCTGGGTCGTAGGGCAGGTATAGTTTTAACTGTTTGAGGAACCTCCACACAGTTTTCCAGAGTGGCTGCACCAGTTCACATTCCCACCAACAGTGTATGAGGATTCCCTTTTCTCCGCATCCTCTCCAACATTGGTTGTTTCCTGTCTTGTTAATTTTCCCCATTCTCACTGGTGTGAGGTGGTATCTCATTGTGGCTTTGATTTGTATTTCCCTGATGGCAAGTGATGCAGAGCATTTTCTCATGTGCATGTTGGCCATGTCTATGTCTTCCTCTGTGAGATTTCTGTTCATGTCTTTTGCCCATTTCATGATTGGATTGTTTGTTTCTTTGGTGTTGAGTTTGATAAGTTCTTTATAGATCTTGGAAACTAGTCCTTTATCTGATATGTCATTTGCAAATATCGTCTCCCATTCTGTAGGTTGTCTTTGAGTTTTGTTGACTGTATCCTTTGCTGTGCAAAAGCTTCTTATCTTGATGAAGTCCCAATAGTTCATTTTTGCTTTTGTTTCTTTTGCCTTCGTGGATGTATCTTGCAAGAAGTTACTATGGCCGAGTTCAAAAAGGGTGTTGCCTGTGTTCTTCTCTAGGATTTTGATGGAATCTTGTCTCACATTTAGATCTTTCATGCATTTTGAGTTTATCTTTGTGTATGGTGAAAGAGAGTGGTCTAGTTTCATTCTTCTGCATGTGGATGTCCAATTTTCCCAGCACCATTTATTGAAGAGACTGTCTTTCTTCCAATGGATAGTCTTTCCTCCTTTATCGAATATTAGTTGCCCATAAAGTTCAGGGTCCACTTCTGGATTCTCTATTCTGTTTCACTGATCTATGTGTCTGTATTTGTGCCAGTAGACTCTAGTTCTTTCAAGGGCCTCAACTGTACCTGGTGATCCTGGTCCCCACCTGGGCCTCACCTGGACGTGGTGACTCTTTTCACCACCTGGGTCTCACCTGGACCTTGTGACTCTCGTTCCCACATGAACCCCACCTGGACCTGTTGACTGTGGTGTTCTTGTAGACTCACATTTACCTGGTGTCTCCGGTCCCCAGTAGGGCCTCACCTGGATCTGGTGACTCTGATCCTATCTGCGCGTCACCCAGACCTGGTGACTCTGCTCCTAACCTGGGCATCATTGGTACCTGGTTACTCTGTTCGACACCTGAACCTCACCTGGACATGATGACTCTGGAACCTGGCTGGGCCTCACCCTGACCTGGTGACTCTGTTCCCCATCTGGCTGTCACCTGGTCCAGGTGACTCTGGTACCCCTCTAGGCCTCAACCAGTTCTGGTGCCTCTCGTCCTCAACTGGGCCTCACCTGGACCTAGTGAATAAGCTCCATCTGGGCCTCATTTGGACCTGGTGACTCTGGTCCCTACCTGGGCATCATCGGGACATGGTTCTACTGCATGGCCTGCAGGTTGGCCTCACATGAACCTGGTAACTCTGGTCCCTACCTGGGCATTATCGGTTCACGGTTCCTCGGCATGGCCTGCAGGTTTGCCTCACCTTGAACTGGTGAGAGGGTTTGCCACCTGGGCCTCACCCATACATGGTGACACAGGACCCCAAGTGGGCCTTACTTGGACCTGGTGAATCTGGTCCTTACCTGATCCTCACCTGGAACTGGTAGCTCTGGTCACCACCTGGGCCTCACTTGGACCTGGTGAATCTGGTCCCCATCTGGGCCTCACCCAGTCCTGGTGACTATGTTCCCCACCTGGACCTGTTTGCTGTGGACATTTTCTTGGCCACACCTGAAACTGGTGACTCTGATCCTATCTGCGCGTCACACAGACCTGGTGACTCTGGTCCTAACCTGGGTATGATTGGTACCTGGTGACTCTGTTCCACACCTGAGCCTCACCTGGACTTGATGACTCTGGAACCTCTCTGGGCCTCACACTGACATGGTGACTCTGGTCCCCATCTGGATGTCACCTAGACCAGGTGTATCTGGTACTCCCCTAGGCCTCAACTAGACCGGGGGAATCTGGTCCTCAACTGGGCCTCACCGGGACCTAGTGAATACACTCCCCACCTGCGCCTCATCTGGACGTGGCGACTCTGGTTCTACCTGGGCGTCATCGGGACATGGTTACTCTATTACCCACTGGGACTGACCTGATCCTGGTAACTCTGGTCCTGACTTTGGTGTCTTCTCTACCAGGTGACTCTGGCTCCACCTGGGCCTCACCTGTAACTGGTGACTCTGATCCTAAGCATGGCCTCACCTGACATGGTGACTGTGGTTCCTTTCGGGACCTCACCTGGACCTCATGTCTCTGGTCCCACCTGGGCCTCACCAGGAGCTGTTGTCTCTGGTTCCCACCTGCGTAGCATCAGGATATGGTTACACTGTTCACTAACAGTGACCCAGCCGAACCTATTATCTCTGGTCTTCACCTGGGCCACACCTGGACATGCTGACACTGGTTCCCACCTGGGTCTCACCTGGACATGGTGAGTCGGATCCCCACGTGGTCCTCACCTGTAACTGGTGATTCTCGTTCCCACATGGACATCATGTGGACCTGGTGGCTGCAGTGTTTCTAGCTTCTCATGTACCTCGTGACTCTGGTTCCCACCAGTGCCTCACCGGAACCTGGTGAGTGTGGTTGCCACCTGCACCTAACCTGGACCTGTGGTCCTGGTCTGCACCTGAGACTACCCTGGATCTTTTGACTCTGGTCCCCACCTGGGCTTCACCTGGATTTGGGTGTTCTGGTCCCCATATTGGCCTCCCCTGGTCCTGTTGACCATGGTCCTCAACTGAGCAAATTTGGGACCCGGTGACTGTGTTCCACAACTGGACTTCACCTGCACCAGTTGACTCTGGTCCTCCTCTGGTTCTCACCGTGCCCTAGTGACTGTGAACCCCACTTTGGCCTGACTTGGACCTGCTGACCCTGGTTGCCACCTGCGCCTGACCTCGAACTGTTGTTCTGGTACTTTCAAGGGCCTCCACTATACCTGGTGATCCTGGTCCACACCTGGGCCTCACCAGGACGTGGTGAGTCTTGTCACCACCGGCGACTCAGCTGGACCTGGTGACTCTCGTTCCCACCTGAACCACACCTGGACCTGGTGACTGTGGTGTTCTTGTAGACTCACATTTACCTGGTGACTCCGGTCCCCACTAGGGCCTCACCTAGATCTGGTATCTCTGGCCTGCAGGTTGGCCTCACCTGGACCTCTTGAATGGGGTTGCCACCTGGGCCTCAACCATACATGGTGGCTCAGGTCCCCACGTGAGCCTCTTGGACCTGGTGAATCTGGTCCTTACCTGGTCCTCTCCCAGACCCGGAGACTCTGGTCAACACCTGGGCCTCACCTGGACCTGGTGAATCTGTTCCCCATCTGGGCCTCACCCAGTCCAGGTGACTTTGATCCTCTCCTGGACCTGTTTGTTGTGGACCCTTTCTTGGCCTCATCTGGAACTGGTGACTCTGATCCTATCAGCGCGTCTCCCAGATCTGGTGACTCTGGTCCTCACCTGGGCATCATTGGTACCTGGTGACTCTGTTCCTCACCTGAGCCTCACCTGGACATGATGACTCTGGAACCTCTCTGGACCTCTCCCTGACCTGGTGACTCTGGTCCCCATCTGCATGTCACCTGGACGAGGTGATTCTGGTATCCCTCTAGGCATCAACTAAATCTGGTGACTCTGATCCTCAACTGGGCCTCAGCTGGACCTAGTGAATTTGCTCCATCTGGGCCTCATTTGGACCTGGTGTCTCTGTTCCCTACCTGGGCTTCATCGGGACGTGGTTCCACTGCATGGTCTGCAGGTTGTCCTCACCTGGACCTGGTAACTCTGTTCCTTACCTGGGCATCATCGGGACATGGTTCCTCTGCATGGCCTGCAGGTTGGCCTCACCTGGACCTGGTGAGTGGGGCGGCAAACTGGGCCTCACACATGCATTGTGACACAAGTCCCCACGTGGGTCTCACTTGGACCTGGTGAATCTCGTCCTTACCTGGTCCTCACCCAGAACTGGTAACTCTGGTCACCACCTGGGAATAACCTGGATCTTGTTAATCTGGTCCCCATCTTGTCCTCACCCAGTCCGGGTGACTTTGTTCCCCACTTGGACCTGATTGCTGTGGACACCTTCTTGGCCTCACCTGGAACTGGTGACTCTGATCCTAACTGGGTCTCACCCAGATCTGGTGACTCAGGTCCTCACCTGAGGACCATTATGACCTGGATACTCTGTTCCACACCTGAGCCTCACCTGGACATGATGACTCTGGATCCCCTATGGGCCTCAGCCTGACATGGTGACACTGGTCCCCATCTGGATGTCACCTGGACCAGGTGAATCTGGTACGACTCTAGGCCTCAACTTGACCTGATGACTCTGGTCCTCAACTGGGCCTCACCGGGCCCTAGTGAACATGCTCCCTACCTGCGCCTCATCTGGACCTGGTGACTCTGGTTCTACCTGGGCATCATCGGGACATAGTTACTCTATTCCCCACTGGGACTGACCTGATCCTGGTAACTCTGTTCCTGACTTTGGCCTCTTCTGTACCAGGTGACTCTGGCTCCACCTGGGCCTCACCTGTACCTGGTGACTCTGATCCTAAGCATGGCCTCACCTGACCTGGTGACTGGGGAACCCATCGGGTCCTCACCTGGACCTCATGTCTCCGCTCCCACCTGGACCTCACCAAGACCTTGTGTCTCTGGTACTCACCGGGATAGCATCAGGATATGGTTACACTCTTCACTAACAGTGACCCAGCCGGACCTATTAACTCTGCTCTTCACCTGGGCCACACCTAGACATGGTGATTCTGGTCTGCACCTGAGACTACCCTGAATCTGGTGACTGTGGTCCCCACCTGGACTTCACCTGGATATTTTGACTCCGGTCCGCATCTGGGCCTCACCTGGACGAGGTGACTCGTACCTCACCTGGACCTGGTGACTCAGGTCCTCATATGGGCATCACGGGACCTGGTTTCTCAGTTCCATATCGGGGCCTCACCTGGACCTGGTAACTCAGGTCCCTACATGGGCATCATCGGGACATGGTTCCTCAGCAGGTCCCAAAGGTTGGCCTCTCCTGGACCTGGTAAGTCTGGTCCCTACGTGGGCATCATTGGGATATGGTTCCTCTGCATGGCCTGCACGTTGGCCTCACCTGGACCTGGTGATTGGGATTTCCACCTGGGCCTCACACATACCTGGAGACACAAGTCCCCACGTGGGCCTCACTTGGACCTGGTGAATCTGGTCCTTACCTGGTCCTTCCCTGGAACTGGTAACTCTGGTCACCACCTGGGAATCACCTGGACTTGGTGAATCTGGTCCCCATCTGGGCCTCACCCAGTCTTGGTGACTTTGTTCCCAACCTGGACCTGATTGCTGTGGACTCCTTCTTGGCCTCACCTGGAACTGGTGACTCTGATCCTAACTGGACCTCACCCAGATCTGCTGACTCTGGTATTCACCTGTGGAACTTTATGACCTGGATACTCTGTTCCACACCGGAGCCTCACCTGGAGTTGATGACTCTGGATCCACTCTGGGCCTCACCCTTACAAGGTGACTCTGGTCCCCATCTGGATGTCACCTAGACCAGGTGAATCTGGTACCCCTCTAGGCCTCAACTTGACCTGGTGACTCTAGCCCTCATCTGTGCCTCACTGGGACATAGTGAACATACTCCCCACCTGCGCCTCATCTGGACCTGGTGACTCTGGTTTTACCAGGGCATCATCAGGAAATGGTTCCTCTATTCCCCACTGGGACTAAACTGATCGTGGTAACTCAGGTCCTGACTTTGGCCTCTTCTGTACAAGGTGACTCTGGCTCCTCCTGGGCCTCACCTGTAACTGGTGACTCTGATCCTAAGCATGGCCTCACCTGACCTGGTGACTGTGGTTCCCATGGGACCTCACCTGGACCTCATGTCTCTGGTCCCACCTGGGCCTCACCAGGACCTGGTGTATCTGGTACCCACCTGGGTAGCATCAGGATATGGTTACCCTGTTCACTATCAGTGACTCACCCAGACCTATTAACTCTGGTCTTCACCTGGGTCACACGTGGACATGGTGACACTGGTTCCCAACTGGGTCTCACCTGGACATGGTGAGTCGGATCCCCACATGTTCCTCACCTGTAAGTGGTGATTCTCGTTCCCACATGGACATAATGTGGACCTGGTGGCTGCAGTGTTTCTAGCTTCTCATGTACCTCGTGACTCTGATCCCCACCAGGGCCTCACCGTGTACTGGTGAGTGTGGTTTCACCTGCACCTCACCTGGACCTGGTGATTCTGGTCTGCACCTGAGACTACCCTGGATCTGGTGACTGTGGTCCACACCTGGGATTCACCTGGATTTGCGGACTCCGGTCCGCATCTGGGCCTCACCTGGCCCTGTTGACCATGGTCCACAACTGGGTAAAATTGGGACCCGGTGACTGTGTTCCACAACTGGACCTCTCCTGGACCAGGTGACTCTGGTCCCCCATTGGGTCTCACCGTGCCCTAGTGACTGTGAACCCCAATTTGGCCTGACTTCGACCTGTTGACCCTGGTTGCCACCTGCGCCTGACCTTGAACTGTTGACTCTGGTTCTTTCAAGGGCGTCCCGTGGACATGGTAATCCTGGTGCCCACATGGACCTCACCTGGACCTGGTGACTCTTGTCAACACCGGGAACTCACCTGGACCTGCTTACTGTGTTCCACACCTGGGCCTCAAGTAGACCTGTTGACCATGGTCCCCAAGCCGGCCTCACATGGACATGTTCCCTCTGATCCCCACCGGGGCTTCACGTGTACCTGGGAACTCTGGTCCTCACCTGGGCCTCATCTGGACCTAGTGACTCTGGTCACCTCCTGGGCTTCACCTGAATCTGTGGACTCTGGTCCCCACCTGGACTTCACCTGTATCTGGTGACTCTGGTCCCCACCTGGACCTCTCCTAGACCTGGTGACTCTCTTTCCAACATGGACCTCACCTGGATCTGGTGACTCTCATCCTCAGTTTGGCCTCACCTGGACCTGGTGTCTCTCGTCCCCACTTTGAAATAACTCAGAACACTGAATCTGGCCCCATATAGGCCGCACCAAGACCTGGTGACTCTTGTCCCCAGCTCTCTCAATTCGACCTGATGAACCTGGTCCTCACGTGGGCCTCACATGGACCTGGGTCTCAGCAGTGTAGAGTGGCTCTGGTTCCCACAATGGGCTCACCTGATACTGCTGAATGTGATCTTATTTTATGCCTCACCAGGACCTAGTGATTCTGTTCCCCATCTGGGACTGCATGGCCCTAGTGACTCTGGTCCTCACCCAGGCATCATTGGGACATGGATACTCTATTACATACCTGGGCCTCACTTTGACCAGCGACCTCTGGTCCCATTCTGGGCCCCAAACTAAACTGGTTAATCTGGTTCCCCCTCTGGGCCTCACCCTTACCTGGTGACTGTGGTCACCCCCTGGGCTCTACTTGGCCCTGGTGAATCTGGACCTTAGGTGGTCCACACCTGTATCTCGTGACTGCTCGCCACCTGGGCCTCACCTGGACCTGGTCAGTGGGCGTTCCACCTGGTCCTCACCCATGCCTGGTGACACAGGTCCCCACGTGGGCCTCACTTGGACCTGGTGAATCTAGTCCTTGCCTGGTCCCCCCCCGGAACTGGTAACTCTGGTCACCACCTGGGAATCACCTGGACCTGGTGAATTTGGTCCCCATCTTGTCCTCACTCAGTCCTGGTGACTTTGTTCCCGACCTGGACCTGATTGCTGTGGACAACTTCTTGGCCTCACCTAGAACTGGTGACTCTGATCCTTACTGGGCCCCACTCAGATCTGGTGACTCTGGCCCTCACCTGTGGACCATTATGATCTGGATACTCTGTTCCACACCTGAGCCTCATCTGGACATGAGGACTCTGGATCCTCTCTGGGCCTCACCCTGACATGGTGACTCTGGTCCCCACCTGGATATCACCAGATACGGGTGACTCTGGTCCCCGTCTGGGACTCAACCAGAGCTGGGGACACTGGTCCTCAACTTGGCCTCAACAAGACCTGGTGAATCCACTCCTCACTTAGGCCTCGTCTGGACCTTGTGACTCTTTTCCCACCTGGCATCAATGGGACATGGTTACTCTGTTCCCCACCTGGGCCTCACCTGGACAAGATAACTGTGCTCCGCACTTCGGCCTCAAAGTGTCCAGATGACTCTGGTCCCCCGACCAGGCCTCAATCTGGACCTGGTGACTGTGGTCCCCACATGGGTCTCACCTGTACCTGGGGAATCTCGTTCCAACATGATCCACACCTGGACCTTGTGACTGTGGTGTTCTTGTAGACTCACCTTTACCTGGTGACTGCAGTCCCCACTAGGGCCTCACCTGGATCTGGTGACTCTGGCCTGCAGGTTGGCCTCACCTGGACCTGGTGAGTGGGGTTGCCACCTGGGCCTCACCCATACCTGGTGACTCAGGTCCCCACGTGGGCCTCTTGGACCTGGTGAATCTGGTCCTTACCTGGTCCTCTCCCATACCCGGGGACTCTGGTCACCACCTGGGACTCACCTGGACCTGGTGAATCTGGTCCCCATCTGGGCCTCTCCCAGTCCTGTTGACTTTGTTCCCACCCGGACCTGATTGCTGTGGACCCCTTCTTGGCCTCACCTGGAACTGGTGACTCTGGTCCTCACCTGTGGACCATTATGACCTGGATACTCTGTTCCACAACTGAGCCTCAGCTGGACATGATGACTCTGGATCCCCTCTGGGCCTCACCCTGACATGGTGACTCTGGTCCCCATCTGGATGTCACCTAGACCAAGTGAGTCTGATACCACTCTAGGCCTCAACTAGACCTGGTGACTCTGGTCCTCAAATGGGCCTCACCGGGACCTAGTGAACATGCTCCCCAACTGCACCTCATCTATAACTGGTGACTCTGTTTCTACCTGGGCATCATCGGGAAATGCTTCCTCTATTCCTCTCTGGGACTAACCTCATCGTGGTAATTCTGGTCCTGACTTTGGCCTCTTCTGTACCAGGTGACTCTGGCTCCACCTGGGCCTCACCTGTAACTGGTGACTCTGATCCTAAGCATGGCCTCACCTGACCTGGTGACTGTGGTTCCCATCGGGACCTCACCTGGACCTCATGTCTCTGGTCCCACCTGGGCCTCACCAGGACCTGGTGTCTCCGGTACCCACCTGGGTAGCATTAGGATATGGTTACACTGTTCACTAACAGTGACCCAGCCGGACCTATTAACTCTTGTCTTCACCTGGGCCACACCTGGACATGGTGACACTGGTCCCACCTGGGTCTCACCTGGACATGGTGAGTCGGATCCCCACGTGGTCCTCACCTGAAACTGGTGATTTTCGTTCCCACATGGACATCATGTGGACCTGGTGGCTGCAATGTTTCTAGCTACTCATGTACCTCGTGACTCTGGTCCCCACCAGGGCCTCACCGCGACCTGGTGAGTGTGGTTGCCACCTGCACCTCACCTGGACATGGTGATTCTGGTCTGCACCTGAGACTACCCTGGATCTGGTGACTGTGGTCCCCACCTTGGCTTCACCTAAATTTGGGGACTCCGGTCCCCATCTGGACCTCACATGGCCCTGTTGACCTTGGTCCTCAACTGGACAAAATTGGGACTCGGTGACTGTGTTCCACAACTGGACATCTCTACCAGGTTACTCTGGTCCCCCTCTGGGTCTCACCGTGCCCTAGTGACTGTGAACCCCACTTTGGCCTGACTTGGACCTGCTGATCCTGTTTGCCACCTGTGCCTGACCTCGAACTGTTGACTCTGGTACTTTCATGGCCCTCCCCTGTACCTGGTGATCCTGGTCCCCACCTGGGCCTCACCTGGACGTGGTGACTCTTGTCACCACCGGGGACTCACCTGGACCTGCTTACTGTGTTCCATACCTGGGCCTCAGGTAGACCTGTTGACCATTTTCCCCAAGCCGGCCTCACATGAACCTATTGCCTCTGATCAAAACCGGAGCTCACGTGTACCTGGTTACTCTGGTCCTCACCTGGGACTCATCTGGACCTAGTGAGTCTGGTCCAAATCTGGGCTTCACGTGGATCTGGTGACTCTGGTCCCCAACTGGACTTCACCTGAATCTGGTGACTCTGGTCCCCACCTGGACCTCTCCTGGAACTGGTGACTCTCTTTCCAACATGGACCTCACCTGGATCTGGTGACTCTGGTCCTCAGTTTGGCCTCACATGGACCTGATGTCTCTCGTCCCCACTTTGACCTAACTCAGAACTGCTGAATCTTACCCCACCTAGGCCGCACCCAGACCTGGTGACTCTTGTCCCCAGCTATGCCTCAATTCGACCTGATGAATCTGGTCCTCACGTGGGCCTCACATGGACCTGGGACTCAGCTGGATAGAGTGGCTCTGTTTCCCACAACGGGCTCACCTGATACTGGTGACTGTGCTCTTATTCTATGCCTCACCAGGACCTATTGATTCTGTTTCCCATCTGGGCCTGCATGGCCCTACTGACTCTGGTCCACACCCAGGCATCATTGGGACCCTGATACTCTATTCCACCCCTGTGCCTCACTTTGACCAGGGACCTCTGTTCCCATTCTGGGCCCAAAACTAAACTGGTTACTCTGGATCCCGCTCTGGGCCTCACGCTTACCTGGTGACTCTGGTCAACCCTTGGGCTTTCATGGGCCTGGTGAATCTGTTCCTTAATTGTGCGCACCTGGATCTGGTGACTGGTCGCCACCTGGGACTCTCCTGGACTTGGTGAGTCTTGTTGCCACCTGCGCCTCAACTGGACCTTGTGACAGTGGTCCCACCTGAACCTATCCTGGATCTGGTGGCTCTGATTCCCATATGGGGCTCTCCTGGACCTGGTTCCTGTGGTCTCCATCTGGCCTCACCTGGAACTCAATGACTCTATTCCATATTTGGGCCTCTCCTGCACCTGTTGACTCTGGTGCTTAACTGGGCATCATTGAGACTTGGATACTCTCTTATATACCTGGGCCTCACGTGGACCTGGTGACTGTGATCCCACCTTCGCCTCACCTGGATGAGGTGACTGGTTCCCACAGGGACCTCACCTGGTCCTGGTGACTCAAGTCCTCATATGGGCATCTTGGGACCTGGTTTCTCAGTTCCACATAGGGGCCTCACCTGGAACTATTGATTCACCTTCCACTCTGGGCCTCACCCTGACGTGGTGACTCTGGTACCCACCTGGATATCACCAGAACCGGGTGACTCTGGTCCCCACTGAGACTCACCCGGAGCTGTGGAAACTGGTTCTCAACTAGGCCTCAACAGGACCTGATGAATCTACTCTTCACTTAGGCATCGTCTGGTCCTTGTGACTCTTTTCCCACCTGGCATCAATGGGACATTGTTACTCTGTTCCCCACCTGGGCCTCACCTGGGCATGATAACTTTGCTCCATTCTTTGGCCTCAACTGGTCCTGATGACTCTCGTCCCCCACCTAGGCCTCAATCAGGACCTGGTGACTGTTGTTCCCACCTGGGTCTCCCCTGGACCTGGTGACTCTCGTTCCCACATGAACCACACCTGGACTTGGTGACTAGGTGTTCTTGTAGACTCACATTTCCCTGGTGACTCCGGTCCCAACTAGGGCCTCACCTGGATCTGGTGACCCTGGCCTGCAGGTGGCCTCACCTGGACTTGGTGAGTGGGGTTGACACCTGGGCGTCATCCATACCTGGTGACTCAGGTCCCCACGTGGGCCTCTTGGACCTGGTGAATCTGGTCCTTACCTGGCCTCTCCCAGACCCAGGGACTCTGGTCACCACCTGGGCCTCACCTCGACCTGGTGATTCTGGTCCCCATCTGGGCCTCCCCCAGTCCTGGTGACTTTGTTTCCCACCTGGACCTGATTGCTGTGGACTCTTTCTTGGCCGCACCTGGAACTGGTGACTCTGATCCTAACTGGGCCTCACCCAGATCTGGTGACTCTGGTCCTCACCTGTGGACCATTATGACCTGGATACTCTGTTCCACACCTGAGACTCACCTGGACATGATGACTCTGGATCCCCTCTGGGCCTCACCCTGACATGGTGACACTTGTCTCTATCTGGATGTCACCTAGACCAGGTGAATCTGGTACCCCTCTAGGCCTCAACTAGACCTTGTGACTCTTGTCCTCAACTGGGCCTCACCGGGACCCAGTGATTAGCTCCGCACCTGGGCCTTATCAGGAACTGGTGACTCTGGTTCTACCTGGGCATCATCGAGACATGGTTACTCTATTCCCCACTGGGACTGACCTGATACTGGTATCTCTGGTGTGACTTTGGCCTATTCTGTTCCAGGTGACTCTGATCCAGGTGCGGACCAGCAAAGGACCAGAATCATCAGGCCCAAGTGAAGCCCAAGGGTTGACCAGCGTCAGCAGGTAAGGGTGAGGCCCAGAGGGGAACCAGAGTAACTAGGTTAGTTTGAGGCCCCGAATAGGACCAGAGGTCCCTGCTCAAAGTGAGGCCCAGGTGTGGTTAGAGTATCCAGGTCCCAATGATGGCTGAGTGAGGACCAGAGTCACTAGGGCCATGCAGGCCCAGATCAGGAACAGAACCTCTAGGTCCTGCTGAGGCATAGAATAAGACCACAGTCACCAGTATCAGGTGAGCCTCTTGTGGGAACCAGAGTCAGTCTATCCAGATGAGTTCCAGGTGATGTGAGGCCCACGTGAGGACCAGATTCATCAAGTCGAATTGAGGCATAGCTGTGGACAAGAGTCACCTGGTCTGGGTGCGGCCTAGGTGGGGCAAGATTCAGCAGTTCTGAGTTAGGTCAAAGTGGGGACGAGAGACACCAGGTCCATGTGAGGCCAAACTGAGGACCAGAGTCACCAGATCCAGGTGAGGTCCATGTTGGAAAGAGAGTCACCTGGTCCAGGAGAGGTCCAGGTGGGGACCAGAGTCACCAGATCCAGGTGAAGCCCATGTGGGGACCAGAGTCACTAAGTCCAGATGAGGTCAAGGTGGGGACCAGAGATACCAGGTACAAGTGAGGCCCCAGTGGGGAGCAGTGGCATCAGGTCCATGTGAGTCCGTCCTGGGGACCATGGTCAACATGTCTACTTGAGGTCCAGGTGTGGAACACAGTAACCAGGTCCAGGAGAGTCCCCGGTGGTGACAAGTGTCCCCACGTCCAAGTGAGACCCAGGTGGGGACCAGGATGACGAGGTCGAGGGGAGGCCTTTGAAAAACCAGAGTCTACAGTTTGAGGTCAGGCGCAGGTGGCAACCAGTATCAGCAGGTACAAGTCAGGCCAAAGAGAGGTTCACAGTCACTAGGGCACGGTGAGACCCAGATGGGACCAGAGTCACCTGGTCCAGTTGAGGTCCAGTTTTGGAACACAGTCACCGGGACCCAATATTGCCCAGTTGAGGACCATGGTCAACAGGGCCAGGTGAGGCCCAGATGGCGACCGGAGTCCAAATATCCAGGTGAAGCCCAGGTGGGGACCCCAGTCACCAGATCCAGGGTAGTCTCAGGTGCAGACCATAATCACCAGGTCCAAGTGAGGTGCAGGTGGCAACCACATTCCCCAGGACCCAATGAGGCCCTGGCGGGGACCAGAGTCACAAGGTACTTGAGAAGCTATAAACACTGCATCCACCAGGTCCATATGATGTCCATGTGTACCAGAGAATCAACAGTTACACTTGAGGACCAGGTGGAGATCCGACTCACCATGTCATGTTGAGACCCAGGTGGGATCCAGTGTCACCATGTCCAGGTGTGGCCCAGGTGAAGACCAGAGTTAATAGGTCCGACTGGGTCACTGTTACTGAACAGTGTAACCATATCCTGATGCTACCCAGGTGGGTACCGGAGACACCGGGTCCTGGTGAGGCCCAGCTGGGACCAGAGACATGAGGTCCAGGTAAGATCCCGATGGGAACCACAGTCACCAGGTCAGGTGAGGCCATGCTTAGGATCACAGTCACCAGTTACAGGTGAGGCCCAGGTGGAGACAGAGTGACCTGGTACATAAGAGGCCAAAGTCAGGACCAGAGTTACTAGGGTCAGGTCAGTCCCATTGGGGAATAGAGTAACCATGTCCCGATGATGCCCAGGAAGAACCCGAGTCACCATGTTCAGATGAGGCGCAGGTGTGGAGCATGTTCACTATGTCCAGGTGAGGCCCAGTTGAGGACCAGAGTCACCAGGTCTGGTTGAGGCCGACAGGGGTCCCAGATTCACCTGGTTTAGGTGACATCCAGATGGGGACCAGAGTCAACATGTCAGTGTGAGTCCCAGAGAGGATCCAGAGTCATCATGTCCAGGTGAGGCTCAGGTGTGGAACAGAGTATCCAGGTCATAGTGGTCCACAGGTGAGGACCAGAGTCACCAGATCTGGGTGAGGCCCAGTTAGGATCAGAGTCACCAGTTCCAGGTGAGGCCAAGAAGGAGTCCACAGCAATCAGGTCCAGGTGGGGAACAAAGTCACCAGGACTGGGTGAGGCCCAGATGGCGACCAGATTCTCCAGGTCCAGGGGATTCCCAGGTGGTGACCAGAATTACCAGATTCACCAGGTCCAAGACCCACGTGAGAACCTGAGTCACCAGGTATGGGTGACACCCAGGTGGCAACCCCACTCACCAGGTCCAGGTGAGGCAAACCTGCAGTCCATGCAGAGGAACCATGTCCCGATGATGCCCAGGTAAGGACCAGAGTCACCAGGTCCAAAAGAGGCCCAGATGGTGCATATTAACTAGGTCCAAGTGAGGCCCATTTGAGGACCAGAGTCACCAGATCTGGATGAGGCCTAGAAGGGTACAGAATCACCTGGTCCAGGTGACATCCAGATGGGGACCAGAGTCACCAGGTCAGGGTGAGGCCCAGAGAGGTTCCAGAGTCATCATGTTCAGGTGAGGCTCAGGTGTGGAACAGAGTCACCAGGTCCCAATGATGCCCAGGTGAGGAACAGAGTCACCAGGTCTGGGTGATGCGCAGATAGGATCAGAGTCACCAGATCTTGTTGAGGCCTAGAGGGGTACCAGATTCACCAGGTCCAGGTGAGGCACAGGTGGTGACCAGTGTCCCCGTTCTGGGATAGGACCAGTTAAGGACCAGATTCCCCAGGTCGAAGAGGCCCACGTGGGGACCTGAGTCACCAGGTATGGGTGAGGCCCAGGTGGCAATAACACTCACCAGGTCCAGGTGAGGCCAACCTGCATGTCATGCAGTGGAAACATATCCCGATGATGCCCAGGTAGGGAGAAGATTACCAGGTCCAGGTTAGGCCAACCTGCATGCCATGCAGTGGAAACATATCCAGATGATGCCCAGGTAGAGACCAGACTTACCAGGTCCAGGTGAGGCCAACCTGCAGACCATGCAGTGGAACCATATCCCGATGATGCCCAGGTATGGACAAGAGTCACCGGGTCCAAATGAGGCCCAGATGGAGCATATTCACTAGGTACAGGTGAGTCCACTTTGAAGACCAGGGTCACCAGATCTGTTAGAGGCCTAGGGGTACCAGAATCACCTTGTCCATGTGACATCCAGATGGGGACCAGAGTCACTAGGTCAGGGTGAGGCCCAGAGCGGTTCCAGAGTCAACATTTCCAGGTGAGGCTCAGGTGTGGTACAGAGTCACCAGATACCAATGATGCCCAGGTGAGGAAAAGAGTCACCCGGTCTGGGTGACGCACAGATAGGATCAGATTCAGCAGTCCAGGTGAGGCCAAGAAAGGGCACAGCAATCAGGTCCAGGTGGGGAACAAAGTCACCAGGACTGGGTGAGGCCCAGATGGGGACCAGATTCAACAGGTCCAGGTGAGGCCCAGGTGGTGACAAGAGTCCCGGGTCTAGGAGAGGATCGGGTAAGGACAAGATTCACCAGGTCCAAGAGGCCCACGTAGGGACTTGAGTCACCAGGTATGGGTGAGGCCCAGGTGGCAACCCCACTAACCAGGTCCCTGTGAGACCAACCTGCAGGCCAGAGTCACCAGATCCACGTGAGTCCCTAGTGGGGACCGGATTCACCAGGTAAAAGTGAGTCTACAAGAACGCCAGAGTCACCAGGTCCAGGCGTGGTTCATGTAGGAAGGAGACCACCAGGTCCAGGTGAGACCCAGGTGGGGACCACAGTCACCAGGTCCAGGTGTGACCCAGGTGGGGACCACAGTCACCAGGATCAGTTTGAGGCCTAGGTGGGGGGATCAGAGTCATCAGGACCAGTTGAGGCCAAAGTGTGGGGCAAAGTTATCATGTCCAGGTGAGGCCCAGTGGGAACAGAGTAACCATGTCCCATTGATGCCAGGTGGGAAAAGAGTCAGAAGGTCCAGATGAGACCTAAGTGAGGAGTAGATTCACCAGGTCCAGTTGTGCCCAGTTGAGGACCAGTGTCCCAGCTCCGGGTGAGTCCCAGAGGGGGAACAGAGTCACCCGATTCTGGTGATATCCAGATGGGGACCAGAGTCACCATGTCAGACTGAGGCCCAGAGGGGATTCAGCGTCATCATGTCCAGGTGAGTCTCAGGTGTGGAACAGAGTATCCAGGTCATAATGGTCCACAGGTGAGGACCAGAGTCACCAGAACTGGGTGAGGCCCAGTTAGGATCAGAGTCACCCGTTCAAAGTGAGGCCCAAAAGGAGTCCACAGCAATCAGGTCCAGGTGGGGAATAAAGTCACCAGGACTGGGTGAGGCCCAATGGGGACCAGATTCACCAGGTCCAGATGATTCCCATGTTGTGACCAGACATACTAGTTCCGAGTGAGGACCAGGTAAGGACCAGATTCACCCGGTCAAAGGGAGGCCCACGTGGGGCCCTGTGTAAAAAGGTATGGGGGAGGCCCAGGTGGCAACCCCACTCACCAGGTCCAGGTGACGCCGTCCTGAAGGCCATGCAGAGGAACCATGTCCCGGTGATGCTCAGGTAGGGACCAGATTTACCAGGTCCAGTTGAGGTCAATCTGCAGGCCATGCAGTGGAACCATGTCCCGATGATGCCCAGGTAGGGACCAGAGTCACCAGGTCCAAATAAGGCCCAGATGGAGCATATTCACTAGGTCCAGGTGAGGCCCAGTTGAGGACCAGTTTCACCATATCTACTTGAGGCTTAGAAGGGTACCAGAATCACCTGGTCCAGGAGATATCCAAATGGGGACCAGTGTCACCAGGTCAAGGGGAGGCCGCGAGTGGTTCCAGTGTCATCGGGTCCAGGTGAGGCTCAGGTGTGGAAGAGAGTCACCAGGTATCAATGATGCCCAAGTGAGGACCAGAGTCACCAGATCTGGGTGAGGCGCAGATAGGATCAGAGTCACCAGTTGCAGGTGAGGCCAAGAAAGAGTTCACAGCAATCAGGTCCAGGTGGGGAACAAAGTCACCAGACCTGGGTGAGACCCAGATAGGGATCAGATTCACCAGGTCCAGGTGAGGCCCAGGTGGGGATAGAGTCCCCGGGTCTCGGAAAGGACCACGTAAGGACCAGATTCACCAGGTCCAAGAGGCTCACGTGGGGACCTGAGTCACCAGCTATGTGTGAGGCCTAGGTGGCAACCAAACTCACCAGGTCTAGGTGAGGCCAACCGGCGGGCCAGAGTCACCAGATCCAGGTGAGGCCCTAGTGGTTACTGCAGTCACCAGGTAAATGTGAGTCTACAAGAACACCACAGTCCCCAGGTCCAGGTGGGGTTCATGTGGCAAGGAGAGTCAACAGGTCCAGGTGAAACCCAGGTGGGGACCACAGTCACCAGGTCCATATTGAGGCCTAGGTGGGGCGACGAGGGTCATCAGGACCAGTTGAGGACAAAGTGTGGAGCAAAGTTATCATGTCCATGTGAGGTCCAGGTGGGGACCAGAGTAACCTTGTCCCATTGATGCCAGGTGGGAAAAGAGTCACAAGGTCCACACGAGGCCTAAGTGAGGAGTAGATTCACCAGGTCCTGTTGAGGCACAGTTGAGGACCAGTGTCGCCAGCTCCGCGTGAGACCCAGAGGGGGACGAGAGTCACCGGTTCTTGTGATATCCAGGTGGTGACCAGAGTCACCACGTCAGGGTGAGTCCCAGAGGGGGACGAGAATCACTAGGTGCAGGAGAGGCCCCGATGTGGAACTGAGAAACCAGGTCCCATGATGCCCATATGAGGACCTGAGTCACCAGGTCCAGGTGAGGTCCCTGTGGGAACCAGTCACCTCGTCCAGGTGAGGCCCAGGTGGGACCACAGTCACCAGGTCCAGGTGAGGCCCAGGTATATAAGAGAGTATCCAGCTCCCAATGATGCCCAAGTAAGGACCAGAGTCAACAGGTTCAGGAGAGGCCCAAATATGGATCAGAGTCATTTTGTTCCAGTTGAGGCCAGTTGTAGCCCACAGGAACCAGGTCCAGGAGAGTCCCATATGGGAACCAGAGCCAACAGATCCAGGTGTGGTCCAGGTGGGTCCACAGTCACAAGGCCCAGGTGACGCACAGGTGATATCAGGATTCACCAAGTCCAGGTGAGGTCCAGGTGGCGAACAGTCACCAGATCCAAGTGAGGACAAGCTAAGGACCAGATTCACCAGGCCCAAGTGAAGCCCAAGGGGTGACCAGAGTCACCAGGTAAGGGTGAGGCCCAGAGGGGGAACCAGAGTAACCAGTTTAGTTTGAGGCCCAGAATGGGACCAGAGGTCCATGTTCTGAGTAAGGCCCAGGTGTGGAATAGAGTATCCAGGTCCCAATGATGCCTGGGTGAGGACCAGAGTCACTAGGGCCATGCAGGCCCAGATGGGGAACAGAATCACTAGGTCCTGATGAGGCATAGAATAAGACCAGAGTCACCAGTATCAGGTGAGCTCCTTGTGGGAACCAGATCAATCAATCCAGCTGAGTCCCAGGTCCATGTGAGGCCCACGTGAGGAGCAGATTCATCAAGTCGAATTGAGGCATAGCTGGGGACAAGAGCACCAGGTCTGGGTGCGGCCTAGTTGGGGCAAGATTCAGCAGTTCTGAGTTAGGTCAAAGTGGGGACGAGAGACACCAGATCCAGGTTAGGCCAAACTGAGGACCAGAGTCACGAGATCCAGGTAAGGTCCATGTTGGAAAGAGAGTCAGCAGGACCAGGAGAGGTCCAGGTTGGGACCAGAGTCACCAGATCCAAGTGAAGTCCAGGTGGGGACCAGAGTCATCAGATCCAGATGAAGCCCAGGTAGGGACCAGAGTCACTAGGTCCAGATGAGGCCCAGGTGAGGACCAGAGTTGCCAGGTTCACGTGAGGCCCCGGTGAGGATCAGAGGCAACTGGTCGATGTGCGGCCGGCTTGGGGACCATGGTCAACAAATCTATTTGAGGCCCAGGTGTGGAACACAGTAACCAGGTCCAGGTGAGTCCCCGGTTGTGAAAAGTGTCACCACGTCCTGGTTTGGCCCAGGTGGGGACCAGAATTTCCAGGTACAGTGGAGGCCCTTGAAAGAACCAAGTCAACAGTTCGAGGTCAAGCGCAGGGGGCAACCAGGGTCAGCAGGTCCAAGTCAGGCTAAAGTGGGGTTCACAATCACTAGGGCACGTGAGTCCCAGAGGGGGACCAGAGTGAACTGGTCCAGGTGAGGTTCAGTTGTGGAACACAGTCACCGGGTCCCAATTTTGCCCAGTTGAGGACCATGGTCAACAGGGCCATGTGAGGCCCAGATGGGGACCGGCGTCCCCAAATCCAGGTGAAGCCCAGGTGGGGACCACAGTCACCAGATCCAGGGTAGTCTCAGGTGCAGACCAGAATCACCAGGTCCAGGTGAGGTGCAGGTGAAACCACACTCACCAGTTAACGGTGAGGCCCTGGTGGGAATCAGAGTCACGAGGTACCTGAGAAGCTAGAAACACTGCAGTCACCAGGTCCACATGATGTCCATGTGGGAATGAGAATCACCACTTATAGGTGGGGACCAGGTGGGGATCCGACTCACCATGTCCAGGTGAGACCCAGGTGGGAACCAGTGTCACCATGTCCAGGTGTGGCCCAGGTGAAGACCAGAGTTAATAGCTCCGGCTGGGTCACTGATAGTGAACAGGGCAACCATATCCTGATGCTATCCAGGTGGGCACCAGATACACCAGGTACTGGTGAGGCCCAGGTGGGACCAGAGACATGAGGTCCAGGTGAGGTCCCATGGGAATCATAGTCACCAGGTCTGGTGAGGCCATGCTTAGGATCAGAGTCACCAGTTACAGGTGAGGCCCAGGAGGAGCCAGAGTCACCTTGTACAGAAGAGGTCAAAGTCAGGACCTGAGTTACCAGGATCAGTTCAGTCCCGGATCAGTAGGGAATAGAGTAACCATGTCCTGATGATGCCCTGGTAAAACCAGAGTCACCAGGTCCAGATGATGCGCAGTGGGGAGTATGTTCACTATGTCCCAGTGAGGCCCATCTGAGGACTAGAGTCACCAGTTCAAGTTGAGGCCGAGAGGGGTACCAGATTCACCTGGTCTAGGTGACATCCAGATGGGGACCAGAGTCACCATGTCAGGGTGAGGACCAGAGGGGATCCAGAGTCATCAAGTTCAGGTGAGGCTCAGGTGTGGAACTAGTATCCAGGTCATATTGGTCCACAGGTGACGACCAGAGTCACCAGATCTGGGTGAGGCCCAGATGGGGACCAGATTCACTAGGTCCAGGTGATTCCCAGGTGGTGACCAGAGTTACCAGTGCTGGGTGAGGACCAGGTAAGGACCAGATTCACCAGGTCCAAGTTAGTTCCATGTGGGGACCTGTGTCACCAGATATGGGTGAGGCCCAGGTGGCAACCCCACTCACCAGGTCCAGGTGAGGCCAAAATGCAGGCCATGGAGAGGAACCATATCACGATGATGCCCAGGTAGGGACCAGAGTTACCAGGTCCAGGTGAGGCCAAACTGTAGGCCATGCAGTTGAACCATGTCCGGATGATGCCCATGTAGGGACAAGAGTCACCAGGTCCAAATGAGGCCCAGATGGAGCATATTCACTTGGTCCAGGTGAGGTCCAGTTGAGGGCCAGTGTCCCCAGCTCTAGGGGATTCCCAGAGGGGTACCAGAGTCACCCGGTTCTGGTGATATCCAGGTGGGGACCAGAGTCACCACGTCAGGGTGAGGCCCAGAGGGGGACGAGAATCTCTAGGTCCAGGTGAGGCCAATATGTGGAACTGAGAAACCAGGTCCCATGAAGCCCATATGAGGACATGAGTCACCAGGTCCTGGTGAGGTCCCTGAAGAAACCAGTCACCTCGTCCTGGTGAGGCCCAGGTGGGAACACAGTAACCACGTCCAGGTGAGGCCCAGGTATATAAGAGAGTATGCAGGTCCCAATGATGCCCAGGTAAGGACCAGAGTAAACAGGTCCAGGAGAGTCCCAAATATGTTTCAGAGTCATTGTGTTCCAGGTGAGGCCAGATGGAGACCACAGGAACCAGGTCCAAGAGAGTCCCATATGGGAACCAGAGCCACAAGTTCCAGGTGAGGTCCAGGTGGGACCACAGTCACAAGGTTCAGGTGAGGCGCAGGTGCCAACAGGATTCACCAAGTCCAGGTGAGGCACAGCTGGCGACCAGATCCAGGTGCGGACCAGCTAAGGACCAGATTCACCAGGCCCAAGTGAAGCCCAAGGGGTGACCAGAGTCACCAGGTAAGGGTGAGGCCCAGAGGGGAACCAGAGTAACCAGTTTAGTTTGAGGCCCCGAATTGGACCATAGGTCCCTGGTCAAAGTGAGGTCCAGGTGTTGAATAGAGTATCCAGGTCCCAATGATGGCTGAGTGAGGACCAGAGTTACTAGGGCCATGCAGACCCAGATAAGGAACAGAACCTCTAGGTCCTGGTGAGGCATAGAATAAGACCACAGTCACCAGTATCAGGTGAGCCCCTTGTGGGAACCAGAGACAGTCTATCCAGATGAGTCCCAGGTGATGTGAGGCCCACGTGAGGACCAGATTCATCAAGTCGAAATGAGGCATAGCTGTGGACAAGAGTCACCTAGTCTGGGTGCGGCCTAGGTGGGGCAAGATTCAGCAGTTCTGAGTTAGGTCAAAGTGGGGAAGAGAGACACCAGGAACAGGTGAGTCCAAACTGAGGACCAGAGTCACCAGATCCAGGTGAGGTCCATGTTGGAAAGAGAGTCACCTGGTAAAGGAGAGGTCCAGGTGGGGACAAGAGTCACCAGATCCAGGTGAAGTCCAGGTGGGGACCAGAGTCACCAGATCCAGGTGAAGCCCAGGTGGGGACCAGAGTAAATAAGTCCAGATGAGGTAAAGGTGGGGACCAGAGATACCAGGTACAAGTGAGGCCCCGGTGGGGAGAAGTGGCAACAGGTCCATGTGAGACCGTCCTGGGGACCATGGTCAACAGGTCTACTTGAGACCCAGGTGTGGAACACAGTAAGCAGGTCCAGGAGAATCCCCGGTGGTGACAAGTTCACCACGTCCAAGTGAGACCCAGGTGGGGACCAGGAACACCAGGTCGAGGGGAGGCCTTTGAAAAACCAGATTCTACAGTTTGAGGTCAGGCGCAGGTGGCAACCAGTATCAGCAGGTCCAAGTCAGGCCAAAGAGGGGTTCACAGTCACTAAGGCACGGTGAGACCCAGAGGGGGACCAGAGTCACCTGGTGCAGATGAGGTCAAGTTGTGGAACACAGTCACCGGGTCCCAATTTTACCCAGTTGAGGACCATGGTCAACAGGGCCAGGTGAGGCCCAGATGGAGACCGGAGTCCCCAAATCCAGGTGAAGCCCAGGTGGGGACCACAGTCACCAGATCCAGGGTAGTCTCAGTTGTAGACCAGAATCAACAGGTCCAGGTGAGGTGCAGGTGGTAACCACACTCACCAGGTCCTGGTGAGGCCCTGGTGGGGACCAGAGTCACGAGGTATATGAGAAGCTAGAAACACTGCAGCCACAAGGTCCACATTATGTCTATGTGGGAATGAAAATCACCAGTTACAGGTGAGGACCAGGTGGGGATCCGACTCACTATGTCCAGGGGAGTCCCAGGTGGGGATCCGACTCTCCATGTCTAGGTGAGTCCCAGGTGGGAACCAGTGTCACCATGTCCAGGTGTGGCCCAGGTGAAGACCAGAGTTAATATGTCCGGCTGGGTCACTGTTAGTGAACAGTGTAACCATATCCTGATGCTACGCAGGTGGGAACCACAGAATCCAGGTCCTGGTGAGGCCCAGGTGGGCCCAGGGACATGAGGTCCAGAAGAGGTCCAGATGGGAACCACAGTCACCAGGTCAGGTGAGGCCAATCTTAGGATCAGAGTCACCAGTCAGGTGAGGGCCATGTTGAGCCAGAGTCACCTGGTAAGGAAGAGGCCAAAGTCAGGACCAGAGTTACCAGGATCAGGTCAGTCCCTGTGGGCAATAGAGTAACCATGCCCCGATGATGCCCAGGTAGAACTAGAGGCACCGGTTCCGAATGAGGCCCAGATGGATCATATTCACTAGGTCCAGGTGAGGCCCAGTTGAGGACCAGAGTCACCAGATCTGGTTGAGCACTAGAGGGGTACCAGAATCACCTGGTCAAGGTGACATCCAGATGGGGACCAGAGTCTCCAGGTCAGGGTGAGGCCCAGAGAGGTTCCAGAGTCATCATGTCCAGGTGAGGCTCAGGTGTGGAAAAGAGTCACCAGGTACCAATGATGCCCAGGTGAGGACCAGAGTCACCAGTTCTTGTTGAGGCCTAGAGGGGTACCAGAATCACGTGGTCCAGGAGACTTCCAGATGGGGACCAGAGTCACCAGGTCAGGGTGAGACCCAGAGATTTTCCAGAGTCATCATGTCCAGGTGAGGCTCAGGTGTGGAACAGAGTCAACAGGTACGAACGATGCCCAAGTGAGGACCAGAGTCACCGGGTCTGCGTGAAGCGAAGATAGAATCACAGTCACTAGTTCCAATTGAGGCCAAGAAAGAGTCAACATCAATCAGGTCCAGGTGGGGAACAAATCACCAGGACTGGGTGAGACCCAGATGGGGACAAGATTCACCAGGTCCAGGTGAGTCCCAGGTGGTGACCAGAGTCCCCGGGTCCGGGAAGGACCAGGTAAGGACCAGATTCACCAGGTCCAAGAGGCCCACGTGGGGACCTGATTCACCAGGTATGGGTGAGGCCCAGGTGGCAACCCCACTCACCAGGTCCAGGTGAGGCCAACCTGCAGGCCAGAGTCACCAGATCCAGGGGAGGCCCTAGTGGGGACCGGAGTCACCAGGTAAATGTGAGTATACAAGAACACCACAGTCACCAGGTCCTGGTGTGGTTCATGTGGGAACGAGAGTCACCAGGTCCAGGTGAGACCCAGGTGGGAACCACAGTCACCAGGTCCAGATTGAGGCCTAGGTGGGGGGACCTGAGTCATCAGGACCAGTTGAGAACAAAGTGCGGAGCAAAGTTATCATGTCCAGGTGAGGCCCAGGTGGGGAACAGAGTAACCGTGTCCCATTGAGGTCAGGTGGGAAAAGAGTCACAAGGTCCAGACGTGGCCTAACTGAGGAGTAGATTCACCAGGTCCTGTTGAGGCCCAGATTAGGACCACTGTCCCCAGCTCCGTGGGAGTCCCAGAGGGGGACCAGAGTCACTGGTTCTGGTGATATCCAGGTGGTGACCAGAGTCACCACGTCAGGGTGAGGCCCAGAGCGGGACGAGAATCACTAGGTCCAGGTGAGGTCCCGATGTGGAACTGAGAAACCAGGTCCCATGATGCCCATATGAGGACCTGAGTCACCAGGTCCAGGTGAGGTCCCTGTGGGAACCAATCACCTCATCCTGGTGAGGCCCAGGTGGGACCATAGCCACCAGGTCCACGTGAGGCCCAGGTATATAAGAGAGTATCCAGGTCCCAATGATGCCCAGGTAAGGACCAGAGTCAACAGGTCCAGGAGAGGCCCAAATATGGATCAGAGTCATTGTGTTCCAGGTGAGGCCAGATGGAGACCACAGGATCGAGTTACAGGAGAGCCCCATATGGGAACCAGAGCCACCAGATCCAGGTGAGAACCAGGTGGGACCACAGTCACAAGGTCCAGGTGAAGCGCAGGTGGAAACAAGAATCACCGAGTCCAGGTGAGGCCCAGGTGGCGACCAGTCACCAGATCCAAGGGAGGACAATCTAAGACCAGATCCACCAAGCCCAATGAAGCCCAAGGGGTGACCAGAGTCACCAGGTAAGGGTGAGGCCCAGAGGGGAAACCAGAGTAAAAAGTTTAGTTTGAGGCCAAGAATGTGACCAGAGTTCCCTGGTCAGAGTGAGTCCCAGATTTGGAATAGAGTATCCAGGTCCCAATGATGCCTGGGTGAGGACCAGAGTCACTAGGGCCATGGAGGCCCAGATGGGGAACAGAATCACTAGGTCCTGATGAGTCATAGAATAAGACGACACTCACCTGTATCAGGTGAGCCCCTTGTGGGAACCAGAGCCACTCTATCCAGCTGAGTCCCACGTCCATGTGAGGCCCACGTGAGGACCAGATTCATCAGGTCGAATGGAGTCATAGCTGGGTACAAGAGTCACCAGGTCTGTGTGCGGTCTAGGTGGGGCATGATTCAGCAGTTCTGAGTTAGGTCAAAGTGGGGACTAGAGACACCAGGTCCAGGTGAGGCCAAACTGAGGACCAGAGTTACCAGATCCAGGTGAGGTCCATGTTGGAAAGAGAGTCACCAGGTCCGGGAGAGGTCCAGGTGGGGACCAGAGTCACTAGATCCAGGTGAAGTCGAGGTGGGGACCAGAGTCACCAGATCCAGGTGAAGCCCAGGTGGGGACCAGAGTCTCTAAGTCCAGATGAGGCCCAGGTTAGGACCAGAGTTCCCAGGTACACATGAAGCCCCGGTGGGGATCAGAGGGAACAGGTCCATGTGAGGCCGGCTTGGGGACCATGGTCAACAGATCTACTTGAGGCCCTGGTGTGGAACACAGTAAGCAGGTCCAGGTGAGTCCCCGGTGGGGACAAGAGTCACCAGGTCCAGGTCAGGCCCATGTGGGCACCAGTATCACCATGTCCAGGGGAGGCTCTTGAAAGAACCAGAGTCAACAGTTCGAGGTCAGGCGCAGGTGGCAACCAGGGTCAGCGGGTCCAAGTCAGGCCAAAGAGGGGTTCACAGTCACTAGGGCACGGTGAGACCCAGAGGGGGACCAGAGTCACATGGTCCAGGTGAGTTCCATGTGGATCACAGTCACCGGGTCCCAATTTTGCCCAGTTGAGGACCATGGTCAACAGGGCCAGGTGAGGCCCAGATGGGAACCAGAGCCCAAAATCCAGGTGAAGCCCAGGTGGGGACCAGAGTCACCAGATATAGGGTTGCTTCAGGTGCAGACCAGAATCACCAGGTCCAGGTGAGGTGTAGGTGGCAACCACACTCAACAGGTCCCGGTGAGGCCCTGGTGGGGAACAGAGTCACGAGGTACATAAGAAGTTAGAAACACTGCAGCCACCAGATCCACATGATGTCCATGTGGGAACGAGAATCACCAGTTACAGGTGAGGACCAGGCAGGGATCCGAATCACCATGTCCACGTGAGACCCAAGAGGGAACCAGAGCCACCATGTCCAGGTGTGGCCCAGGTGAAGACCAGAGTTAATAGGTCCGGCTGGGTCACTGTTAGTGAAGAGTGTAACCATATCCTGATGCTACCCAGGTGGATACTAGAGACACCAGGGTCTGGTGAGTCCCAGGTGGGATCAGAGACATGAGGTCCAGGTGAGGTCCCGATGGGAACCACAGTCTACAGGTCAGGTGAGGCCATGCTTAGGATCAGAGTCACCAGTTACAGGTGAGGCCCAGGTGGAGCCAGAGTCACCAAGTAGAAAAGACGCCAAAGTCAGGACCAGAGTTACCAGGATCAGGTCAGTCCCAATGGGGAATAGAGTAACCATGTCCCAATCATGCCCAGGTAGAACCCGAGTCACCACGTATAGATGAGGCGCAGGTGGGGAGTATATTCACGAGGTCCCGGTGAGGCCCAGTTGAGGACCAGATTCCCCCAGTCTAGTTGAGGCCTAGAGGGGTACCAGATTCACCTGGTCTAGGTGACATCCAGATGGGGACCAGAGTCACCATGTCAGGGTGAGGCCAGAGGGGATCCAGAGTCATCATGTCCAGGTGAGGCTGAGGTGTGGAGCAGAGTATCCAGGTCATAATGTTCACAGATGAGGACCAGAGTCACCAGATCTGGGTGAGGCCCAGTTAGGATCAGAGTCACCAGTTCCAGGTGAGGCCAAGAAGGAGTCCACAGCAATCAGGTCCAGGTGGGGAACAAAGTCACCAGGACTGGGTGAGGACCAGATGGGGACCAGATACACCAGCTCCAGGTGATATCCAGGTCGTGGCCAGACTTACCAGTTCCGGGTGAGGACCAGGTAAGGACCAGATTCACCAGGTCCAAGTGAGGCCCACGTGGGGACCTGTGTCACCAGGCATGGGTGAGGCCCAGGTGGCAACCTCACTGACCAGGTCCAGGTGAGGCCAACCAGCAGGCCATGCAGAGGAACAATGTCCCGATGATGACCAGGTAGTGACCAGAGTCACCAGGTCCAAATGAGGCCCAGATGAGAATATCCACTAGGTCAAGGTGAGGTCCAGTTGAAGGCCAGAGTCACCAGATCTGGTGGAGGCCTAGAGGGGTATCAGAATCACATGGTCCAGGTGACATCCAGATGGGGACCAGAGTCACCAGGTCTGGGTGTGGCTTATGTGGGGTAAGATTCAGCAGTTCTGAGTTAGGTCAAAGTGGGGACGAGAGACACCAGGTCCAGATGAGGCAAAACTGAGGACAAGAGTCACCAGATCCAGGTGTGGTCCATGTTGGAAGAGAGTCACCAGGTCCAGGAGAGGTCCAGGTGGGGACCAGAGTCACCAGATCCAGGTGAAGCCCAGGTGGGGAACAAAATCACTAGGTCCAGATGAGGCCCAGGTGAGGAACAGAGTTACCAGGTACACATGAGGCCCCGGTGGGGATCAGAGGCAACAGGTCCATGTGAGGCCGGCTTGAGGACCATGGTCAACAGGTCTACTTGAGGCCCAAGTGTGGAACACAGTAAGAAGATCCAGGTGAGTTCCCGGTGGTTACAAGAGTCACCACGTCGAGGTGAGGCCGAGGTGGGGACCAGGATCACCAGGTCGATGGGAAGCCCTTGAAAGGACCGGAGTCAACAGTTCGAGGTCAGGCGCAGGTGGCAACCAGGGACAGCAGGTCCAAGTCAGGGCAAAGTGGGTTTCACAGTCACTAGGGCACGGTGAGACCCAGAGGGGGACCAGAGTCACCTGGTCCAGGTGAGGTCCAGTTGTGGAACACAGTCACCGGGTCCCAATTTTGCCCAGTTGAGGACCATGGTCAATAGGACCAGGTGAGGCCCACATGCGGATTGGAGTCCCCAAATCCAGGTGAAGACCAGGTGGGGACCACAGTATACAGATCCAGGATAGTCTCATGTGCAGACCAGAATCACCAGGTCCAGGTGAGTTGCAGGTGGCAACCACACTCACCACATCCCGGTGAGGCCCTGGTGGGGACCAGAGTCACGAGGTACATGAGAAGCTAGAAACAATACAGCCACCAGTTCCACGTGATGTTCGCGTGGGAATGAGAATCACCAGGTACACGAGAGGACCTGGTGGGGATCCGACTCACCATGTCCAGTTGAGACCCAGGTGGGAACCAGTGTCACCATGTCCAGGTGTGGCCCAGGTGAAGATCAGAGTTAATATTTCCGGCAGGGTCACTGTTAGTGAACAGTGTAACCATATCCTGATGCTACCCAGGTGGGTACCAGAGACACAAGGTCCTGGTGAGGCCCAGGTGGGACCAGAGACATGAGGTCCAGGTGAGGTCCCGATGGGAACCACAGTCACCAGGTCAGGTGAGGCCATGTTTAGGATCAGAGTCACCAGTTACAGGTGAGGCCCAGGTGGAGCCAGAGTCACGTGGTACAGAAGAGGCCAAAGTCAGGACCAGAGTTACCAGAATCAGGTCAGTCCCAGTGGGGAATAGAGTAACCATGTCCCGATGATGCCCAGGTAGAACCAGAGTCACCAGGTCCAGAGGAGGCGCAGGTGGGGAGCAATTCACCAGGTCCCGGTGAGGCCCAGTTGAGGACCAGAGTCACCAGGTCTAGTTGAAGCCTAGAGGGGTTCCAGATTCACCTGGTCTAGGTGACATCCAGATGGGGACCAGAGTCACCATGTCAGGGTGAGGCCCAGAGGGGATCCAGAGTCATCATGTCCAGGTGAGGCTCAGGAGTGGAACAGAGTATTCAGGTCATAATGGTCCACAGGTGAGGACCAGAGTCAGCAGATCTGGGTGAGGCCCAGTGATGTTCAGAGTCACCAGTTCCAGGTGAGGCCAAGAAGGAGTCCACAGCAATCAGGTCCAGGGGGGAACAAAGACACAAGGACTGGATGAGGCCTAGAGGGGTACCTGATTCACCAGGTCCATGTGAGGCCCAGGTGCGGACCTGATTACCCGTTCTGGGAGAGGACAAGGTAAGGACAAGATTCAACAGGTCCACGTGAGGCCCACGTGGGAACCTGAGTCACCAGGTATGGGTGAGGCCCAGGTGGCCACACCACTCACCAGGTCCAGGTGAGGCCAACATGCAGGCCATGCAGAGGAACAATGTCACTATGATGCCCTGGTTGGGACCAGAGTTACCAGATCCAGGTGAGGCCAACCTTCAGGCCATGCAGTGGAACCATGTCCCGATGAGGCCCAGGGAGGGGCCAGAGTCACCAGATCCAAATGATGCCCAGATGGAGCATATTCACTAGGTCCTTGTGAGGCCCAGTTGAGGACCATAGTCACCAGACCTGGTTGAGGCCTAGAGGGGTACCAGAATCACCTGTCCAGGTGACATCCAGATGGGGACCAGAGTCACCAGGTCAGGGTGAGGCCAAGAGAGGTTACAGAGTCATCATGTCCAGCTAAGGCTCAGGTGTGGAACAGAGTCACCAGGTACCAATGATGCCCAGGTGAGGACCAGGGTCACCAGGTTTGGGTGACGCGCAGATAGGATCAGTCACCAGTTCCAGGTGAGGCCATGAAAGAGTCCACAGCAATCAGGTCCAGGTGGGGAACAAAGTCACCAGGACTTGGTGAGGCCCAGTGGGCACGAGATTCACCAGGACCAAGTGAGGCCCAGGTGGTGACCAGAGTCCCCGGGTCTGGGAGAGGACCAAGTAAGGACCAGATTCACCAGGTCCAAGAGGCCCACGTGGGGAACTGAGTCACAAGGTTGGGTGAGGTCCAGGTGGAAACCCCACTCAACAGGTCCAGGTGAGGCCAACCTGCAGGACAGAGTCACCAGGTCCAGGTTAGGCCCTAGTGGGGAACGGAGTCACCATGTAAAATGAGTCTACAAGAACACCACAGTCACCATGTCCAGGGTTTGTTCATGTGGGAACGAGAGTCACCAGGTCCATTTGAGACCCAGGTGGGGACCACAGTCACCAGGTCCTGATTTAGGCCTAGGTGGGAGGACCAGAGTCATCAGGACCAGTTGAGGCCAAAGAATGGAGCAAAGTTATCATGTCCAGGTGAGGCCCAGGTGGGGAACAGAGTAACCATGTCCCATTGATGCCAGGTGGGAAAAGAGTCACAAGGTCTAGACGAGGCCTAAGTGAGGAGTAGATTCACCAGGTCCTGTTGAGGCCCAGTTGAGGAATACTGTCCCCAGCTCCGGGTGAGTCCCAGTGAGGGACCAGAGTCACCCGGTTCTGGTGATATCCAGGTGGTGACCAGAGTCACCACGTCAGGGTGATGCCCATAAGAGGACCTGAGTCACCAGGTCCAGGTGAGGTCCCTGTGGGAACCAGTCACCTCGTCCAGGTGAGGCCCAGGTGGGACCACAGTCACCAGGTCCAGGTGAGGCCCAGGTATATAATAGAGTACCCAGGTCCCAATGATGCCCAGGTAAGCACCAGAGTTAACAGGTCCAGGAGAGGCCCAGATATGGATCAGAGTCATTGATTTCCAGTTGAGGCCAGATGGAGACCACAGGAACACGGACCAGGAGAGCCCCATATGGGAACCAGAGCCACCAGATCCAGGTTAGTTTCAGGTGGGACCACAGTCACAAGGTCCAGGTGAGGCGCAGGTTGCAACAGGATTCACCAAGTCCAGGAGAGGCCCAGGTGGCGACCAGTCGCAGATCCAGAGGAGGACCATCCAAGGACCAGATTCAGCAGGCCCAAGTGAAGCCCAAGGGTTGACCAGAGTCACCAGGTAAGGGTGAGGCCCAGAGGGGGATCCAGAGTAACCAGTTTAGTTTGGGGCCCAGAATGGGACCAGAGGTACCTGGTCAAAGTGAGGCCCAGGTGTGGATAGAGTATCCAGGTCCCAGTGATGCCTGGGTGTGGACCAGAGTCACTAGGGCCATGCAGGCCCAGATGGGGAACAGAATCACAAGGTCATGGTGAGGCATAGAATACGAACAGAGTCACCAGTGTCAGGTGAGCCCCTTGTGGGAAACAGAGCCACTCTATCCAGCTGAGTCCCAGGTACATGTGAGGCCCACGTGAGGACCAGATTCAACAGGTCGAATTGAGGTATAGCTGGGGACAAGAGTCACCAAGTCTGGGTGCGGTCTAGGTGGGGCAAGATTCAGCAGTTCTGAGTTAGGTCAAAGTGGGGACGAGAGACATCATGTACAGGGGAGGCCAAACTGAGGACCAGAGTCACCAGATCCACGTGAGATCCATGTTGGAAAGGAGTCACCAGGTCCAGGAGAGGTCCTGGGGTGGACCAGAGTCACCAGATCCAGGTGAAATCCAGGTGGGGACCAGAGTCACTAGGTCCAGATGAGGCCCAGGTGAGGACCAGAGTTACCAGGTACACGTGAGCTCCGGTTTTGATCAAAGGCAACATGTCCATGTGAGGCTGGATTGGGGACCATGGTCAACAGGTCTACTTGAGGCCCAGGTGTGGAACACAGTAAGCAGGTCCCGGTGAGTCCCCGGTGGTGACAAGAGTCACCACGTCCAGGTGAGGCCCAGGTGGGGACCAGGATCACCAGGTCCAGGGGAGGCCCTTGAAAGAACCAGAGTCAACAGTTCGAGGTCAGGCACAGGTGGCAACCAGGGACAGCAGGTCCAAGTCAGGCCAAAGTGGGGTTCACAGGCACTAGGACACGGTGACACCCAGAGGGGGACCAGAGTCACTTGGTCCAGGTGAGGCCACTTGTGGAACACAGTCTCCGGGTCCCAATTTTGCCCAGTTGAGGACAACACCACTCAGCAGGTCCAGGTGAGGCCAACCTGCAGGCCATGCCGTGATACCATATCCCGATGATGTCCAGGTAGGGACTAGCGTCACCAGGTCCAAATGAGGCCCAGATGGGGTACATTCACTAGGTCCAGGTGAGGCCCAGTTGAGGACCAGAGTCACCAGATCACCTTGAGCCCTAGAGGGGTACCAGAATCACCTGGTCCAGGTGACATCCAGATGGGAACCAGAGTCACCAGGTCAGAGTGAGTCCCAGAGAGGTTCCAGAGTCATCATGTCCCGGTGAGGCTCAGGTGTGGAACAGAGTTACCAGGTATCAATGATGCCCAGGTGAAGACCAGACTCACCAGATCTGGGAGACGCACAATAGGATCAGAGTCACCAGTTCCAGGTGAGGCCAAGAAAGCGTCCACAGCAATCAGGTCCAGGTGGGGAACAAAGTCACCAGGACTGGGTGAGCCCAGATGGGGACCAAATTCACCAGGTCCAGGTGATTCCCAGGTGGTGACCAGAGTTACCAGTTCCGGGTGAGCAACAGGTAAGGACCAGATTCACAAGGTCCAAGTGAGGCCCACGTGGGAGTCTGAGTCACCAGGTATGGGTGAGGCCCAGGTGGCAACCCCACTCAACAGGTCCAGGTGAGGCCACCTGCAGGCCATGCAGAGGAACTATGTCCCGATGATGCCCAGGTAAGGACAGGCCTTACCATGTCCAGGTGAGGTCGACCTGCAGGCCATGCTGTGGAACCATGTCCCGATGATGCCCAGGTAGGGACTAGAGTCACCAGGTGCAAATGAGGCCCAGATGGACCATATTCACTAGGTCCAGGTGAGGCCCGGTTGAAGACCAGAGTCACCAGATCTGGATGAGGCCTATCGGGGTACAGAATCACCTGGTCCAGGTGACATCCAGATGGGGACCAGCCTCACCAGGTCAGGGAGAGGCCCAGAGAGGTTCCAGAGTCATCTTGTCCAGGTGAGACTCAGGTGTGGAACAGAGTCACCAGGTACCAATGATGCCCAGGTTAGAGTCAGAGTCACCAGGTCTGGGTGACGCGCAGATAGGATCAGAGTCACCTGTTCCAGGTGAGGACAAGAAAGAGTCCATAGCAATCAGGTCCACGTGTGGAACGAAGTCACCAGGACTGGGTGAGGCCCAGATGGGGACCAGATTCACCAGGTCCAGGTGAGGCCCAGGTGGTGACCAGAGTCCCTGGGTCTGGGAGAGGACCAGGTAAGGACCAGATTCACCAGGTCCAAGATACCCCCTTGGGGACCTGAGTCACCAGGTATGGGTGAGGCACAGGTGGCAACTGCACTCACCAGGTCCAGGTGAGGCCAATCTGCATGCCAGAGTCACCAGATCCAGGTGAGGCCCTAGTGGGGACCGGAGTCACCAGGTAAATGTGAGTCTACAAGAACACCACATTCACCAGGTCCAGGTGTGGTTCATGTGGGACAAGAGTCACCATGTCCAGGTGAGACCCAGGTGGGGACCACAGTCACCAGGTCCAGATTGTTGCCTAGGTGTCGGGACCAGACTCATCAGGACCAGTTGAGGCCAAAGAGTGGAGCAAAGTTATCATGTCCAGGTGAGGCCCAGGTGGGGAACAGTGAAACCATGCCCCATTGATGCCAGGTGGGAAAAGAGTCACAGGTCCAGACGAGGCCTGAGTGAGGAGTAGATTCACCAGGTCTTGTTGAGGCCCAGTTGAGGACCAGTGTCCCCAGCTCCGGATGAGTCCCAGAGGGGGACCAGAGTCACCCGGTTCTGGTGATATCCAGGTGGGGACCAGGGTCACCACGTCAGGGTGAGGCCCAGAGGGGGACGAGAATCACTAGGTGCAGGTGAGGTCCCGATGTGGAACTGAGAAACCAGGTCCCATGATGCCCATATGAGGACCTGAGTCACCAGGTCCAGGTGAGGTCCCTGTGGGAACCACTCACCTCGTCCAGGTGAGGCCCAGGTGGGACCACAGTCACCGGTCCAGGTGAGGCCCAGGTATATAACAGAGTATCCAGCTCCCAATGATGCCCAAGTAAGGACCAGAGTCAACAGGTTCAGGAGAGGCCCAAATATTGTCAGAGTCATTGTGTTCCAGTTGAGGCCAGTTGTAGCCCACAGGAACCAGGTCCAGGAGAGTCCCATATGGGAACCAGAGCCACCAGATCCAGGTGAGGTCCAGGTGGGAACACAGTCACAAGGTCCAGGTGAGGTGCAGGTGGCAACAGGATTCACCAAGTCCAGGTGAGGTCCAGGTGGCGACAAGTCACCAGATCCAGGTGCAGACCAGCTAAGGACCAGATTCACCAGGTCCTAGTGAAGCCCAAGGGGTGACCAGAGTCACCAGGTAAAAGAGGCCCAGAGGGGAACCGAGTAACCAGTTTAGATTGAGGCCCAGAATGGGACCAGAAGTCCCTGTTCAAAGTGAGGCACAGCTGTGAAATAGAGTATCCAGGGTGAGGATCTTTGGGTCCATCACCCAATGATGCCTGGGTGAGGACCAGAGGCAATAGGGCCATGCAGGCGCAGTTGGGGAACAGAAGTACTAAGTCCTGGTGTGGCATAGAATAAGACCACAGTCAGCAGTATCAGGTGAGCCCCTTGTGGGAACCAGAGCCACTCTATCCAGCTGAGTCCCAGGTTCATGTGAGGTCCACGTGAGGACCAGATTCATCAAGTCGAATTAAGGCATAGCTGGTGACAAGAGTCACCAGGTTGGGTGCGTCCTAGGTGGGGCAAAATTCTGCAGTTCTGAGTTAGGTCAAAGTGGGGACGAGAGACACCAGGTCCAGGTGAGACCAAACTGAGGACCAGAGTCACCAGATCCAGGTGGGGTCCATGTTGGAAAGAGAGTCACCAGATCCAGGTGAGATCCATTTTGGAAAGAGAGTCACCAGGTTGAGGAGAGGTCCAGGTGGGGACCAGAGTCACCAGATCCAGGTGAAGTCCAGGTGGGGACCAGAGTCACCAGATCCAGGTGAAGCCCAGGTGGGGACCAGAGTCACTAGGTCCAGATGAGGCCCAGTTAAGGACAAGAGTTACCAGGTACACTTGAGGCCCTGGTGAGAATCAGAGGCAACAGGTCCATGTGAGGCCGGCTTGGGGACCATGGTCAACAGGTCTACTTGAGGCCCAGGTGAGGAACAAAGTAACCAGGTCCTGGTGAGTCCCCAGTGGTGACAAGAGTCACCAAGTCCAGGGGAGGCCCAGTTGGTGACCAGGATCACCAGGTCCAGGGGAGGCCTTTGAAAGTACCAGAGTCAACAGTTCGAGGTCTGGCGCAGGTGGCAACCAGGGTCAGCAGGTCCAAGTCAAGCCAAAGTGGGGTTCACAGTCACTAGGGCACGGTGACACCCAGAGGGGGACCAGAGTCACCTGGTCCATGTGAGGTCCACTTGTGAAACACAGTCACCGGGTCCCAATTTTGCCCAGTTGAGGACCATGGTCAACAGGGCCAGGTAAAGCCCAGATGGGGACCGGAGTCGCCAAATCCAGGTAAAGACCAGGTGGGGACCACAAACACCAGATGCAGGGTAGTCTCAGGTGCAGACCAGAATCACCAGGTCCAGGTGAGGTGCAGGTGGCAACCACACTCACCAGGTCCCGGTGAGGCCCTGGTGGGGACCAGAGTGACGAGGTACATGAGAAGCTAGAAACACTGCTGCCACCAGGTCCACATTATGTCCATATGGGAACGAGAATCACCAGTTACAGGTGAGGACCAGGTGGGGAACAGAGTAACCATGTCCCATTGATGCCAGGTGGGAAAAGAGTCAGAAGGTCCAGAAGAGGCCTAAGTGAGGAGTAGGTTCACCAGGTCCTGTTGAGGCCCAGTTGAGGACCAGTGTCCCCTGCTCCGGGTGAGTCCCAGAGGGGGATCAGAGTCACCCGATTCTGGTGATATCCAGGTGGGGACCAGAGTCACCACGTCAGGGTGAAGCCCAGAGTGGGATGAGAATCATTAGGTCCAGGTGAGGCCCCTATGTGGAATTGAAACCAGGTCCCATGATGCCCATATGATGACCTGTGTCACCAGGTCCAGGTGAGGTCCCTGTTGGAACCAGTCAACTCGTCCAGGTGAGGCCCAGGTGGGACTACAGTCACCAGGTACATGTGAGGCCCAGGTATATAAGAGCGTAACCAGTTCCCAATGATCCCCAGGTTAGGACCAGGGTCAACAGGTCCAGGAGAGGCCCAAATATGGATCAGAGTCATTATGTTCCAGGTGAGTCCAGATGGAAACCACAAGAACCAGGTCCAGGAGAGCCCCATAAGGGAACCAGAGCCACCAGATCCAGGTGAGTTACAGGTGGGACCACAGTCACAAGGTCCAGGTGAGGCACAGGTGGCAACAGGATCCACCATGTCCAGGTGAGCCCCAGGTGGCAACCAGTCACCAGATCCAAGTGAGGACAAGGTAAGGACCAGATTCACCAGGCCCAAGTGAAGCCCAAGGGGTGACCACAGTCACCAGGTAATGGTGAGGCCCAGAGGGGGAACCAGAGTAATGAGTTTAGTTTGAGGCCAAGAATGGGACCAGAGGTCCCTGGTCAAAGTGAGGACCAGGTGTGGAATAGAGTATCCAGGTCCCAATGATGCCTGGGTGAAGACCAGAGTCACTACGGCCATGCAGGCCCAGATGGGGATCAGAATCACTAGGTCCTGGTGAGGCCTAGAATAAGACCACAGTCAGCAGTATAGGTGAGCCCATTGTGGGAACCAGAGCCACTCTATCCAGCTGAGTCCCAGGTCCATGTGAGGCCCACGTTAGGACCAGATTCATCAGGTGGACTTGAGGCATAGGTGGGGACAAGAGTCACCAGGTATGGATGCGGCCTAGGTTGGGGCAAGATTCAGCAGTTCTGAGTTAGGTCAAATTGGGGACGAGAGACACCAGGTCCAGGTGAGGCCAAAATGAGGATCAGAGTCACCAGATCCAGGTGAGGTCCATTTTGGAAAGAGAGTCACCAGGTCCAGGAGAGGTCCAGGTGGGGACCAGAGTCAACGGATCCAGGTAAGTCCAGGTGGGGACCTGAGTCACCAGATCCAGGTGAAGCCCAGGTGGAGACCAGAGTCTCTAGGACCAGATGAGGCCCAGGTGAGGACAGGAGTTACCAGGTACACGTGAGGCCCCGGTGGGGATCAGAGGCAACAGGTCCATGTGAGGCCGGCTTGGAGACCATGGTCAACAGGTCTACTTGAGGCCCAGGTGTGGAACACAGTAAGCAGGTCCAGGTGAGTCCCCGGTGGTGACAAGGGTCACCAGGTCCAGCTGAGGCCCAGGTGGTGTCCAGGATCACCAGGTACAGTTGAGGCCCTTGAAAGAACTAGAGTCTACTGGCACAAAAACAGACACATAGATCAGGGAAACAGAATAGAGAATCCAGAAGTGGACCCTGAACTTTATGGGCAACTAACATTCGATAAAGGAGGAAAGACTATCCATTGGAAGAAAGACAGTCTCTTCAATAAATGGTGCTGGGAAAATTGGACATCCACATGCAGAAGAATGAAACTAGACCACTCTCTTTCACCATACACAAAGATAAACTCAAAATGGATGAAAGATCTAAATGTGAGACAAGATTCCATCAAAATCCTAGAGAAGAACACAGGCAACACCCTTTTTGAACTCGGCCATAGTAACTTCTTACAAGATACATCCACGAAGGCAAAAGAAACAAAAGCAAAAATGAACTATTGGGACTTCATCAAGATAAGAAGCTTTTGCACAGCAAAGATTACAGTCAACAAAACTCAAAGACAACCTACAGAATGGGAGACTATATTTGCAAATGACATATCAGATAAAGGACTAGTTTCCAAGATCTATAAAGAACTTATCAAACTCAACACCAAAGAAACAAACAATCCAATCATGAAATGGGCAAAAGACATGAACAGAAATCTCACAGAGGAAGACATAGACATGGCCAACATGCATATGAGAAAATGCTCTGCATCACTTGCCATCAGGGAAATACAAATCAAAACCACAATGAGATACCACCTCACACCAGTGAGAATGGGGAAAATTAACAAGAAAGGAAACAACCAATGTTGGAGAGGATGCGGAGAAAAGGGAATCCTCATACACTGTTGGTGGGAATGTGAACTGGTGCAGCCACTCTGGAAAACTGTGTGGAGGTTCCTCAAACAGTTAAAAATATACCTGCCCTACGACCCAGCAATTGCACTGTTGGGGATTTTCCCCAAAGAGACAAATGCAATGAAACGCCGGGACACCTGCACCCCGATGTTTATAGCAGCAAGGGCCACGATAGCCAAACTGTGGAAGGAGCCTCGGTGTCCAACGAAAGATGAATGGATAAAGAAGATGTGGTTTATGTATACAATGGAATATTACTCAGCTATCAGAAATGACAAATACCCACCATTTGCTTCAACGTGGATGGAACTGGAGGGTATTATGCTGAGTGAAGTAAGCCAGACGGAGAAAGACAAACATTATATGTTCTCATTCATTTGGGGAATATAAATAATAGTGAAAGGGAATATAAGGGAAGGGGGAAGAAATGTGTGGGAAATATCAGAAAGGGAGACAGAACGTAAAGACTGCTAACTCTGGGAAACGAACTAGGGGTGGTAGAAGGGGAGGAGGGCGGGGGGGTGCGAGTGAATGGGTGACGGGCACTGGGGGTTATTCTGTATGTTAGTAAATAGAACACCAATAATAAAAAATAAATTTAAAAAAAAAAAAAGAAAAAAGAAAAACCAGAGTCAACAGTCGAAGTCAAGCGCAGGTGGCAACCAGGGTCAGCAGATCCAAGTCAGGCCAAAGTGGGGTTCACAGTCATTAGGGCACGGTGAGACCTAGAGGGGGACCAGAGTCACCTGGTCCAGGTGAGGTCCATTTGTGGAACACAGTCACTGGGCCCCAATTGTGCCCAGTAGAGGACCATAGTCAACTGGGCCAGGTGAGGCCCAGATGGGGACCGGAGTCCCCAAATCCAGGTGAAGACCAGGTGGGGACCACAGTCACCAGATCCAGGGTAGTCTCAGGTGCAGACCAGAGTCACCAAGTCCAGGTGAGGTGCAGGTGGCAACCACACTAACCAGATCCCGGTGAGGCCCTAGTGGGGTCCAGAGTCACGAGGTACATGAGAAGCTAGAAACACTGCAGCCACCAGGTCCACATGATGTCCATGTGGGAACGAGAATGACCAGTTACAGTTGAGGACCAGGTGGGGATCCGACTCACCATGTTCAGGTCTGACCCAAGTGGGTACCTGAGTCACCATGTCCAGGTGTGGCCCAGGTGAAGACCAGAGTTAATAGGTCCGGCTGGGTCACTGTTAGTGAACAGTGTAACCATGTCCTGATGCTACCCTGGTGGGTACCAGAGACACCAGGTCCTGATGAGGCCCAGGTGGGACCAGAGATATGAGGTCCAGGTGAGGTCCCGATGGGAACCACAGTCACCAGGTCTGGTGAGGCCATGCTTAGGATCAGAGTCACCAGTTACTGGTGTGGCCCAGGTGGAGCCAGAGTCACCTGGTAGAGAAGACGCCAAAGTCAGGACCAGAGTTACCAGGATCAGGTCAGTCCCAGTGGGGAATAGATTAACCATGTCCCGATGATGCGCAGGTTGAACCAGAGTCACCAGGTCCAGATGAGGAGCAGGTGGGGAGCATATTCTCTAGGTCTCGGTGAGGCGCACCTGAGGACCAGAATCCCCAAGTCTAGTTGAGGCCTAGAGGGGTACCAGATTCACCTGGTCTAGGTGACATCCAGATGGGGAGCAGAGTCACCATGTCAGGGTGAGGCCCAGCGGGGATCCAGAGTCATCATGTCCAGGTGAGGCTCAGGTGTGGAACAGAGATCCAGGTCATAATGGTCCACAGGTGAGGACCAGAGTCACCAGATCTGGGTGAGGCCCAGTTAGGATCAGAGGCACCAGTTCCAGGTGAGGCCAAGAAGGTGTCCACAGCAATCAGATCCAGGTGGGTAAGAAAGTCACCAGGACTGGGTGAGGCCCAGATGGGGACCAGATTCACCAGGTGCAGGTGATTCCCAGGTGGTGACCAGAGTTACCAGTTCCGGGTGAGGACCATGTAAGGACCAGATTCACCAGGTCCAAGTGATGCCCACGTGGGTACCTGTGTCACCAAGCATGGGTGAGGCCCAGGTGGCAATCCCACTCCCCAGGTCCAGGTGAGGCCAAACTGCAGGCCATGCAGAGGAACCATGTCCCGATGATGCCCAGGTAGGGACCAGAGTCACAAGGTCCAAATGAGGCACAGATGGAGCATATTCACTAGGTCCAGTGAGGCCCAGTTGAGGACCACTTTCACCAGATATGGTTGAGGCTTAGAGTGGTACCAGAATCACATCGTCCTGGTGACATCCAGATGGGGACCAGAGGCATCAGGTCAGGGAGAGGCCCAGAGTGGTTCCAGAGTCATCATGTCCAGGTTAGGCTCAGGCGTGGAACAGAGTCACTAGGTACCTATGATGCCCAGGTGAGGCCCAGAGGTACCAATCTGGGTGACGCGCAGATAGGATCAGAGTCACCAGTTCCAGGTGAGGCCAAGAAAGAGTCCACAGCAATCAGATCCAGTTGGGGAACAAAGTCACCAGGACTGGGTGAGGCCCAGATGGGGACCAGATTCACCAGGTCCAGGTGAGTCTCAGGTGGTGACCAGAGTCCCCGTGTCTGGAACAGGACCAGGTAAGGACCAGATTCACCAGGTCCAAGAGGCTCAAGAGGGGAATTGAGTCACCAGCTATGTGTGAGGCCCAGGTGGCAACCCCACTCACCAGGTCAAGGTGAGGCCAACGGCAGGCCAGAGTCACAAGATCCAGGTTAGGACCTAGTGGGGACCAGTGTCACCAGGTAAATGTGAGTCTACAAGAACACCACAGTCACCAGGTCCAGGTGTGGTTCATGTGGGAACGAGAATCACCAGGTACAGGTGAGACCAGGTGGGCACCACAGTCACCAGGTCCAGAATGAGGCCTAGGTGGGGGGAACAGAGTCATCAGGACCAGTTGAGGCCAAAGTGTGGAACAAAGTTTTCCTGTGGAGGTGAGGCCCAGGTGGAGAACAGAGTAACCATGTCCCATTGATGCCAGGTGGGAAAAGAGTCACAAGGTCCAGACGAGGCCGAAGTGAGGAGTAGATTCACCAGGTACTGTTGAGGCCCAGTTGAGGACCAGTGCCCCATCTCCGGGTGAGTCCCAGAGGGGGACCACAGTCACCAGGTTCTGGTGACATCCAGGTTGGGACCAGAGTCACCAAGTCAGGGTCAGGCCCAGAGGGGGACCAGAATCACTAGGTCCACTTGAGGCCCCGATGTGGAACTGAGAAACCAGGTCCCATGATGCCCATATGAGGACCTGAGTCACGAGGTCCAGGTGAGGTCCCTGTGGGAACCAGTCACCTCGTCCCGGTGAGGTCCAGGTGGGACCACAGTCACCAGGTCCAGATGAGGACCAGGTATATAAGAGAGTATCCAGGCCCCAATGATGCCCATGTAAGGACCAGAGTCAACAGGTCCAGGAGAGGCACAAATATGGATCAGAGTCATTGTGTTCCAGGTGAGGCCTGATGGAGACCACAGGAACCAGGTCCAGGAGAGCCCCATATGGGAACCAGAGCAACCAGATCCATGTGAAGTCAGGGTTGGACCACTGTCACAAGGTCCAGGTGAGGCGCAGTTGGCAACAGGATTGTCCAAGTCCAGGTGAGGCCCAGGTGGCAACCAGTCACCATATCCCAGTGAGGACAATCTAAGGACCAGATTCACCAGGCCCAAATGAAGCCCAAGGGGTGTCCAGAGTGACCAGGTAAGGGTGAGGCCCAGAGGGGAACCAGAGTAACCGGTTTAATTTGAGGCCCAGAATGCGACCAGAGGTCCCTGGTGAGAGTGAGGCCAAGGTGTGGAATAGAGTATCCAGGTCCCAATGATGCCTGGGTGAGGACCAGAGTCACTAGGGCCATGCAGGCCCAGATGGGGAACAGAATCACTAGGTCCTGGTGAGGCATAGAATAAGACCACAGTCACCAGTATCAGGTGAGCCCCTTGTGGGAACCAGAGCCACTCTATCCAGCTGAGTCCCAGATACATGTGAGGCCCACGTGAGGACCAGATTCATCAGGTCGAATTGAGGCATAGCTGGGGACAAGAGTCACCAGGTATGGGTGTAGCCTAGGTGGGGCAAGATTCAGCAGTTCTGAGTTAGGTCAAAGTGTGGACGAGAGACACCAGGTCCAGGTGAGTCCAAACTGAGGACCAGAGTCACCAGATCCAGGTGAGGTCCATGTTGGAAAGAGAGTCAACAGGTCCAGGAGAGGTGCAGGTGGGGACCAGAGTCATCAGATCCAGGTGAAGTCCAGTTGGGGACCAGAGTCACCAGATCCAGGTGAAGCTCAGGTGGAGACCAGTGTCACTAGGTCCAGATGAGGCCCAGGTGAGGACCAGAGTTCCCAGATACACGTGAGGCCCCGGTGGGGATCAGAGGCAACAGGTCCATGTGAGGCCGGCTTGGGGACCATGGTCCACAGATCTACTTGAGACCCAAGTGTGGAACACAGTAACCAGGTTCAGGTGAGTCCCAGGTGGTGACAAGTGTCACCACGTCCAGTTGAGACCCAGGTGGGGACCAGGATCATCAGGTCCAGGGGAGGACCTTGAAAGAACCAGAGTCAACAGTTCGAGGTCAGGCGCAGGTGGCATCCAGGGTCAGCAGGTCCAAGGCACGCCAAAGTGAGGTTCACAGTCACTAGGGAACGGTGAGACCCAGAGGGGGACAAAAGTCACCTGGTCCAGGTGAGGTCCAGTTGTGGAACACAGTCACCGGGTCCCAATTTTGCCCAGTTGATGACCATGGTCAAAAGGGCCAGGTGAGGCCCAAATGGGGACTCGAGTCCCCAAATCCATGTGAAGCCCAGGTGGGGACCACATTCACCAGATCCAGGGTAGTCTCAGATGCAGACCAGAATCACCATGTCCAGGTAAGGTGCAGGTGGCAACCACACTCACCAGGTCCCGGTGAAGGCCTGGTGGGGACCAGAGTGACGAGGTACATGAGAAGCTATAAACACTGCATCCACCATGTCCACATGATATCCATGTGGGAACGAGAATCACCAGTTACAGGTGAGGACCAGATGGGGATCCGACTCATCATGTCCAGGTGAGGCCCAGGTGTGAACCAGTGTAACCGTGTCCAGGTGTGGCCCAGGTGAAGACCAGACATAATAGGTCCGGCTGGGTCACTGTTATTGAACAGTGTAACCATATCCTGATGCTACCCAGGTGGGTACCAGAGACACCAGGTACTGGTGAGGCCCAGGTGGGACCAGAGATTTGAGGTCCAGGTGAGGTCCTGATGGGAAGCACAGTCACCAGGTCTGGTGAGGCCATGCTTAGGATCAGAGTCACCAGTTACTGGTGAGGTCCAGGTGGAGCCAGAGTCACCTGGTACAGAAGAGGCCAAAGTCAGGACCAGAGTTACCAGGATCAGGTCAGTCCCAGTGGGGAATAGAGTAAGCATGTCCCGATGATGCGCAGGTAGAACCAGAGTCACCAGGTCCAGATGAGGAGCAGGTGGGGAGTGTATTCTCTAGGTCTCGGTGAAGCGCACTTGAGGACCAGAATCCCCAGGTCTATTTGAGGCCTAGATGGGTACCAGATTCACCTGGTCTAGGTGACATCCAGATGGGGAGCAGAGTCACCATGTCAGGGTGAGGCCTAGAGGGGATCCAGAGTCATCATGTCCAGGTGAGGCTAGGTGTGGAACAGAGATCCAGGTCATAAAGGTCCACAGGTGAGGACCAGAGTCACCAGATCTGGGTGAGGCCCAGTTAGGATCAGAGTCACCAGTTCCAGGTGAGGCCAAGGAGTCCACAGCAATCAGGTCCAGGTGGGGAACAAAGTCACCAGGACTGGGTGAGGCCCAGATGGGGACCAGATTCACCAGGTCCAGGTGAGGCCGAGGTGGTGACCAGAGTCCCCGGGTGTGGGAGAGGACCAGGTCAGAACCAGATTCACCAGGTGCAAGACGCCCAAGTGGGGACCCGAGTCACCAGGTATGGGTGAGGCCCAGGTGGCAACCCCACTCACCAGGTCCAGGTGAGTCCACCCTGCAGGCCATGCAGAGGAACCATGTCCCGATTATGCCCAGGTAGGGAACAGAGTTACCAGGTCCATGTGAGGACAACCTGAAGGCCATGCAGTGGAACCATGTCCCGATGATGCCCAGGAAGGGACCAGAGACACCAGGTCCAAATGAGGCCCAGATGGAGCAAATTCACTAGGTGCAGGTGAGGCCCAGTTGAGGACCAGAGTCACCAGATTTGGTTGATGCCTAGAGGGGTACCAGAATCACATCGTCCAGGTGACATGTAGATGGGGACCAGAGTCACCAGGTCAGGGAGAGGCCCAGAGAGGTTCCAGAGTCATCATGTCCAGGTGAGGCTCAGGTGAGGAACAGTGTCACAAGGTACCATGATGCCCAGGTGAGGACCAGAGTCACCACATCTGAGTGACGCGCAGATAGGATCAGAGTCACCAGTTCCAGTTGAAGCCAAGAAAGAGTCCAGAGCAATCAGGTCCAGGTGGGCAACAAGTCACCAGGACTGGGTGAGGCCCAGATGGGGACCAGATTCACCAGATCCAGGTGAGGCACAGGTGGTGACCAGAGTCCCTGGGTCTGGGATAGGACCAGGTAAGGACCAGATTCACCAGGTCCAAGAGGCCCACGTGGGGACCTGAGTCACCAGGTATGGGTGAGGCCCAGGTAGCAACCCCTCTCACCATTTCAAGGTGAGGCCAACCTGCAGGCCATGCCGAGGAACCGTGACCCGATGATGCCCAGGTAGGGACCAGAGTTACCAGGTTCATGTGAGGCCAACCTGCAGGCCATGCAGTGGAACCATGTCCCGATGATGCCCAGGTAGGGACCAGAGTCACCAGGTCCAAATTAGGCCCAGATGGAGCATATTCACTAGGTCCAGGTGAGGCCCAGTTGAGGACCAGAGGCACCAGAACTGGTTGAGGCCTAGAGGGGTACCGAATCACCTGGTCCAGGTGACATCCAGATGGGGACCAGAGTCACCAGGTCAGCGTGAGGCCCAGCCAGGTTCCAGAGTCATCATGTCCAGGTGAGGCTCAAGTGTCGAACAGAGTCACCAGGTACCAATGATGCCCAGGTTAGGACCAGAGTCACCAGGTCTGAGTGACGCGCAGATAGGATCAGAGTCACCAGATCCAGGTGAGGCCCTAGTGGGGACCGGAGTCACCAGGTAAATGTGAGACTACAAGAACACCACAGTCATCAGGTCCAGGTGTGGTTCACGTGGGAATGAGAGTCACAGGTCCAGGTGAGTTACAGGTGGGACCACAGTCACAAGGTCTAGGTGAGGCACAGGTGGCAACAGGATCCACCATGTCCAGGTGAGGCCCAGGTGGCGACCAGTCACCAGATCCAAGTGAGGACAAGCTAAGGACCAGATTCACCAGGCCCAAGTGAATCCCAAGCGGTGACCAGAGTCACCAGGTAATGGTGAGGCCCAGAGGGGGAACCAGAGTAACCAGTTTAGTTTGAGGCCCATAATGGAACCAGAGGTCCCTGGTCAAAGTGAGGCCCAGGTGTGGAATAGAGTATTCAGGTCCCAGTGATGCCTGGGTGAAGACCAGAGTCACTAGGGCCATGCAGGCCCAGATGGGGAACAAAATCACTAGGTGCTGGTGAGGCATAGAATAAGACCACAGTCAGCACTATCAGGTGAGCCCATTGTGGGAACCAGAGCCACTCTATCCAGCTGAGTCCCAGGTCCATGTGAGGCCTACGTGAGGAACAGATTCATCAGGTCGAATTGAGGCATAGCTGGGGACAAGAGTCACCATGTCTGGGTGCGGCCTAGGTGGGGCAAGATTCAGCAGTCTGAGTTAGGTCAAAGTGGGGACGAGAGACACCAGGTCCAGGTGAGGCCAAACTGAGGACCAGAGTCACCAGATGCGGGTCAGGTCCAGGTGGGGACCAGAGTCACCAGATCCAGGTGAAGTCCAGGTGGGGACCATAGTCACCAGATCCAGGTGAAGCCCAGGTGGGGACCAGAGTCACCTGGTCCAGATGTGGCATAGGTGAGGACCAGAGTTCCCAGGTACACGTGAAGCCCAGGTGGGGATCAGAGGGAATAGGTCCATGTGAGGCCGGCTTGGGGACCATGGTCAACAGGTCTACTTGAGGCCCAGGTGTGGAACACAGTAAGCAGGTCCAGGTGAGTTCCCGGTGGTACAAGAATCACCAGGTCCAGGTGAGGTCCATGTGGGCACCAGGATCACCATGTCCAGGGGACGCCCTTGAAAGAACCAGAGTCAACAGTTCAAGGTCAGGCGCAGGTGGCAACCAGGGTCAACAGGTCCAACTCAGGCCAAAGTGGGGTTCACAGTCACTAGGGCACGGTGAGACCCAGAGGGGGACCAGAGTCACTTGGTCCAGGTGAGGTCCAGTTGTGGGACACAGTCACCGGGTCCCAATTTTGCCCATTTGTGGACCATGGTCAACAGGGCCAGGTGAGGCCCAGATGGGGACCGGAGTCCCCAAATCCAGGTGAAGCCCAGGTGGGGACCACTGTCACCAGATCCAGGGTAGTCTCAGGTGTAGACCAGAATCACCAAGTCCAGGTGAGGTGCAGGTGACAACCACACTCACCAGGTTCCGGTGAGGCCCTGGTGGGGACCAGAGTCACGAGGTACATGAGAAGCTAGAAACACTGCAGCCACCAGGTTCACATGATGTCCATGTGGGAACGAGAATCACCAGTTATAGGTGAGGACCAGGCGGGGATCCGACTCACCATGTCCAGGTGAGACCCAAGTGGGAACCAGTGTCACCATGTCCAGGTGTGTCCCAGGTGAAGACCAGAGTTAATAGGTCCGGCTGTGTCACTGTTAGTGAACAGTGTAACCATATCCTGATGCTACCCAGGTGGGTACCAGAGACACCAGGTCCTGGTGAGGCCCACGTGGGACCATTGACATGAGGTCCAGGTGAGGTCCCGATGGGAACCACAGTCACCAGGTCAGGTGAGGCCATGCTTAGGATCAGAGTCATCAGTTACAGATGACGCCCAGGTGGAGCTAGAGTCACCCGGTAGTGAAGACGCCAAAGTCAGCAACAGAGTTACCAGGATTAGGTCAGTCCCAGTGGGGAATAGAGTAACCATGTCCCGATGATGCCCAGGTAGAACCGGAGTCAACACGTCCAGATGAGGCGCAGGTGGGGAGTATATTCACTAGGTCCCGGTGAGTCCCAGTTGAGTACCAGATTCCCCCGGTCTATTTGAGGACTAGAGGGGTACCAGATTCACCTGGTCTAGGTGACATCCAGATGGGGACCAGAGTCACCATGTCAGGCTGAGGCCCAGAGGGGATCCAGAGTCATCATGTCCAGGTGAGGCTCAGGTGTGGAACAGAGTATCCAGGTCATAATGGTTCTCAGGTGAAGACCTGAGTCACCAGATCTGGGTGAGACCCAGTTAGGATCAGAGTCACCAGTTCCAGGTGAGGCCAAGAAGGTGTCCACAGCAATCAGGTCCAGGTGAGTAACAAAGTCACCAGGACTGGGTGAGGCCAAGATGGGGACCAGATTCACAAGATCCAGGTTATTCCCAGGTGGTGACCAGAGTTACCAGTTCTGGGTGAGGACCAGGTAAGGACGAGATTAACCAGGTCCAAGTGAGACCCACGTGGGGACATGTGTCACAATGCATGTGTGAGGCTCAGTTTGCCGCCCCACTCACCAGGTCCAGGTGAGGCCAACCTGCAAGCCATGCAGAGGAACCATGTTCCGATGATGCCCAGGTAAGGAACAGAGTTACCAGGTCCAGGTGAGGACAACTTGCAGACCATGCAGTGGAATCATGTCCCGATGATGCCCAGGTAGGGACCAGAGACACCAGGTCCAAATGAGGCCCAGATGGAGCAAATTCACTAGGTCCAGGTGAGGCCCAGTTGAGGACCAGAGTAACCACATTTGGTTGATGCCTAGAGGGGTACCAGAATCACCTGGTCCCGGTGACATGCAGATGGGGACCAGATTCACCATGTCAGGGAGAGGCCCAGAGAGGTTCCAGAGTCATCATGTCCAGGTGAGTCTCAGGTGAGGAACAGAGTCACCAGGTACCAATGATGCCCATGTGAGGACCAGAGTCACCAGATCTTGGAGACGCGCGGATAGGATCAGTGTCACCAGTTCCAGATGAGGCCAAGAAAGGGTCCACAACAAACAGGTCCAGGAGGGGATCAAAGTCACCTGTACTGGGTGAGGCCCAGATGGGGAACAGATTCACCAGGTCCAGGTGAGGCCCAGGTGTTGACCAGAGTCTCCGGGTCTCGGAGAGGACCAGGTAAGGACCAGATTCACCAGGTCCAAGAGGCTCACGTGGGGACCTGAGTCACCAGGTAAGGGTGAGGCCCAGATGGCAACCCCACTCAAGAGGTCCAGGTGAGGCCAACCTGCAGGCCAGAGTTACCAGATCCAGGTGAGGCCCTAGTGGGGACCGGAGTCACCAGGTAAATGTGAGTCTACAAGAACACCACAGTCACCAGGTCCAGGTGTGTTTCATGTGGGAACGAGAGTCACCAGGTCCAGCTGAGTCCCCGGTGGTGACAAGACTCACCACATCCAGGTGAGGCCCAGGTGGGGACCAGGATCACCATGTACAGTGGAGGCCCTGGAAAGAACCAGAGTCAAAATTTCGAGGTCAGGTGCAGGTGGCAACCAGGGTCAGCAGGTCCAAGTCAGGCCAAAGTGGGGTTCACAGTCACTAGGGCACGGTGAGACCCAAGGAGGACCAGAGTCACCTGGTCCAGGTGAAGTCCAGTTGTGGAACACAGTCACAGGGTCCCAAATTTGCCCAGTTGAGGACCATGGTCAACAGGGCCAGGGGAGGCCAATATGGGGACCGGAGTCCCCAAATCCAGGTGAAGCCCAGGTGAGGACCACAGTCACCAGATCCAGGGTAGTCTCAGGTGCAGACCAGAATCACCAGATCCAGGTGAGGTGCAGGTGGCAACCACACGCACCAGGTCCCGGTGAGGCCCTGGTGGGGACCAGAGTCACGAGGTACATGAGAAGCTAGAAACACTGCAGCCACCAGGTCCACATAATGTCCATGTGGGAACGAGAATCACCAGTTACAGGTGAGGACCACGTGGGGATCCGACTCACCATGTCCAGGTGAGACCCAAGTGGGAACCAGTGTCACCATGTCCAGGTGTGGCCCAGATGAAGAACAGAGTTAATAGGTCTGGCTGGGTCACTGTTAGTGAACAGTGTAACCATATCCTGATGCTATGCAGGTGGGTACCAGAAACACGAGGTCCTGGTGAGGCCCAGGTGGGACCAGAGACATGAGGTCCAGGTGAGGTCCCGAAAGGAACCACAGTCACCAGGTCAGGTGAGGCCATGCTTAGGATCAGAGTCACCAGTTACAGGTGAGGCCCAGGTGGAGCCAGAGTCACCTGGTAGAGAAGACGCTAAAGTCAGGACCAGAGTTACCAGGATCAGGTCAGTCCCAGTGGGTAATAGAGTAACCATGTCCCGATGATGCCCAGGTAGAACCAGAGTCGCCACGTCCAAATGAGGCGCAGGTGGGGAGCATATTCACTAGATCCCGGTGAGGCCCAGTGGAGGACCAGATTCCCCCGGTCTAGTTGAGGCCTAGGAGGGTACCAGATTCCCCTGGTCTAGGTGACATCCAGATGGGGACCAGAGTCACCATGTCAGGGTGAGGCCCAGAGAGGTTCCAGAGTCATCATGTCCAGGTGAGGCTCAGGTGTGGAACAGAGTCACCAGGTACCAATCATGCCCAGGTGAGGACCAGAGTCACCAGGTCTGTGTGACGCGCAGATAGGATCAGAGTCACCAGTTTCAGGTGAGGCCAAGAAAAAGTCCACAGCAAACAGGTCCAGGTGGGGAACATAGTCACCAGGACTGGGTGAGGCCCAGATGGGGACCAGATTCACCAGGTCAGGTGAGGCCCAGGTGGTGACCAGAGTTACCAGTTCTAGGTGAGGATCAGGTAAAGACCAGATTCACCAGGTCCAAGTAAGGCCCACATGGGTACCTGTGTCACCATGTATGGGTGAGGCCCAGGTGGCAAACCCTCTCACCAGTTCAAGGTGAGGCCAACCTGCAGGCCATGCCGAGGAACCGTGACCCGATGATGCCCAGGTAGGGACCAGAGTTTCCAGGTTTATGTGAGGCCAACCTGCAGGCCATGCAGTGGAACCATGTCCCGATGATGCCCAGGTAGGGACCAGAGTCACCAGGTCCAAATGAGGCCCAGATGGAGCTTATTCACTAGGTCCAGGTGAGGCCCATTTGAGGACGAGAGGCACCAGAACTGGTTGAGGCCTAGAAGGGTACCAGAGTCACCTGGTCCAGGTGACAACCAGATGGGGACCAGAGTCACCAGGTCAGGGTGAGCCCCAGCCAGGTTCCAGAGTCATCATGTCCAGGTGAGGCTCAAGTGTCGAACAGAGTCACCAGGTACCAATGATGCCCAGGTTAGGAGCAGAGTCACCAGGTCTGGGTGACGCGCAGATAGGATCAGAGTCACCAGATCCAGGTGAGTCCAAGAAAGAGTCCACAGCAATCAGGTCCAGGTGGGGAACAAAGTCACCAGGTCCAGGTGAGGCCCAGATGGAGACCAGAATCACCAGGTCCAGGTGAGGCCCAGGTGGTGACCAGAGTCACCAGGTACCAATGATGCCCAGGTGAGGACCAGAGTCACCAGATCTGGTGACGCGCAGATATGATCAGAGTCACCAGATCCAGGAGAGGCTTTTGTGGGCACCGAATTCACCAGGTAAATATGAGGCTAGAAGGACTTCACAGGCCCCAGGTCCAGGTGTGGTTCTTGTGGGAACGAGAGTCACCATGTCCAGGTTAGTCCCAGTTGGGGACCACAGTCACTAGGTCCAGAATGAGGCCTAGATGGGGAGCCCAGAGTCATCAGGGCCATGTGAGGCCAAAGTGTGGAGCAAACTTATCAAGGCCAGGTGAGGCCCAGGTGGGGAACAGAGTACATGTCCAATTATGCCCAGGTGGGCCCCGTGTCACAAGGTCCAGACGAGACCTAAGTGAGGATTATATTCACCAGGTCCTGTTGAGGCCCAGTTGAGGACCAGAGTCCCCAGGTCCAGGTGAGGCCCAAAGGGGGACTAGAGTCACCCGGTGCAGGTTATATCCAAGTGGGGACCAGAGTCACCACGTCAGGGTGAGGCCCAGAGTGGGATGAGAATTACTAGGTCCAGGTGAGGCCCCGAAGTATAACTGAGTAACCAGGTTTCTTGATGCCCATGTGAGGACCAGATTCACCAGGTCCAGGTGTGGTCCCTGTGGGAAGCAGTGACCTCGTCCAGGTGAGAACCAGGTGGGACCACAGTCACCAAGACAGGGTGAGGTTCCGAAGGTGACCAGAGTCACCAGGTCCAGATGAGGCCCAGGTAGAGAGGAGAGTAACCAGTAACCTGTAACAGAAACCAATGATGCCCAGGTAAGGACCAGAGTCACTAGGTACAGCTGAGGCCCAAATATAGATCATAGTCATTTGGTTCCAGGTGAGGCCAGAAGGAGACCTGAGGAACCAGGTCCAGGAGAGCCCCATATGGGAACCAGAGCCACCAGAACCAGGTGAGGTCCAGGTGGGGATCACAGTCAAAGGTCCAGGTGAGGCCCAGGTGGCAACAAGATTCACCAAGTCCAGGTGAGACCCAGGTGTTGACCAGAGTCACCAGGTCCAGGTGAGGAACAGGTATGGACAAGATTCACCAGGTCCAAGTGAAGCCCAGGGAGGACCAGATTCACCATGTAAGGGTGAGGCCCAGAGGGGGAACCAGAGTATCCAGTTTCAATTGAGGTCCAGAGTGAGACCAGAGGTCCCTGGTCAAAGTTAGGCCCAGGTGTGGAATAAAGTAACCAGGTCACAATGATGCCTAGCTGGAGACCAGAGTCACTAGGGCCATGCAAGGCCCAGATGGGGATCAGAATCACCAGGTCCTGGTGTGGCATAGAAGGAGACCACAGTCATCAGTATCAGGTGAGCCCCATGTGGGAACCAGAGCCACTCTATCCAGCTGAGTCCTAGGTCCATGTGAGGCCCACGTGAGGACCAGATTCATCAGGTCGAATTGAGGCATAGGTGAGGACAAGAGTCACCAGGTCTGGGTGAGTCCTAGGTGGGGACAAGTTTCACCAGGTCTGAGTTAGTTCAAAGTCGGGACGAGAGTCACCAGGTCCAGTGAGGCCAAACTGAGGACCAGATTCACCAGATCCAGGTGAGGTCCATGTTGGAAAGAGAGTCAGCAGGTCCAGGAGAGGTCCGGGTGGGAACCAGAGTCACCAGATCCAGGTGGAGCCCTGGTGCGGACCAGAGTCACCAGGTTCAGATGAGGCCAAGTTGTGGACCAGAGATACCAGGTACACGTGAGGCTCAGGGGGAACCAGAGGCAATAGGTCCATGTGAGGCTGGCTTGGGGACCATGGTCAACAGGTCTATGTGAGGGCCAGGTTTGGAACACAGTAACAAGGTTCAGGTGAGTCCCAGGTCGTGACAAGAGTCTCCAGGTCCAGGTGAGACCCAGATGGAAACCAGGATCACCAGGTACAGGGGAGGCCCTTGAAAAAACCAGAGTCAACAGTTCGAGGGGAGGCGCAGGTGGCAACAGAGTCAGCATGACAAATTAAGGCCATAGTGGGGTTCACAGTCACCCGGGCAGGGTGAAACCCAGAGGTGGACCAGTCACCTCGTCCAGGTGAGGTCCAGTTGTGGAACACAGTAACTGGATCCCAATTATGCCCAGTTGAGGACCATGGTCAACTTGGCCAGGTGAGCCCCAGATGGGGATCAGAGTCACCAGGTCCAAATGAGGCCAGGTGGGGACCACAGTCACCAGATCCAGGGTAGTCTCAGGTGCAGACCAGAGTCACCAGGTCTGGTGAGGTCCAGGTGGCAACCACACTCACCATGTCCTGGTGAGGCCATGGTGGGGACCAGAGTCACCAGGTCCATGAGAAGGTAGAAACACTGCAGCCACTATGTCCACATGAGGTCCATGTGGAATGAGAATCACCAGTTAGAAGTGAGGCCCAGGTGGGGATCAGAATCACCATGTCCAGGTGAGACCCAGGTGGGAACCAGTGTCACCATGTCCAGTTGTGGCCCAGGTGTAGACCAGAGTTAACAGGTCCAAATGGGTCCCTGTTAGGGAAGAGTGAAACCATGTCCTGATGCTACCCAGGTGGGTACCAGAGACACCAGGTCCAGGTGAGGACCAGGTGGGGACCAGAGACATGAGGTCCAGGTGAGGTCCCGGTGGGAACCACAGTCACCAGGTCAGGTGAGGCCATGCTGAGAATCAGAGTCACCAGTTCCAGGTGAGGCCCAGGTGGGGCCAGAGTCACCAGGTACAGAAGAGGCCAAAGTCAGGACCAGAGTTACCAGATCCAGGTGAGTCCCAGTGGGGAATGGAGTAACCATGTCCCAATGATGCCCAAGTAGGGACCAGAGTCACCAGGTCCATATGAGGCCCAGGTGGGGAGCATATTCACTAGGTGCAGGTGAGGCCCAGTTTAGGACCAGAGTCACCAGGTCTGGTTGAGGCTTAGAGGGGTACCAGAATCACCTGGTCCAGTGTACATCCAGATGGGGACCAGAGTCACCAGATCAGGGAGAGACCCAGAGAGGTTCCAGATTCATCATGTCCAGGTGAGGTTCAGGTGTGGAACAGATTAACCAGGTCCCAATGATGCCCAGGTGAGGACCAGAGTCACCAGATCTGGGTGACGAACAGAAACGATCAGAGTCACCAGTTCCAGGTGAGGCCAAGAAGGAGTCCACAACAATCAGGTCCAGTTGGGGAACAAAGTCAACAGGACTGGGTGACGCCCGGATGGGGACCAGATTCACCAGGTCCAGGTGAGGCCCAGGTGGTGACCAGAGTCCCCGGGTCTGGGAGTGGACCAGGTAGGGACCAGATTCACCAGGTCCACGAGGCCCACGTGGGGACCAGAGTCACCAGGTATGGGTGAGGCCCAGGTGGCAACCCCACTCACGAGGTCCAGGTGAGGCCAACCTGCAGGCTAGAGTCACCAGATCCAGGTGAGGCCCTAGTGGGGACCGGAGTCACCAGCTAAATGTGAGTCTACAAGTACACCACAGTCACCAGGTCCAGGTATGGTTCATGTGGGAACGAGAGTCACCAGGTCCAGGTGAGACCCAGGTGGGGACCACAGTCACCAGGTCCAGATTGAGGCCTAGGTGGGGGGACCAGAGTCATCAGGACCAGTTGAGGCCAAAGTGTGGAGCCAAGTTATCATGTCCAGGTGAGACCCAGTTGAGGACCAGAGTCACCAGGTCTAGTTGAGGCATAGAGGGGTACCAGATTCACCTGGTCTAGGTGACATCCATATGGGGACCAGAGTCACCACGTCAGGGTGAGGCCCAAAGTGGGCCGAGAATCACTAGGTCCAGGTGAGGCTCCGATGTGGAACTGAGAAACAAGATCCCATGATGCCCATATGAGGACCTGAGTCACCAGGTCCAGGTGAGGTCCCTGTGGGAACCAGTGACCTCGTCCAGGTGAGGCCCGGTGGGACCACAGTCACCAGGTCCAGATGAGGCGCAGGTGGCAACAAGATTCACCAAGACAACAGCTCCTGGTGAGGCCCAGGTGGGACCAGAGACATGAGGTCCAGGTGAGGTCCCGAAAGGAACCACAGTCACCAGAGTCATCAGGACCAGGTGAGGCCAACGTGTGGAGCAAAGTTATCATGTCCAGGAGAGGCCCAGGTGGGGAACAGAGTAACCATGTCCCATTGATGCCAGGTGGGAAAAGAGTCACAAGTTCCAGACGAGGCCTATGTGAAGAGTCGATTCATCAGGTCCTGTTGAGGCCCAGTTGAGGACCAGTGTCCACAGTTCCGGTGAGTCTCAGAGGGGGACCAGAGTCACCCGGTTCTGGTGATATCCAGGTGGGGATCAGAGTCACCATGTCAGGATGAGGCCCAGAGGGAGACGAGAATCACTAGCTCCAGGTGAGGCCTCAATGTGGAACTGAGAAACCAGGTCCCATGATGCCCATATGAGGACCTGAGTCACCAGGTCCAGGTGAGGTCCCAGTGGGAACCAGTCACCTCGTCCAGGTGAGACCCAGGTGGGACCACAGTCACCAGGTCCAGGTGAGGCCCAGGTATATAAGAGAGTATCCAGGTCCCAATGATGCCCAGGTAAGGACCAGAGTCAACAGGTCCAGGAGAGGCCCAAATATGGATCAGAGTCATTGTGTTCCAGGTGAGGCCAGATGGAGACCACAGGAACCAGGTCCAGGAGAGTCCCATATGGGAACCAGAGCCACCAGATCCAGGTGAGGTCCAGGTGGGACCACAGTCACAAGGTTCAGGTGAGGCGCAGGTGGCAACAGGATTCACCAAGTCCAGGTGAGGCCTAGGTGGCGACCAGTCACCACATCTAGGCGCGGACCAGCTAAGGACCAGATTCACCAGGCCGAAGTGAAGCCGAAAGGGGGACCAGAGTCACCAGGTAAGGGTGAGCCCCAGAGGGGGAACCAGAGTAACCAATTTAGTTTGAGGCCCAGATGGGACCAGAGGTCCCTGGTCAAAGTGAGGCCCAGGTGTGGAATAGAGTATCCAGGGTGAGGATCATTGGGTCCATCACCCAATGATGCCTGGGTGAGGATCAGAGTCACTGGGGCCATGCAGGTCCAGATGGGGAACAGAATCACTAGGTCCTGTTGAGGCATACAATAAGACCACAGTCAGCAGTATCAGCTGAGCCCCTTGCGGGAACCAGAGCCACTCTATCCAGCTGAGTCCCAGGTCCTGATGAGACTCCCAAGAGGACCAGATTCATTAGGTCGAATTGAGGCATAGCTGGGGACAAGAGTCACCAGGTCTGGGTGCAGCCTAAGTTGGGCTAGATTCAGCAGTTCTGAGTTAGGTCAAAGTGGGGACGAGAGACGCCAGTTCCAGGTGAGGCCAAACTGAGTACCAGAGTCACCAGATCCATGTGAGGTCCATGTTTGAAAGAAAGTCACCAGGTCCGGGAGAGGTCCAGGTGGGGACCAGAGTCTCCAGTTCAAAGTGAGGTCAAAAGGAGTCCACAGAAATCAGGTCCAGGTGGGGAACAAAGTCACCAGGACTGGGTGAGGCCTAGATGGGGACCAGATACACAAGGTCCAGGTGATATCCAAGTGGTGACCAGACTTACCAGTTCCGGGTGAGGACCAGGTAAGGACAAGATTCACCAGGTCCAAGTGAGGCCCACTTGGGGACCTGTGTCACCAGGCATAGGTGAGGCCCAGGTGGCAAACCCACTGACCAGGTCCAGGTGAGGCCAACCTGCAGGCCATGCAGAGGAACCATGTCCTGATGATGACCATGTAGGGAACAGACTTACCAGGTCCAAGTGAGGCCAACCTGCAGGCCATGCAGTGGAACCATGTCCCGATGATGCCCAGGTAGGGACCAGAGTCACCAGGTCCAAAAGAGGCCCAGATGGTGCATATTTACTAGGTCCAAGTGAGGCCCATTTGAGGACCATAGTCACCAGATCTGGTTGAGGCCTAGAAGGGTACCAGAATCACCTGGTCCAGGTGACATCCAGATGGGGACCAGAGTCTCCAGGTCAGGGTGAGGCCCAGAGAGGTTCCAGAGTCATCATGTCCAGGTGAGGCTCAGGTGTGGAACAGAGTCACCAGGTACCAATGATGCCCAGGTGAGGACCAGAGTCACCAGGTCTGGGTGACGAGCAGATAGAATCAGAGTCACCAGTTCCAGGTGAGGTCAAAAAGGAGTCCACAGCAATCAGGTCCAGGTGGGGAACAAAGTCACCAGGACTCGGTGAGGCCCAGATAGGGAACAGATTCACCAGGTCCAGGTGAGGCCCAGGTGGTCCCCAGGTCTGGGAGAGGACCAGGTAAGGTCCAGATTCACCAGGTCCAAGAGGCCCACGTGGGGACCTGAGTCACCAGGTGTGGGTGAGGCCCTGGTGGCAAACCCTACTAACCAGGTCCAGGTGAGGCCAACCTGCAGGCCAGAGTCACTAGATCCAGGTGAGGCCCTAGTGGGGACCGGAGTCACCAGGTAAATGTGAGTCTACAAGAACACCACAGTCACCAGGTCCAGGTGTGGGTCATGTGGGAACGAGAGTCACCAGATCCAGGTGAGACCCAGGTGGGGACCACAGACATCAAGTCCAGATTGAGGCCTAGGTGGGGGGACCAGAGTCATCAGGACCATTTGACGCCAAAGTGCGGAGCAAAGTTATCATGTCCAGGTGAGGCCCAGGTGGGGAACAGAGTAACCATGTCCCATTGATGCCAGGTGGGAAAAGAGTCAAAGGTCCAGACAAGGCCTAAGTGAGGAGTAGATTCACCAGGTCTTGTTGAGGATCAGTGTCCCCAGCTCCGGAAGAGTCCCAGAGGGGGACCAGAGTCACTCGGTTCTGGTGATATCCACGTGGGGAACAGAGTCACCACGTCAGGGTGAGGGCCAGAGGGGGACGAGAATCACAAGATCCAGGTGAGGCCCCAATGTGGAACTGAGAAACCAGGTCCCACGATGTCAATATGAAGACCTGAGTCACCAGGTCCAGGTGAGGCCCAGGTATATAAGAGAGTATCCAGGTCCCAATGATGCCCAGGTAAGGACCAGAGTCAATAGGTCCAGGAGAGGCCCAAGTATGGATCAGAGTCATTGTGTTCCAGGTGAGGCCAGATGGAGACCACAGGAACCAGGTGCAAGAGAGTCCCATATGGGAACCAGAGCCACCAGATCCAGGTGAGGTCCAGGTGGGACCACAGTCACAAGGTTCAGGTGAGGCGCAGGTGGCAACAGGATTCACCAAGTTCAGGTGAGGCCCAGCTGGCGACCAGATCCAGGTGCGGACCAGATTCACCAGGCCCAAGTGAAGCCCAAGGGGTGGAACCAGAGTAACCAGTTTAGTTTGAGGCCCAGAATGGGACCAGAGGTGCCTGTTCAAAGTGAGGCCCAGGTGTGGAATAGAGTATCCAGGTCCCAATGATGCCTGGGTGAGGACCAGAGTCACTAGGGCCATGCAGGCCCAGATCAGGAACAGAATCTCTAGGTCCTGGTGAGGCATAGAATAAGGCCACAGTCACCAGTATCAGGTGAGCCCCTTGTGGGAACCAGAGCCAGTCTATCCAGCTGAGTCCCAGGTCCATGTGAGGCTCACTTGAGGACCAGATTCATCAGGTCGAATTGAGGCATAGCTGGGTACAAGAGTCACCAGGTCTGGGTGCAGCCTAGGTGGGGCAAGATTCAGCAGTTCTGAGTTAGGTCAAAGTGGGGACGAGAGACGCCAGGTCCAGGTGAGGCCAAACTGAGGTCCAGAGTCACCAGATCCATGTGAGGTCCATGTTGGAAAGAGAGTCACCAGGTCCAGGAGAGGCCCAGGTGGGGACCAGAGTCACCAGATCCAGGTGAAGTCCAGGTGGGTACCAGAGTCACCAGACCCAGGTGAAGCCAAGGTGGGGACCAGAGTCACTAGGTCCAGATGAGACCCAGGTGAGGACCAGTGTTACCAGGTACACGTGAGGCCCCGGTGGGGATCAGAGGCAACAGGTCCATGTGAGGCCTGCGGAGACCATGGTCAACAGGTCTATTGAGGCCCAGGTGTGGAACACAGTAACCAGGTCCACGTGAGTGCCCTGTGATGACAAGAGTCATCAAGTCCCGGTGAGGCCCATGTGGGCAACAGTATCACCATGTCCAGGGGATTCCCTTGAATGTACCAGAGGTAACAGTTCGAGTTCAGGCGCAGGTGGCAACCAGGGTGAGCAGGTCCAAGTCAGGCCAAAGTGGGGTTCACAGTCACTAGGGCATGGTGAGATCCAGAGGGGGACCAGAGTCACTTGGTCCAGGTGAGGTCCAGTTGTGGAACACAGTGACCGGGTCCCAATTTTGCCCAGTTGAGGACCATGGTCAACAGGGCCAGGTGAGGCCCAGATGGGGACCGGAGTCCCTAAATCCAGGTGAAGCCCAGGTGGGGACCACAGTCACCAGATCCAGGGTAGTCTCAGGTGCATGCCAGAATCACCAGGTCCAGGTGAGGTGCAGGTGGCAAACACACCTACCAGATCCCGGTGAGGCCCTGGTGGGGACCAGAGTCACGAGGTACATGAGAAGCTAGAAACACTGCAGCCACCAGGTCCACATGATGTCCATGAAGGAACGAAAATCACCAGTTACAGGTGAGGACCAGGCGGGGATCCGACTCACCATGTCCAGGTGAGACCCAAGTGGGAACCAGTGTCACCATGTCCAGGTGTGGCCAAGGTGAAGACCAGAGTTAATAGGTCCGGGTGGGTCACTGTTAGAGAACAGTGTAACCATATCCTGATACTACCCAGGTGGGTACCAGAGATACCAGGTCCTGGTGAGGCCCAGGTGGGACCGGAGAAATGAGGTCCAGGTTAGTTCCCGATGAGAACCACAGTCACCAGGTCAGGTGAGGCCATGCTTAGGATCAGAGTCACCAGTTCCAGGTGAGGCCAAGAAGGAGTCCACAGCAATCAGATCCAGGTGGGGAACAAATTCAGCAGGACTGGGTGAGGCCCAGATGGGGAACAGTTTCACCAGGTCCAGGTGATTCCCAGGTTGTGACCAGAGTTACCAGTTCTGGGTGAGGACCAGGAAAGGACAATATTCACCAGGTCAAAGGGAGGCCAACGTGGGGACCTATGTCACTATGCATATGTGAGGCCCAGGTGGCAACCCCACTCCCCAGGTCCAGGTGAGGCCAACCTACAGGCCATGCAGAGGAACCATGTCCCGATGATGCCCAGGTAGGGACTAGATTTACCAGGTCCAGGTGAGGCCAACGAGCAGGCCATGCAGTGGAAACATGTCCCGATGATGCCCAGGTAGTGACCAGAGTCACCAGGTCCAAATGAGGCCCAGATTGAGGATATTCACTAGGTCCAGGTGAGGCCCAGTTGAGGACCAGAGTCCCCAGATCTGGTTGAGTCCTAGAGGGATACCAGAATCACCTGGTCCAGGTGACATGCAGATGGGGACCAGAGTCACCAGGTCAGGGTGAGGCCCAGAGATTTTCCAGAGTCATCATGTCCAGGTGAGGCTCAGGTGCGGAACAGATTCACCAGGTACCAACGATGCCCAGGTGAGGACCAGAGTCAACAGGTCTGGGTGATGCGCAGATAGAATCAGAGTCACCAGTTCCAGGTAAGCCCAAGAAGGAGTCCACAGCAATCAGGTCCAGGTGGGGAACAAAGTCACCAGGACTGGGTGAGGCCCAGATGGCGACCAGATTCTCCAGGTCCAGGGGATTCCCAGGTGGTGACCAGAATTACCAGATTCACCAGGTCCAAGACCCACGTGGGGACCTGAGTCACCAGGTATGGGTGACGCCCAGGTGGCAACCCCACTCACCAGGTCCGTGTGAGGTCAACCTGCAGGCCAGAGTCACCAGATCCAGATGAGGCCCTACTGGGGACCGGAGTCACCAGGTAAATGTGAGTCTACAAGAACACCACAGTCAGTAGGTCCATGTGTGTTCATGTGGGAACGAGAGTCACCAGGTCCAGGTGAGACCCAGGTGGGGCCACAGTCACCAGGTCAGGTGAGGACATGCTTAGGATCAGAGTCACCAGTTACAGGTGAGGCACAGTTGGAGCCAGACTCACCAAGTAGAGAAGACGCCAAAGTCAGGTCCAGAGTTACCAGGATCAGTTCAGTCCCAGTGGGGAATAGAGTAACCATGTCCCGATGATGCCGAGGTAGAACCCGAGTCACCACGTACAGATGAGTCGCAGGTGGGGAGTATATTCACTAGGTCCCGGTGAGGCCCAGTTGAGGACCAGATTCCCCCAGTCTAGTTGAGGCCTAGAGTGGTACCAGATTCACCTGGCCTAGGTGACATCCATTTGGGGACCAGAGTCACCAGGTCAGGGTGAGGCCCAGAGAGGTTCCAGAGTCATCATATCCAGGTGAGGCTCAGGTGTGGAACAGAGTCACCAGGTACCAATGATGCCCAGGTGAGGACCAGAGTCACCAGGTCTGTGTGACGCGCAGATAGGATCAGAGTGTCCAGTTTCAGGTGAGGTCAAGAAAGAGTCCACAGCAATCAGGTCCAGGTGGGGAACAAAGTCACCAGGACTGGGTGAGGCTAGATGGGGACCAGATTCACTAGGTGCATGTGATTCCCAGGTGGTGATCAGAAATACCAGTTCCGGGTGAGCACCAGGTAAGGACGAGATTCACCAGGTCCAAGTGAGACCCACGTGGGGACCTGTGTCACATTGCATGTGTGAGGCCCAGGTTGCCACCCCACTCACAAGGTCCAGGTGAGGCCAACCTGCAAGCCAAGCAGAGAAACCATGTCTCGATGATGCCCAGGTAGACATCAGAGTTACCAGGTCCAGGTGAGGCTAACCTGCAGGCCATGCAGTGGAACCATGTCCCGATGATGCCCAGGTAGGGAACAGAGTCACCAGGTCCAAATGAGGCCCAGATGGAGCAAATTCACTAGGTCCAGTTGAGGCCCAGTTCAGGACCAGAGTCACCAGATCTGCTTGATGCCTAGAGGGGTACCAGAATCACCTGGTCCAGGTAACATCCACATGGGGACCAGAATCACCAGGTCACGAAGAGGCCCAGAGGGGATCCAGAGTCATCATGTCCAGATGGGCACCACAGTCACGAGGTCCAGATTGAGGCCTAATGGGGAGACAAGAGTCATCAAGACCAGTTGATGCCAAAGTGCGGAACAAAGTTATCATGTCTAAGTGAGGACCAGGTGGGGAACAGAGTAACCATGTCCCATTGATGCCAGGTGGGAAATGAGTCACAAGGTGCAGACGAGGCCTAAGTGAGGAGTAGATTCACCAGGTCCTGTTGAGGCCCAGTTGAGGACCAGTGTCCCCAGCTCCGGGTAAGTCCCAGAGGGGGACCAGAGTCACCCGGTTCTGGTGATATCCAGGAGGGGACCAGAGTCACCACGTCAGGGTTAGGCCCAGAGGGGGACGAGAATCACTAGGTCCAGGTGAGGCCCCGATGTGGAATTGAAACCAGGTCCCATGATTCCGATATGAGGACCTGAGTCACCAGGTCCAGGTGAGGTCCCTGTGGGAACCAGTCACTTCGTCCAGGTGAGGCCCAGGTGGGACCACAGTCAACAGGTCCAGTTGAGGCCCAGGTATATAAGTGAGTATCCAGGTCCCAATGATGCCCAGGTAAGGACCAGAGTCAACAGGTCCAGCAGAGGCCCAAATATGGATCAGAGTCATTTTGTTCCAGGTGAGGCCAGATGGAGACCACAGGAACCAGTTCCAGGAGAGCCCCATATGGGAACCAGAGCCACCAGATCCAGGTGCGGTCCAGGTGTGACCAGAGTCACAAGGTCCAGGTGAGGCGCAGGTGGCAACAGGATTCACCAAGTACAGGTGAGGCCCAGGTGGCGACCAGTCACCAGATCCAAGTGAGGACAAGCTAAGGACCAGATTCACCAGGCCAAATGAAGCCCAAGGGGTGACCAGAGTCACCAGGTAAGGGTGATTCCCAGAGGGAGAACCACAGTAAACAGTTTAGTTTGAGGCCCAGAATGTGACCAGAGGTCCCTAGTCAGAGTGAGGCTCAGGTGTGGAATAGTGTATCCAAGTCCCAATGATGCCTGTGAGGACCAGAGTCACTAGGGCCAGGCAGGCACAGATGGGGAACAGAATCACTAGGTCCTGGTGAGGCATAGAATAAGACCACAGTCAGCAGTATCATTTGAGCCCCTTGCGGGAACCAGAGCCACTCTATCCAGCTGAGTCCCAGGTGATGTGAGGCTCACGTGAGGACCAGATTCATTAGGTCGAAATGAGGCATATCTGGGGACAAGAGTCACCAGGTCTGGTTACGGCCTAGGTTGGTCAAGATTCAGCAGTTCTGAGTTAGGTCAAAGTAGGGACGAAAGACGACAGGTCTAGGTGAGGCCAAACTGAGGACCAGATTCACCAAATCCATCTGAGGTCATGTTGGAAAGAGAGTCTCCAGGTCCAAGAGAGGTCCAGGTGGGGACAAGAGTCACCAAATCCAGGTGAAGTCCAGGTGGGGACCAGAGTCACCAGATCCAGGTGAAGTCCAGGTGGGGACCGGAGTCACCAGATCCACGTGAAGCCCAGGTGGGGACCAGAGTCACTAGGTCCAGATGAGGCCCAGGTGAGGACCAGAGTTACCAGGTACACATGAGGCCCCGGTGGGGATCAGAGGCAACAGGTCCATGTGAGGCCGGCTTGGGGACCATGGTCAACAGGTCTACCTGAGGACCTGGTGTGGAACACAGTAAGCAGGTCCATGTGAGTCCCCGGTGGTGACAAGAGTCACCACGTCCAGGTGAGTCCCAGGTGGGGACCAGAATCACCAGGTACAGGGGAGGCCCTTGAAAGAACCAGAGTCAACAGGTCGAAGTCAAGCGCAGGTGGCAACCAGGGTCAGCAGGTCCAAGTCAGGCCAAAGTGGGGTTCACAGTCACTAGGGCATGGTGAGACCCAGAGGGGGACCAGAGTCACCTGGTCCATGTGAGGCCCAGTTGAGGACCAGTTTCACCATATCTGGTTCGGCTTAGAAGGGTACCGGAATCACCTGATCGAGGTGATATCCAGATGGGGACCAGAGTCACCAGGTCAGGGTGAGGCCCAGAGTGGTTCCAGAGTTCAGGTCCAGGTGAGGCTCAGATGTGGAACAGTATCACCAGGTACCAATGATGCCCAGGTGAGGACCAGAGTCACCAGTTCTGGGTGACTCGCAGATAGGATCATAGTCACCAGTTCCAGGTGACGCCAAGAAGGCGTCCACAGCAATCAGTTCCAGGTGGTGAAGAAAGTCACCAGGACTTGGTGAGGCCCAGATTTGGACCAGATTCACCAGGTCCAGGTTATTCCCAGGTGGTGACCAGAGTCCTCGGTTCTGGAAGAGGACCAGCTAAGGACCAGATTCAACAGGTCCAAATGAGGCCCACGTGGGGACCTGAGTCACCTGCTATGTGTGAGTCCCAGGTGGCAACCCCACTCCCCTGATCCAGGTGAGGCCAACCTGCAGGCCAGAGTCACCAGATGCAGGTGAGGTAAGTGGGGACCAAAGTCACCATATCCAGGTGAGGTCCATGTTCAAAGAGAGTCACCAGGTCCAGGAGAGGTCCAGGTGGTGACAAGAGTCACCAGATCCAGGTGAAGTCCAGGTGGGGACCAGAGTCACCAGATCCAGGTGAAGCACAGGTGGGGACCAAAGTCAATAGGTCCAGATGAGTCCCAGGTGAGGACCAGAGTTACCAGGTACACGTGAGGCCCCGGTGGGGATCAGAAGAAACAGGTCCATGTGAGGACGGCTTGGGGACCATGGTCAAAAGGTCTACTTGAGGCCCAGGTGTGGAACAAAGTAAGCAGGTTCAGGAAGTCCCCGGGGGTGACAAGAGTCACTACATCCAGGTGAGGCCCAGGTGGTGACCAGAGTTCCCGGGTCTCGGAGAGGACGAGGTAAGGACCAGATTCACCAAGTCCAAGAGGCCCACGGGGGGACCTGAGTCACCAGGTATGTGTGAGGCCCAGGTGACCACCCCACTCACAAGGTCCAGGTGAGGCCAACCTGCATGCCAGAGTCACCAGATCCAGGGGAGGGCCTGGTGGGGACCGGAGTCACCAGGTAAATGTGAGTCTACAAGAACACCACAGTCACCAGGTCCTGGTGTGGTTCATGTGTGAACGAGAGTCACCAGATCCAGGTGAGACCCAGGTGGGGACCACAGTCACCAGGTCCAGATTGAGGCCTAGGTGGGGGGACCAGAGTCATGAGGAACATTTGAGGCCAAAGTGTGGAACAAAGTTATCATGTCCAGGTGAGGCCCAGGTGGGGAAGAGAGTAACCATGTCCCATTGATGCCAGGTGGGAAAAGAGTCACAAGGTCCAGACGAGGCCTAAGTGTGGAGTAGATTCACCAGGGCCTGTTGAGGCCCGGTTGAGTACCAGTGTCCCCAGCTCCGGGTGAGTCCCAGAGGGGGACCAGAGTCACCCGGTTCTGGGCATATCCAGCTGGGGACCAGAGTCACCACGTCAGGGTGAGGCCCAGAAGGGGATGAGAATCACTAGGTCCAGGTGAGTCCCCGATGTAGAACTGAAACCAGGTCCCATGATGCCCATATGAGGACCTGAGTCACCATGTCCTGGTGAGGTCCCTGTTGGAACCAGTCAACTCGTCCAGGTGAGGCCCAGGTGAGACCACAGTCACCAGGTCCAGGTGAGGCCCACGTATATAAGAGAGTATCCAGTTGCCAATGATCCCCAGGTTAGGACCAGAAACACCAGGTCCAGGAGAGGCCCAAATATGGATCAGAATCATTTTGTTCCAGGTGAGTCCAGATGGATACCACGGGAACCAGGTCTAGTAGAGCCCCATATGGGAACCAGAGCCACCAGATCCAGGTGAGTTCCAGGTGGGACCACAGTCACAAGGCCCAGGTGAGGCACAGGTGGCAACAGGATTCACCATGTCCAGCTGAGGCTCAGGTGGCGACCAGTCACCAGATCCAGTTGCGGACCAGCTAAGCACCAGATTCACCAGGCCCAAGTGAAGCCCAAGGGGTAACCAGAGTCACCAGGTAATGGTGAGGCCCCGAGGGGGAACCAGAGTAAACAGTTTAGTTTGAGGCCCAGAATGGGACCAGAGGTCCCTGGTCAAAGTGAGGCCCAGGTGTGGAATAGAGTATCCAGGTCCCAATGATGCCTTGGTGAGGACCATAGTCACTAGGGCCATGCAGGCCCAGATGGGGAACAGAATCACTAGGTGCTGGTGACGCATAGAATAAGACCAGAGTCAGCAGTATCAGGTGAGCCCCTTGTGGGAACCAGAGCAACTCTATCCAGCTGAGTCTTAGGTCCATGTGAGGCCCAGGTGAGGACCAGATTCATCAGGTCGTGTTGAGGCATAGCTGGGGACAAGAGTCACCAGGTCTGGGTGCGGCCTAGGTGGGGAAGATTCAGCAGTTCTGAGTTAGGTCAAACTGGGGAAGAGGGACACCAGGTCCAGGTGAGGCCAATCTGGGGACCAGAGTCACCAGAGGCAGGTCAGGTCCAGGTGTGGACCAGAGTCCCCAGATTCTGGGGAAGTCCAGGTGGGGACCAGAGTCACCAGATCCAGGTGAAGCCTAGGTGGGGACCAGAGTCGCTAGGTCCAGATGACTCCCAGATGAGGACCAGAGTTACCAGGTACACGTGTAGCCCCGTGGGGGATCAGAGGCAACAGGTCCATGTGAGGCCGGCTTGGGGACCATAGTCAACAGGTTTAATTGAGGCCCAGGTATGGAACACAGTAAGCAGGTCCAGGTGAGTCCCCGGTGGTGACAAGTGTCACCACGTCCTGGTTTGGCCCAGGTGGGGTCCAGAATCACCAGGTACAGTGGAGGCCCTTGAAAGAACCAAGTCAGCAGTTCGAGGTCAGGCGCAGGTGGCAACCAGGGTCAAAGGTCCAAGTCAGGCGAAAGTGGGGTTCACAGTCACTAGGGCACGTGAGTCCCAGAGGGGGACCAGAGTGACTTGGTCCATGTGAGGTCCAGTTGTGGAACACAGTAACCGGGTCTCAATTTTGCCCAGTTGAGGACCATGGTCAACAGGGCCAGGTGAGGCCCAGATGGGGACCGGCGTCCCCAAATCCAGGTGAAGCCCAGGTGGGGACCACAGTCACCAGATCCAGGGTAGTCTCAGGTGCAGACCAGAATCACCATGTCCAGGTGAGGTGCAGGTGAAAACTCACTCACCAGTACACGGTGAGGCCCTGGTGGGAATCAGAGTCACGAGGTACCTGAGAAGCTAGAAACACTGCAGTCACCAGGTCCACATGATGTCCAAGTGGGAACGAGAATCACCACTTACAGGTGGGACCAGGTGGGGATCCGACTCACCATGTCCAGGTGAGACCCAGGTGGGAACCAGTGTCACCATGTCCAGGTGTGGTCCAGGTGAAGACCAGAGTTAATAGGTCCGGCTGGGTCACTGATAGTGAACAGGGTAACCATATCCTGATGCTATCCAGGTGGGTACCAGATACACCAGGTACTGGTGAGGCCCAGGTGGGACCAGAGACTTGAAGTCCAGGTGAGGTCCCATGGGAATCATAGTCACCAGGTCTGGTGAGGCCATGCTTAGGATCAGAGTCACCATTTACAGGTGAGGCCCAGGAGGAGCCAGAGTCACCTTGTACAGAAGAGGCCAAAGTCAGGACCTCAGTTACCAGGATCAGTTCAGTTCCGGTTCAGTAGGGAATAGAGTAACCATGTCCTAATGATGCCCTGTTAAAACCAGAGTCACCAGGTCCAGATGATGCGCAGTGGGGAGTATGTTCACTATGTCCCAGTGAGGCCCATCTGAGGAATAGAGTCACCAGTTCAAGTTGAGGCCGAGAGGGGTACCAGATTCACCTGGTCTAGGTGACATCGAGATGGGGACCAGAGTCACCATGTCAGGGTGAGGCCCAGAGGGGATCCAGAGTCATCAAGTTCAGGTGAGGCTCAGGTGTGGAACTAGTATCCAGGTCATAATGGTCCAAAGGTGATGACCAGAGTCACCAGATCTGGGTGAGGCCCAGATGGGGACCAGATTCACCAGGTCCAGGTGATTCCCAGGTGGTGACCAGAGTTACTAGTGCTGGGTGAGGACCAGGTAAGGACCAGATTCACCAGGTTCAAGTGAGTTCCATGTGGGGACCTGTGTCACCAGATATGGGTGAGGCCCAGGTGGCAAACCCACTTACCAGGTCCAGGTGAGGCCAAAATGCAGGCCATTAAGAGTAACCATGTCACGATGATGCCCAGGTAGGGACCAGAGTTACCAGGTCCAGGTGAGGCCAACCTGTAGGCCATGCAGTTGAACCATGTCCGGATGATGCCCATGTAGGGACCAGAGTCACCAGGTCCAAATGAGGCCCAGATGGAGCATATTCACTTGGTCCAGTTGAGGTCCAGTTGAGGGCCAGAGTCACCAGATCTGGTGGAGGCCTAGAGGGGTATCAGAATCACAGGGTCCAGGTGACATCCAGATGGGGACCAGAGTCACCAGGTAAGGGTGAGGCCCAGTGAGGTTCCAGAGTCATCATGTCCAGGTGAGGCTCAGGTGTGGAACAGAGTCACCAGGTACCAATGATGCCCATGTGAGGACCAGAGTCAGCAGGTCTTGGTGACGCGCAGATAGGATCAGAGTCACCAGTTTCAGGTGAGGCCAAGAAAGTGTCCACAGCAATCAGGTCCAGGTATGGAACAAAATCACCAGGTCTGGGTGAGGCCCAAATGGGGACAAGATTCAACAGGTCCAGATGCCTCCCAGATATTGACCAGAGTCCCCGGGTCTGGGAGAGGACCAGGTAAGGACCAGATTCACCAGGTCCAAGAGGCCCACATGGGGACCTGAGTCGCCAGGTTAGGGTGAGGCCCAGGTGGCAACCCTACTCACCAGGTCCAGGTGAGGCCAACCTGCAGGCCAGAGTCACCACATCCAGGTGAGTCTCTAGGGGGGACCAGAGTCACCAGGTAAATGTGAGTCTACAAGAACACCACAGTCACCAGGTCCAGGTGTGGTTCATGTGGGAACGAGAGTCACCAGATGCAGGTAAGACCCAGGTGGGGATGACAGTCACCAGGTCCAGATTGAGGCCTAGGTGGGTGGAACAGTGTCATCAGGAGCAGTTGAGGCCAAAGTGTGGAGCATTGTTATCATGTCCAGTTGAGGCCCAGGTGGGGAACAGAGTAACCATGTCCCATTGATGCCAGGTTGGAAGAGTCAAAGGTCCAGATGAGGCCTAAGTGAGGAGTAGATTCACCAGGTCCTGTGAGGCCCAGTTGAGGGCCAGTGTCCCCAGCTCTAGGGGATTCCCAGAGGGGTACCAGAGTCACCCGGTTCTGGTGATATCCAGGTGGGGACCAGAGTCAGCACGTCAGGGTGAGGCCCAGAGGGGGTCGAGAATCTCTAGGTCCAGGTGAGGCCCCTATGTGTTACTGAGAAACCAGGTCCCATGATGCCCATATGAGGACATGAGTCACCAGGTCCTGGTGAGGTCCCTGAACGAACCAGTCACCTCGTCCAGGTGAGGCCCAGGTGGGAACACAGACACCACGTCCAGGTGAGGCCCAGGTATATAAGAGAGTATGCAGGTCCCAATGATGCCCAGGTAACGACCAGAGTAAACAGGTCCAGGAGAGTCCCAAAAATGTTTCAGAGTCATTGTGTTCCAGGTGATCCCAGATGGAGACCACAGGAACCAGGTCCACGAGAGTCCCATATGGGAACCAGAGCCACCAGTTCCAGGTGTGGTCCAGGTGGGACCACAGTCACAAGGTTCAGGTGAGGCGCAGGTGCCAACAGGATTCACCAAGTCCAGGTGATGCCCAGCTGGCGACCAGGATCACCAGTTACAGGGGAGGGCCTTGAAAGAACCAGAGTCAACAGTTCGAGGTCAGGCGCAGGTGGCAAACAGGATCAGCAGGTCCAAGTCAGGCCAAAGTGGGATTCACAGTCACTAGGGCACGGTGAGACACAGAGGGGGTCCACAGTAACCTGGTCGAGGTGAGGTCCAGTTGTGGAACACAGTCACCGATTCCCAATTAGGCCCAGTTGAGGACCATGGTCAACAGGGCCAGGTGAGGCCCAGATGGGGACCGGAGTCAAAATATCCAGGTGAAGCCCAGGTGGGGACCACAGTCAACAGATCCAGGGTAGTCTCAGGTGCAGACCAGAATCACCATGTCCAGGTGTGGCCCAGGTGAAGAGCAGAGTTAATAGGTCCGGCTGCGTCACTGATAGTGAAGAGTGTAACCATATCCTGAAGCTATCCAGGTGGGTACCAGAGACACAAGGTCCTGGTGAGGCCCAGGTGGGACCGGACACATGAGGTCCAGGTGAGATCCCGATGGGTTCCCCAGTCTCCAGGTCAGGTGAGGCCATGCTTAGGATCAGAGTCACCAGTTACAGGTGAAGCCCAGGTGGAGACAGAGTCACCTGGTACAGAAGAGGCCAAAGTCAGGACCAGAGTTACCAGGATCAGGTCAGTCCCAGTGGGGAATAGAGTAACTATGTCCCGATGATGCCCAGGTAGAACCAGAGTCACCAGGTCCAGAGGAGGCGCAGGTGGGGAGCATGTTCACTAGGTCCCGGTGAGGCCCAGTTGAGGACCAGAGTCACCAGGTCTAGTTGAGGCCTAGAGTGGTACCAGATTCACCTGGTCTAGGGGACATCCAGATGGGGACCAGAGTCACCATGTCAGGGTGAGGCCCAGAGGGGTTCCAGAGTCATCATGTCCAGGTTAGGCTGAGGTTTGGAACTAAGTATCCAGGTCATAATGGTCCACAAGAGAGGACCAGAGTCACCAGATCTGGGGGAGGCCCAGTTAGGATCAGAGTCACCAGTTCCAGGTGAGGCCAAGAAGGAGTCCACAGCAATCAGGTCCAGGTGGGGAACAAAGTCACGGAGGACAGGGTGAGGCCCAGATTGGGACCAGATTCACCAGGCCCATGTGATTCCCAGGTGGTGAGCAGACATACCAGTTCCGGGTGAGGACCAGGTAAGGACCAGATTCACCAGGTCCAAGTGAAGCCCACGTGGGGACCTGTGTCACCACGTTTCGGTGAGGCCTAGGTGGCAACCGCACTGACCAGGTCCAGTTAGGCCAAACTGCAGGCCATGTTGCGGAACCATGTCGCGATGATGCCCAGAGAGGGACCAGAGTCACCAGGTCCAAATGAGGCCCAGATGGAGCATATTCACTAGGTCCAGGTGAGGCCCAGGTGAGGACCAGAATCACCAGATCTGGTTGAGCCCTAGAGGGATCCCAGAATCACCTGGTCCAGGTGACATCCAGATGGGGACCAGAGTCACCAGGTCAGGGTTAGGCCCAGAGAGGTTCAAGAGTCATCATGTTCAGGAGAGGCTCAGGTGTGGAACAGAGTCACCAGGTACCAAGGATGCCCAGGTGATGACCAGAGTCACCAGGTCTGGGTGACGCCCAGATAGGATCAGAGTCACCAGTTCCATGTGAGGCCAAGAAAAAGTCCACAGCAATCAGGTACAGGTGGGGAACAAAGTCACCAGGACTGGGTGTGGCCCAGGTGGGGACCAGATTCACCAGGTCCAGGTGAGGCCCAGGTGGTGACCAGAGTCCCCGGGTCTGGGAGAGGACAAGGTAAGGACCAGATTCACCAGGTCCAAGAGGCCCACGTGGGGACCTGAGTCACCAGGTATGGGTGAGGCCCAGGTGGCAACCCCACTCACCAGGTCCAGGTGATGCCATCCAGCAGGCCAGAGTCACCAAATCCAGGAGAGGCCCTAGTGAGGACCAGATTCAACAGGTAAGAGTGAGTCTACCAGAACACCACAGTCACCAGATCCAGGTGTGATTCATGTCGGAACGAGAGTCACCAGGTCCAGGTGAGACCCAGGTGGGGACCACAGTGTCCAGGTCCAGATTGAGGCCTAGGTGGTGGGTCCACAGTCATCAGGAGCAGTTGAGGCCAAAGTGCGGAGAAAGTTATCATGTCCAGGTGAGGCCCAGGTGGGGAACAGAGTAACCATGTCCCATTGATGCCAGGTGGGAAAAGAGTCACAGGTCCAGTCGAAGCCTAAGTGAGGAGTAGATTCACCAGGTCCTGTTGAGGCCCAGTTTAGGACCAGTGTCCCCAGCTCCGGGTGAGTCCCAGACGGGGACCAGAGTCACCCGGTTCTGGTGATAATCAGGTTGGGACCAGAGTCACCACGTCAGAGTGAGGCCCAGAAAGGGAAGAGAATCACTAGGTCCACTTGAGGCCCCGATGTGGAACTGAGAAACCAGGTCCCATGATGCCCATATGAGGACCTGAGTCACCAGGTCCAGGTGAGGTCCCTGTGGGAACCAGTCACCTCGTCCAGGTGAGGCCCAGGTGGGACCACAGTCACCAGGTCCACGTGAGGCCCAGGTATATAAGAGAGTATCCAGGTCGCAATGATGCCCAGGTATGGACCAGAGTCAACAGGTCCAGGAGAGGCCCAAATATGGATCAGAGTCATCTTGTTCCAGGTGAGTCCAGATGGAGACCACAGGAACCAGTTCCAGGAGAGCCCCATATGGGAACCAGAGACACCAGATACAGGTGAGGTCCAGGTGGGACCACAGTCACAAGGACCAGGTGAGGCGCAGGTGGCAACAGGATTCACCAAGTCCCGGTGAGGCCCAGGTGGCGAGCAGTCACCTGATCCAGGTGCGGACCAGCTAAGGACCAGATTCTCCAGGCCCAAGTGAAGCCCAAGCGGTGACCAGAGTACCCAGGAAAGGGTGAGACCCAGAGTGGTAACCAGAGTAACCAGTTTATTTTGAGGCCCAGAATGGGACCAGAGGTGCCTGGTCAAAGTGAGGCCCAGGTGTGGAATAGAGTATCCAGATCCCAATGATGCCGGGTGAGGACCAGAATCACTAGGGCCACGCAGGCCCAGATGGGGAACAGAATCACTAGGTCCTGGTGAGGCATAGAATAAGACCACAGTCAGCAGTATCCGGTGAGGCCCTTGTGGGAACCAGAGCCACTCTATCCAGCTGAGTCCCAGGTCCATGTGAGGCCCACGTGAAAACCAGATTCATCAGGTCGAATTGAGGCATAGCTGGTGACAAGAGTCACCAGGTCTGGATGCGGTCTAGTTGGGACAAGATTCATCAGTTCTGAGTTAGGTCAAAGTGGGGACGAGAGACACCAGGTCCAGGTGAGGCCAAACTGAGGACCAGAGTCACCAGATCCAGGTGAGGTCCATGTTGGAAAGGAGTCACCAGGTGCAGGAGAGGTCCTGGTGGGGACCAGAGTCACCAGATCCAGGTGAAGTCCACGTGGGGACCAGAGTCACTACCTCCAGATGAGGCACAAGTGAGGACCAGACTTACCAGGTACATGTGAGGCCCCGGTGGGGATCAGGAGCAACATGTCTATGTGAGGCCGGCTTGGGGACCATGGTCAACAGGTCTACTTGAGGCCCAGGTGTGGAACAGAGTAAGCAAGTCCAGGTGAGTCCCCGGTGGTGACAAGAGTCACCACGTCCAGGTGAGCCCCAGGTGGGGACCAGGTTCAACAGGTCCAGGGGAGGGCCTAGAAAGAACCAGAGTCAACAGTTCGAGGTCAGGCGCAGGTGGCAACCAGGGTCAGCAGGTCCAAATCAGGCCAAAGTGGGGTTCACAGTCACTAGGGCATGGTGAGACCCAGAATGGGACCAGAGTCACCTGGTCCAGGTGAATTCCATTTGTGGAACACAGTCACCGGGTCCCAATTTTGCCCAGTTGAGGACCATGGTCAACAGGGCCAGGTGAGACCCAGATGGGGACCGGAGTCCCCAAATCCAGGTGAAGCCCAACTGGGGACCACAGTCACAAGATCCAGGGTAGTCTCAGGTGCAGACCAGAATCCCCAGGTCCAGGTGAGGTGCAGGTGGCAAACATACTCATCAGGTCCCGGTGAGGCCCTGGTGGGGACCAGAGTCACGACGTACATGAGAAGCTAGAAACGCTACAGCCACCAGGACCACATGATGTCCATGTGGGAACGAGAATCACCAGTTACTGGTGAGGACCAGTTGTGGTAACTAATCACCATGTCCAGGTGAGACCCAGGTGGGAACCAGTGTCACCATGTCCAGGTGTGGTCCAGGTGAAGACCAGAGTTAATAGGTCCGGCTGGGTCACTGTTATTGAACAGTGCAACCATATCCTTATGCCACCCTGGTGGGTACCAGAGTCACCAGGTCCTGGTGAGGCCCAGGTGAGACCAGAGACATGAGGTCCAGGTGAGGTCCCGATGAGAACCACAGACACCAGGTCAGGTTAGGCCATGCTTAGGATCAGAGTCACCAGTTACAGGTGAGGCCCAGGTGGAGCCAGAGTCACCTGGTACAGAAGAGGCCAAAGTCCGGACTAGACTTAACAGGATCAGGTCAGTCCCAGTGGGGAATTGAGTAACCATGTCCCGATGATGCCCAGGTCGTACCAGAGTCACCAGGTCCAGATGAGGCAGAGGTCGGGAGCATATTCACTAGGTCCCGGTGAGGCCCAGTTGAGGAACAGTGTCACCAGGTCTAGTTGAGGCCTAGAGGGGTACCAGATTCACCTGGTCTAGGTGATATCCAGATGGGGACCAGAGTCAACATGTCAGGGTGAGGCCCAGAAGGGATCCAGAGTCACCATGTCCAGGTGAGGCTCAGGTGTGTAACAGAGTATCCAGGTCATAATGGTACACAGGTAGGACCAGAGTCACCAGATCTGGGAGAGGATCACGTAGGATCAAAGTCACCAGTTCCAGGTGAGGACAAGAAGGAGTCCACAGCAATCAGGTCCAGGTGGGGAACAAAGTCACCAGGATTGGGTGAGGCCCAGATGGGGACAAGATTCACCAGGTCCAGGTGACTTCCACGTGGTGACCAGACTTACCAGTTCTGGGTGAGGACCAGGTAAGGACAAGATTCAACAGGTCCTCTTGAGGCCCAAGTGGAGACCTGTGTCACCAGGTATGGGTGAGGCCAAGGTGGCACCACCACTCCCCACGTCCATGTGAGGCCAACCTGCAGGCCATGCAGTGGAACCATGTCGCGATGATGCCCACGTAGGGACCAGAGTCACCAGGTGCAAATGAGGCCCAGATGGAGCATATTCACTAGGTCCAGGTCAGACCCAGTTGAGAACCAGAGTCTCCAGATCTGGTTGAGGCCTAGAGGGGTACCAGAATCACCTGGTCCAGGTGACATCTAGATGGGGACCAGAGGCACCAGGTCAGGGTGAGGCCCAGAGATTTTCCAGAGTCTTAATGTCCAGGTGAGGCTCAGGTGTGGAAAAGAGTCACCAGGTACCAACGATGCCCAGGTAAGGACCAGAGTCACCAGGTCTGGGTGATGCACAGATAGAATCAGAGTCACCAGTTCCAGGTGAGGCCAAGAAAGTGTCCACAGCAATCAGGTCCAGGTGGGGAACAAATCAGCAGGACTGGGTGAGACCCAGATGGGGACCAGATTCACCAGGTCTAGGTGAGTCCCAGGTGGTGACCAGAGTCCCCGGGTCCAGGAGAGGACCAGGTAAAGACCAGATTCACCAGGTCCAAGAGGCCCACGTGAGGATCTGAGTCACCAGGTATGGGTGAGTCCCAGGCGGCAACCCCACTCACCAGGTCCAGGTGTGTCCAAACTGCAGGCCAGAGTCTCCAGATGCATGTGAGCCCCTAGTGGGGACTGGAGTCACCAGGTAAATGTGAGTCTACAGGAATACCACAGTCACCAGGTCCTGGTGTGTTTCATGTGGGTACCAGTGTCACAAGGTCCAGGTGAGACCTAGGTGGGGACCACACTCACCAGGTCCAGATTGAGGCCTAGGTGGGGGGATCAGAGTCATCAGGACCAGTTGAGGCCAAAGTGCGGAGCAAAGTTATCATGTCCAGGTGAGGCCCAGGTGGGGAACAGAGTAACCATGTCCCATTGATGCCAGGTGGGAAAAGAGTCACAAGGTCCAGACGAGGCCTAAGTGAGGAGTAGATTCACCAGGTCCTGTTGAGGCCCAGTTTAGGACCAGTGTCCCCAGCTCCGGGTGAGTCCCAGAGGGGGACCAGAGTCACTGGTTCTGGTGATATCCAGGTGGTGACCAGAGTCACCACGTCAGGGTGAGGCCCAGAGTGGGACGAGAATCACTAGGTCCAGGTGAGGCCCTGATGTGGAACTGAGAAACCATGTCCCATGATGCCCATATGATGACCTGAGTCACCAGGTCCAAGTGAGGTCCCTGTGGGAACCAGTCATCTCGTCCAGGTGAGGCCCAGGTGGGACCACAGTCACCAGGTCCAGGTGAGGCCCAGGTATATGAGAGTATCCAGGTCCCAATGATGCCCAGGTAAGGACCAGAGTCAACAGGTGCAGGAGAGGCACAAATATGGATCAGAGTCATTGTGTTCCATGTGAGGCCAGATGGAGAACACAGGAACCAGTTGCAGGAGAGCCCCATATGGGAACCAGAGCCCCCAGATCCAGGTGAGAACCAGGTGGGACCACAGTCACAAGGTCCAGGTCAGGCACAGGTGGAAAGAGGATTCACCGAGTCCAGGTGAGGCCCAGGTGGCGACCAGTCACCAGAACCAAGTGAGGACAAGCTAAGGACCAGATTCACCAGGTCCAATGAAGCCCAAGGGGTGAGAAGTGTAACCAGGTAAGGGTGAGGCCCAGAGGGGGAACCAGAGTAACCAGTTTAGTTTGAGGCCCAGAATGGGAACAGAGTTCCCTGTTCAGTGTGAGTCCCAGATGTGGAATAGAGTATCCAGGACCCAATGATGCCTGGGCGAGGACCAGAGTGCTGAGGACCATGCAGGCCCAGATGGGGAACAGAATCACTAGGTGCTGGTGAGGCATAGAATAAGACCACAGTCACCAGTATCAGGTGAGCCCCTTGTGGGAACCAGACCCACTCTATGCAGCTGAGTCCCAGGTCCATGTGAGGCTCACGTGAGGACCAGATTCATCAGGTCGAATTGAGGCATAGCTGGAGACAAGAGTCACCAGGTCTCGGTGCGGTCTAGGTGGGGCATGATTCATCAGTTATGAGTTAGGTCAAAGTGGGGACGAGAGACACCAGGTCCAGGTGAGGCCAAACTGAGGACCAGAGTTACCAGATCCAGGTGAGGTCCATGTTGGAAAGAGAGTCACCAGGTCCAGGAGAGTTCCAGGTGGGGACCAGAGTCACCAGATCCAGGTGAAGTCCAGGTGGGGACCAGAGTCACCAGATCCAGGTGAAACCCAGGTGGGGACCAGAGTCACTAGGTCCAGATGAGCCCCATGTGAGGACCAGAGATACCAGGTACACGTGAGGCCCCGGTGGGGTTCAGAGGCAACAGGTCCATGTGAGGCCGACTTGGGGACCATGGTCAACAGGTCTACTTGAGGCCCAGGTGTGGAACACAGTAAGCAGGTGCAGGTGAGTCCCCGGTGGTGACAAGAGGAACCACGTCCAGGTAGGCCCAGGTGGGGACCAGGATCACCAGGTCCAGGGGAGGCCATTGAAAGAACCAGAGTCAACAGCTCGAGGTCAGGCGCAGGTGGCAACCAGGGTAAGCAGGTCCAAGTCAGCCCAAGTGAGGTTCACAGTCACTAGGGCACGGTGAGACCCAGAGGGGGACCAGAGTCACCTGGTCCAGGTGAGGTCCAGTTGTGGAACACAGTGACCGGGTCCCAATTTTGCCCAGTTGAGGACCATGGTGAACAAGACCAGGTGAGGCCCAGATGGAGACCGGAGTCGCCAAATCCAGGTGAAGACCAGGTGGGGACCAGTGTCACCGAATCCAGGGTAGTCTCAAGTGCAGACCAGAATCACAAGTTCCAGGTGAGGTGCAGGTGGCAACCACACTCACCAGGTCCTGGTGAGGCCCTGGTGTGGACCAGAGTCACGAGGTACATGAGAAGCTAGAAACACTGCAGCCACCAGGTCCACATGATGTCCATGTGGGAACGAGAATCACCAGTTACAGGTGAGGACCAGGTGGGGATCCGACTCACCATGTCCAGGTGAGTCCCAGATGGGAACCAGTGTCACCAAGTCCAGGTGTGGCCCATGTGAAGACCAGAGATAATAGGTCCGGCTGGGTCACTGTTAGTGAACAGTGTAACCATATCCTGATGCTACCCAGGTGGGTACCAGAGACACCAGGTCCTGGTCAGGCCCAGGTGGGACCAGATACCTGAGGTCCAGGTGAGGTCCCGATGGGATCAACAGTCACCAGGTCAGGTGAGGCCATGCTTAGGATCAGAGTCACCAGTTACAGGTGAGGCCCATGTGGAGCCAGAATCACCTGGTACAGAAAAGGCCAAAGTCAGGACCTGAGGTACCAGGATCTGGTCATTCCCAGTGGGGAATAGAGTAACCATGTCCCGATGATGCCCAGGTAGAACCAGAGTCATCAGGTCCAGGTGAGGCGCAGGTGGGGATCATATTCACTAGGTCCCGGTGAGGCCCAGTTGAGGACCAGAGTCACCAGGTCAAGTTGAGGCATAGAGGGGTACCAGATTCACCTGGTCTAGGTGACATCCAGATGGGGACCAGAGTCACCATGTTACGCTGAGGCCCAGAGGGGATCCAGAGTCATCATGTCCAAGTGAGTCTCAGGTGTGGAAAAGAGTATCCAGGTCATAATGGTCCACAGGTGAGGACCAGAGTCAGCAGCTCTGGATGAGGCCCAGTTAGGATCAGAGTCACCAGTTCCAGGTGAGGCCAAGAAGGTGTCCACAGCAATCAGGTCCAGGTGGGGAACAAAGTCACCAGGACTGGGTGAGGCCAAGATGGGGACCAGATTCACAAGGTCCAGGTTATTCCCAGGTGGGGACCAGAGTTACCAGTTCCGGGTGAGGACCAGTTAAGGACGAGATTCACCAGGTCCAAGTGAGACCCACGTGGGGACCTGTGTCACAATGTATGTGTGAGGCCCAGATTACCACCCCACTCACCAGGTCTAGGTGAGGCCAAACTGCAGGCCATGAAGAGGAACCATATCCCGATGATGCCCTAGTAGGGAACAGAGTTACCAGGTCCAGGTGAGGACAACCTGCAGGCCATGCAGTGGAACCATGTCCCGATGATGCCCATATAGGGACCAGAGACACCAAGTCCAAATGAGGCCCAGATGGAGCATATTCACTAGGTCCAGGTGAGGCCCATTTGAGGACCAGAGTCCCCAGATCTGGTTGAGGCCTAGAGGGGTACCAGAATCACCTGGTACAGGTGACATCCAGATGGGGACCAGAGTCACCAGGTCAGGGTGAGTCCCAGAGATTTTCCAGAGTCATCATGTCCAGGTGAGGCTCATTGTGGAACAGAGTCACCAGGTACCAACGATGCCCGGTGATGACCAGAGTCACCAGGTCTGGGTGATGCGCAGATAGAATCAGAGTCACCAGTTCCAGGTGAGGCCAAGAAAGAGTCCACAGCAATCAGGTCCAGGTGGGGAATAAATCACCAGGACTGGGTGAGACCCATATGGGACCAGATTCAACAGGTCCAGGTGAGTCCCAGGTGGTGACCAGAGTTACCAGTTTCGGGTGAGCACCAGGTAAGCACCAGATTCACAAGGTAAGTGAGGCCAACGTGGGAACCTGAGTCACCAGGTATCGGTGAGGCCCAAGTGGCAACCCCACTCACCAGGTCCAGGTGAGTCCAACCTGCAAGTCAGAGTCACCAGATCCACGTGAAGCCCTAGTGGGGACCGGAGTCACCAGGTAAATATGAGTCTACAAGATCACCACAGCCACCAGGTCCAGGTGTGGTTCATGTGGGAAAAAGAGTCACCAGGGCCAGGTGAGACCCAGGTGGGGACCACAGTCACCAGGTCCAGATTGAGGCCTAGGTGGGGGGACCAGAGTCATCAGGACCAGTTGAGGCCAAAGTGTGGAGCAAAGTTATCATGTCCAGGTGAGGCCCAGGTGGGGAACAGAGTAACCATGTCCCATTGATGCCAGGTGGGAAAAGAGTCACACGTCCAGACGAGGCCTGAGTGAGGAGTAGATTCACCTAATCTTGTTGAGGCCCAGTTGAGGACCAGTGTCCCCAGCTCCGGGTGAGTCCCAGAAGGGGACCAGAGTCACGCGGTTCTGGTGATATCCAGGTGGGGACCAGACTCACCATGTCAGGGTGAGGCCCAGAGGGGGACGAGAATCACTAGGTCCAAGTGAGGCCCCGATGTGGAACTGAGAAACTAGGTCCCATGATGCCCATATGAGGACCTGAGTCACCAGGTCCAGGTGAGGTCCCTGTGGGAACCAGTCACCTCGTCCATGTGAGGCTCAGGTGGGACCACAGTCACCGGTCCAGGTGAGGCCCAGGTATATAAGAGAGTATCCAACTCCCAATGATGCCCAAGTAAGGACCAGAGTCAACAGGTCCAGGAGAGGTCCAAATATTGTTCAGAGTCATTGTGTTAGAGGTGACGCCAGTTGGAGACCACAGGAACCAGGTCCAGGAGAGCCCCATATGGGAACCAGAGCCACCAGATCCAGGTGAGGTCCAGGTGGGACCACAGTCACAAGGTCCAGGTGAGGCACAGGTGGCAACAGGATTGACCAAGTCCAGGCGAGGCCCAGAGGTCGACCAGTCTCCAGATCCAGGTGCGGACCAGCTAAGGACCAGATTCACCAGACCCTAGTGAAGCCCAAGGGGTGACCAGAGTCACCAGGTAACGGTGAGGCCTAGAGTGGAACAAGAGTAACCAGTTTAGTTTGAGGGCCAGAATAGGACCAGAAGTCCCTGTTCAAAGTGAGGCACGGGTGTGGAATAGAGTATCCAGGGTGAGGATCATTGGGTCCATCACCCAATGATGCCTGGGTGAGGACCAGAGTCACTAGGGCCATGCAGGCCCAGATATGGACAAATCACTAGGTCCTGGTGAGGCATAGAATAAGACCACAGTCAGCAGTATCATTTGATCCCCTTGCGTGAACCAGAGCCACTCTATCCAGCTGAGTCCCAGGTCCATGTGAGGCTCACGTGAGGACCAGATTCATTATGTCGAATTGACGCATATCTGGGGACAAGAGTCACCAGGTCTGGGTGCGGGTTAGGTGGGGCAAGATTCAGCAGTTCTGAGTTAGTTCAAAGTGGGGACAAGAGACACCAGGTCCAGGTGAGGCCAAACTGAGGACCAGAGTCACCAGATCCAGGTGAGGTCCATGTTGGAAAGAGAGTCACCAGGTCCAAGAGAGGTCGAGGTGGGGACCAGAGTCACCAGATCCAGGTGAAGTCCAGGTGAGGACCAGAGTCACCAGATCCACCTGAAGCCAAGGTGGGGACCAGAGTCACTAGGTCCCGATGAGGCCCTGGTGAGGACCAGAGTTACCAGGTACACGTGAGGCCCCGGTGGGGATCAGAGGCAACAGGTCCATGTGAGGCTGGCTTGGGGACCATGGTCAACAGGTCTACTTGAGGCCCTGGTGTGTAACACAGTAAGCAGGTCCAGGTGAGTCCCCAGTGGTGAAAAGAGTCACCACGTCCAGGTGAGTCCCAGGTGGGAACCAGGATCACCAGGTACAGTTGAGGCCCTTGAAAGAACTAGAGTCTCCTGGCAAAAAAACAGACACATAGATCAGTGAAACAGAATAGAGAATCCAGAAGTGAACCCTGAACTTTATGGGCAACTAATATTCGATAAAGGAGGAAAGACTATCCATTGGAAGAAAGACAGTCTCTTCAATAAATGGTGCTGGGAAAATTGGACATCCACATGCAGAAGAATGAAACTAGACCACTCTCTTTCACCATACACAAAGATAAACTCAAAATGGATGAAAGATCTAAATGTGAGACAAGATTCCATCAAAATCCTAGAGAAGAACACAGGCAACACCTTTTTGAACTCGGCCATAGTAACTTCTTGCAAGATACATCCACGAAGGCAAAAGAAACAAAAGCAAAAATGAACTACTGGGACTTCATCAAGATAAGAAGCTTTTGCACAGCAAAGGATACAGTCAACAAAACTCAAAGACAACCTACAGAATGGGAGAAGATATTGCAAATGACATATCAGATAAAGGACTAGTTTCTAAGATCTATAAAGAACTTATCAAAGTCAACACCAAAGAAACAAACAATCCAATCATGAAATGGGCAAAAGACATGAACAGAAATCTCACAGAGGAAGACATAGACATGGCCAACATGCACATGAGAAAATGCTCTGCATCACTTGCCATCAGGGAAATACAAATCAAAACCACAATGAGATACCACCTCACACCAGTGAGAATGGGGAAAATTAACAAGACAGGAAACAACCAATGTTGGAGAGGATGCGGAGAAAAGGGAATACTCATACACTGTTGGTGGGAATGTGAACTGGTGCAGCCACTCTGGAAAACTGTGTGGAGGTTCCTCAAACAGTTAAAAATATACCTGCTCTACGACCCAGCAATTGCACTGTTGGGGATTTTCCCCAAAGAGACAAATGCAATGAAACGCCGGGACACCTGCACCCCGATGTTTATAGCAGCAATGGCCACGATAGCCAAACTGTGGAAGGAGCCTCGGTGTCCAACGAAAGATGAATGGATAAAGAAGATGTGGTTTATGTATACAATGGAATATTACTCAGCTATCAGAAATGACAAATACCCCCCATTTGCTTCAACGTGGATGGAACTGGAGGATATTATGCTGAGTGAAGTGAGCCAGTCGGAGCAAGACAAACATTATATGTTCTCATTCATTTGGGGAATATAAATAATAGTGAAAGGGAATATAAGGGAAGGGGGAAGAAATGTGTGGGAAATATCAGAAAGGGAGACAGAAGGTAAAGACTGCTAACTCTGGGAAACGAACTAGGGGTGGTAGAAGGGGAGGAGGGCGAGGGGTGGCAGTGAATGGGTGACGGACACTGGGGGTTATTCTGTATGTTAGTAAAGAGAACACCTATGAGAAAAAATAAATTAAAAAAAAAAAAGAAAAAAGAAAGAACCAGAGTCAACAGGTCGAAGTCAAGCGCAGGTGCCAACCAGGGTCAGCAGGTCCAAGTCAGGCCAAAGTGCGGTTCACAGTCATTAGGGCACGGTGAGAACCAGAGGGGAACCAGAGTCACCTGGTCCAGGTGAGGTCCATTTGTGGAACACAGTCACCGGGCCCCAAATGTGCCCAGTTGAGGACCATGGTCAACAGGGCCAGGTGAGGCCCAGCTGGGGACCGAAGTCCCCAAATCCAGGTGAAGACCAGGTGGGGACCACAGTCACCAGATCCAGGGTAGTCTCAGGTGCAGACCAGAATCACCAAGTCCAGGTGAGGTACAGGTGGCAACCACACTCACCAGGGCCCGGTGAGGCCCTGGTGTGGACCAGAGTCACGAGGTACATGAGAAGCTAGAAACACTGCAACCACTAGGTCCACAGGATGTCCATGTGGGAACGAGAATCACCAGTTACAGGTGAGGACCAGGTGGGGATCCGACTCACCATTTCCAGGTGAGACCCAGGTGGGAACGAGTGCCACCATGTCCAGGTGTGACCCAGGTGAAGACCAGAGTTAATAGGTCCGGCTGGGTCACTGTTAGTGAACAGTGTAACCATATCCTGATGCTACCCTGGTGGGTACCAGAGACACCAGGTCCTGGTGAGGCCCAGGTGGGACCAGAGTCATGAGTTCCAGGTGAGGTCCCATGGGAACCACAGTCACCAGGTCAGGTGAGACCATGCTTAGGATCAGAGTCACCAGTTACAAGTGAGGCCCAGGTGGAGCCAGAGTCACCTGGTACAGAAGAGGCCAAAGTCAGGACCAGAGTTACCAGGATGAGGTCAGTCCCAGTGGGGAATAGAGTAACCATGACCCGATGATGCGCAGGTAGAACCAGAGTCACCAGGTCCAGATGAGGAGCAGGTGGGGAGCATATTCTCTAGGTCTCGGTGAGGCGCACTTGAGGACCAGAATCCCCAGGACTAGTTGAGGCCTAGAGGGGTACCAGATTCACCTGGTCTAGGTGACATCCAGATGTGGAGCAGAGTCATCATGTCAGGATGAGGCCCAGAGGGGATCCAGAGTCATCATGTCCAGGTGAGGCTCAGGTGTGGAACAGAGATCCAGGTCATAATGGTCCACAGGTGAGGACCAGAGTCACCAGATCTGGGTGAGGCCCAGTTAGGATCAGAGTCACCAGTTCCAGGTGAGGCCAAGAAGGAGTCCACAGCAGTCAGTTCCAGGTGGGGAACAAAGTCACGAGGACTGGGTGAGGCCCAGATGGGGACCAGATTCACCGGGTCCAGGTGATTCCCAGGGTGTGACCAGAGTTACCAGTTCCGGGTGAGGACCAAGTTAGGACCAGATTCACCAGGTCCAGTGAGGCCCACGTGGGTACCTGTGTCACCAAGCATGGGTGAGGCCCAGGTGGCAACCCCACTCCCCAGGTCCAGGTGAGGCCAAACTGCAGGCCATGCAGAGGAACCATGTCCCGATGATGCCCAGGTTGGGACTAGAGTTACCAGGTCCAGGTGAGGCCAATATGCAGGCCATGCAGTGGAACCATATCCCGATGATGCCCTGGTAGGGACCAGAGTCACCAGGTCCAAATCAGGTCCAGATGGAGCATATTCACTAGGTCCAGTGAGGCCCAGTTTAGAAGCACTGTCACCAGATCTGGTTGAGGCTTAGAGTAGTACCAGAATCACCTCGTCCAGGTGACATCCAGATGGGGACCAGAGGCATCAGGTCAGGGAGAGGCCCTGAGTGGTTCCAGAGCATCATGTCCAGGTTAGGCTCAGGCGTGGAACAGAGTCACCAGGTACCAATGATGCCCAGGTGAGTCCCAGAGTCACCAGATCTGGGTGACGCGCAGATAGGATCAGAGTCACCAGTTCCAGGTGAGGCCAAGAAAGAGTCCACAGCAATCAGGTCCAGGTGGGGAACAAAGTCACCAGGAGTGGGTGAGGCCCAGATGTGGTCCAGATTCACCAGGTCCAGGTGATGCCCAGGTGGTGACCAGAGTCCCCGGGTCTGGGACAGGACCAGGTAAGGACCAGATTCACCAGGTCCAAGAGGCCCACGAGGGGAATTGAGTCACCAGCTATGTGTGAGGCCCAGGTGGCAACCCCACTCACCAGGTAAAGGTGAGGCCAACCGGCAGGCCAGAGTCACCAGATCCAGGTGAGTCCCTAGTGGGGACCAGTGTCTCCAGGTAAATGTGAGTCTACAAGTACACCACAGTCACCAGGTCCAGGTGTGGTTCATGTGGGAACGAGAATCACCAGGTACAGGTGAGACCAGGTGGGCACCACAGTCACCAGGTCCAGACTGAGGCCTAGGTGGGGGGACCAGAGTCATCAGGACCAGTTGAGGCCAAAGAGTGGAGCAAAGTTACCATGTCCAGGTGAGGCCCAGGTGGGGAACAGAGTAACAATGTCCCATTGATGCCAGGTGGGAAAATGTCACAAGGTCCAGACGATGCCTATGTGAGGAGTAGATTCACCAGGTCCTATTGAGGCCCAGTTGAGGACCAGTGTCCCCAGCTCCGGGTGAGTACCAGAGGAGGACCAGAGTCACAGGTTCTCGTGATATCCAGGTGGGGACCAGAGTCACCACGTCAGGGTGAGGCCAAGAGGGCGACGAGAATCACTAGGTCCAGGTGAGGCCCCGATGAGGAAATGAGAACCAGGTCCCATGATGGCCATATGAGGACCTGAGTCACCAGGTCCAGGTGAGGTCCCTGTGGGAAAAACTCTCCTCATCCAGGTGAGGCCCGGGTGGGACCAAAGTCACCAGGTCCAGGTGAAGCCGAGTTATATAAGAGAGTATCGAGGTCCCAATGATGCCCATGTAAGGAACAGAGTCAACAGGTCCAGGAGAGGACAAAATATGGATCAGAGTCATTGTGTTCCAGGTGAGGCCAGATGGAGACCACAGGAACCAGGTTCAGGAGAGCCCCATATGGGAATCGGAGCCACCAGATCCAGGTGAGTTCCAGATGGGACCACAGTCACAAGGTCCAGGTGAGGCGCAGATGGCAACAGGATACACCAAGTCCAGGTGAGGCCCAGGTGGAGACCAGTCACCAGATCCAGGTGAGAACCAGCTAAGGACCAGATTCACCAGGCCCAAGTGAAGCCAAAGGGGTGACCAGAGTCACCAGGTTAGGGTGAGGCCCAGAGGGGGTACCAGAGTAACCAGTTTAGTTTGAGGCACAGAATGGGACCATAGGTCCCTGGTCAGAGTGAAGCCCAGGTGTGGAATTGAGTATCCCGGTCCCAATGATGCCTGCGGGAGGACCAGAGTCACTAGGGCCATGCAGGCCCAGATGGGAAACAGAATTACTAGGTCCTGGTGAGGCCTAGAATAAAACCACAGTCACCAGAATCAGGTGAGCCCCATGTGGGAATAAGAGCCACTCTATCCAGCTTAGTAGCAGGTCCATGTGAGGCCCACTAGAGGACCGGATTCATCAGGTCGAATTGAGGCATAGCTGGGGACAAGAGGCACCAGGTCTGTGTGCGGCCTAGGTGGGGCAATTTTCAGCAGTGCTGAGGTAGGTCAAAGTGGGGTCGAGAGACGACAGGTCCAGGTGAGGCCAAACTGAGGACCAGAGTCACCAGATGCAGGTCAGGTCCAGGTGGGTACCAGAGTCACCAGATCCAGGTGAAGTCCAGGTGGAGACCAGAGTCAACAGATCCAGGTGAAGCCCAGGTGGGGACCAGAGTCACTAGGTCCAGATGAGGCGAAGGTGAGGACCAGGTTGCCAGGTACACGTGAAGCCCCGGTGGGGATCAGAGGCAACAGGTCCATGTGAGGCCGGCTTGGGGACCATGGTCAACAGGTCTACTTGAGGCCCAGGTGTGGAACACAGTAAGCAGATCCAGGTGAGTTCCCGGTGGTGACAAGAGTCACCAGGTCCAGGTGAGGCCCATGTGGGCACCAGGATCACCATGTCCAGGGGACGCCCTTGAAAGAACCAGAGTCATCAGTTCGATGTCAGGCGCAGGTGGCAACCAGGGTCAACAAGTCCAAGTCAGGCCAAAGTGGGGTTCACAGTCACTACGGCACGGTGAGACCCAGAGGGGGACCAGAGTCACCTGGTTCAGGGGAGGTCCATTTGTGGAACACAGACACCGGGTCCCAATTTTGCCCAGTTGAGGACCATAGTCAACAGGACCAGGTGAGGCACAGATGGGGACCGGAGTCCCCAAATCCAGGTGAAGCCCAGGTAGGGACTACAGTCACCAGATCCAGGGTAGTCTCAGGTGCAGGCCAGAATCACCAGGTCCAGGTGAGGTGCAGGTGGCAACCACACTCACCAGTTCCCGGTGAGGCCCTGGTGGGGACCAGAGTCACGAGGTACATGAGAAGATAGAAACATGCAGCCACCAGATCCACATGATGTCCATGTGGGAACGAGAATCACCAGTTACAGGTGAGGACCAGGCGGGGATCCGACTCACCATGTTCAGGTCAGACCCAAGTGGGTACCAGTGTCACCATGTCCAGGTGTGGCCCAGGTGAAGACCAGAGTTAATAGGTCCGGCTGGGTCACTGTTAGTGAACAGTGTAACCATATCCTGATGCTACCCAGGTGGGTACCAGAGACACCAGGTCCTGGTGAGGCCCAGGTGGGACCAGAGTCATGAGGTCCAGGTGAGGTCCCGAGGGGAACCACAGTCACCAGGTCAGGTGAGGCCATGCTTAGGATCAGAGTCACCAGTTACAGGTGAGGCCCAGGTGGTGCCAGAGTCACCCGGTAGAGAAGACGCCAAAGTCAGGACCAGAGTTACCAGGATCAGGTCAGTCCCAGTGGGGCATAGAGTAACCATATCCCGATGATGCCCAGGTAGAACCCGAGTCTCCACGTCCAGATGAGGCGCAGGTGGGGAGTATATTCACTAGGTTCCGGTGAGGCCCAGTTGAGGACCACATCACCCGGTCTTGTTGAGGCCTAGATGGGTACCATATTCCCCTGGTCTAGGTGACATCCAGATGGGGACCAGAGTCACCATGTTACGCTGAGGCCCAGAGGGGATCCAGAGTCATCATGTCCAGGTGAGTCTCAGGTGTGGAAAAGAGTATCCAGGTCATAATGGTCCGCAGGTGAGGACCAGAGTCACCAGATCTGGATGAGGCCCAGTTAGGATCAGAGTCACCAGTTCCAGGTGAGGCCAAGAAGGTGTCCACAGCAATCAGGTCCAGGTGGGGAACAAAGTCACCAGGACTGGGTGAGGCCAAGATGGGGATCAGATTCAGAAGGTCCAGGTAATTCCCAGGTGGGGATCAGAGTTACCAGTTACGGGTGAGGACCAGTTAAGGACGAGATTCACCAGGTCCAAGTGAGACCCACGTGGGGACCTGTGTCACAATGTATGTGTGAGGCCCAGATTACCACCCCACTCACCAGGTCTAGGTGAGGCCAAACTGCAGGCCATGAAAGGGAACCATGTCCCGATGATACCCTAGTAGGGAACAGATTTACCAGGTCCAGGTGAGGCCAACCTGCAGGCCATGCAGTGGAACCATGTCCCGGTGATGCCCAGGTAGGGACCAGAGACACCAGGTCCAAATGAGGTCCAGATGGAGCAAATTCACTAGGTCCAGGTGAGGCCCAGTTGAGGACCAGAGTCACCAGATTTGGTTGATGACTACAGGGGTACCAGAATCACCTGGTCCAGGTGACATGCAGATGGGGACCAGAGTCACCAGGTCAGGGAGAGGCCCAGAGAGGTTCCAGACTCATCATGTCCAGGTGAGGCTTAGGTGAGAACAGAGTCACCAGGTACCATGATGCCCAGGTGAGGACCAGAGTCACCAGATCTGGGTGAGGCCCTGTTAGGTTCAGAGTCACCAGTTCCAGGTGAGGCCCAAAAGGAATACACAGCAATCAGGTCCAGGAGGGGAACAAAGTCACCAGGACTGGGTGAGACCCAGATGGGGACCAGATTCACCAGGTCCAGTTGAGGCCCAGGTGGTGACCAGAGTCCCAGATCTGGGAGAGGACCATGTAAGGACCAGATTCACCAGGTAAATGTGAGTTTACAAGAACACCACAGTCACCAGGTCCAGGTGTGGTTCATGTGGGAAAAAGAGTCACCAGGTCCAGGTGACACCCAGGTGGAGACAACAGTCACCAGGTCCAGATTGAGGCCTAGGTGGGGGGACCAGAGTCATCAGGACCAGGTGAAGCCAAAGTGTGGAGCAAAGTTATCATGTCCAGGTGAGACTCAGTTGGGGAACAGAGTAACCATGTCCCATTGATGCCAGGTGAGAAAAGAGTCACAAGTTCCAGACGAGGCCTATGTGAAGAGTAGATCCATCAGGTCCTGTTGATGCCCAGTTGAGGACCAGTGTCCATAGCTCCGGTGAGTCTCAGAGGGGTACCAGAGTCACACGGTTGTGGTGATATCCAGGAGGGGACCAGAGTCACCACGTCAGGATGAGGCCCAGAGAGGGACGAGAATCACTAGCTCCAGGTGAGGCCCGATGTGGAACTGAGAAACCAGGTCCCATGATGCCCATATGAGGACCTGAGTTACCAGGTCCAGGTGAGGTCCCTGTGGGAACCAGTCACCTCGTCCAGGTGAGGCCGAGGTGGGACCACAGTCACCAGGTACATGTGAGGCCCAGGTATATAAGAGAGTATCGAGGTCCCAATGATGTCCAGGTAAGGACCAGAGTCAACAGGTCCAGGAGAGGCTCAAATACCGATCAGAGTCATTGTGTTAGAGGTGACGCCAGATGGAGACCACAGGAACCAGGTCCAGGAGAGCACCATATGGGAACCAGAGCCACGAGATCCAGGTGAGGTCCAGGTGGGACCCCAGTCACAAGATCCAGGTGAGGCGCAGGTGGCAACAGGATTCAGCAAGTCCAGGTGAGGCCCAGCTGGCGACCAGTCACCACATCCAGGCGCGGACCAGCTAAGGACCAGATTCACCAGGCCGAAGTGAAGCCCAAAGGGTGACCAGAGTCACCAGGTAAGGGTGAGCCCCAGAGGGGGGAACCAGAGTAACCAGTTTAGTTTGAGGCCCAGAATGGGACCAGAGGTCCCTGGTCAAAGAGGCCCAGGTGTGGAATAGAGTATCCAGGTTGAGGATCATTGGATCCATCACCCAATGATGCCTGGTTGAGGACCAGACTCACTGGGGCCATGCAGGCCCAGATGGGGAACAGAATCACTACGTCCTGGTGTGGCATAGAATAAGACCACAGTCAGCAGTATCAGCTGAGCCACTTGCGGGAACCAGAGCCATTCTATCCAGCTGAGTCCCAGGTCCAGGTGAGGCTCCCGTGAGGACCAGATTCATTAGGTCGAATTGAGGCATAGCTGGGGACAAGAGTCACCAGGTCTGGGTGCAGCCTAAGTTGGGCTAGATTCAGCAGGTCTGAGTTACGTCAAAGTGAGGACGAGAGACGCCAGTTCCAGGTGAGGCCAAACTGAGTATAGTGTCACCAGATCCATGTGAGGTCCATGTTTGAAAGAAAGTCACCAGTTCCGGGAGAGGTCCAGGTGGGGACCAGAGTAACCAGTTCCAGGTGAGGCCAAGAAGGAGTCCACAGAAATCAGGTCCAGGTGGGGAACAAAGTCACCAGGACTGGGTGAGGCCTAGATGGGGACCAGATACACAAGGTCCAGGTGATATCCAGGTGGTGACCAGAGTTACCAGTTTCGGGTGAGGGCCAGGTTAGGACAAGATTCACCAGGTCCAAGTGAGGCCCACGTGGGGACCTGTGTCACCAGACATGGGTGAGGCCCAGGTGGCAACCCCACTGACCAGGTCCAGGTGAGGCCAACTTGCAGGCCATGCAGAGGAACCATGTCCCGATGATGACGATGTTGGGACCAGACTTACCAGGTCCAAGTGAGGCCAACCTGCAGGCCATGCAGAGTAACCATGTCCCAATGATGCCCACGTAGGGACCAGACTTACCAGGTCCACGTGAGGCCAACCTTTGGGACCTGCTGAGGAACCGTGTCCCGATGATGCCCATGTAGGGACCTGAGTTACCAGGTCCAGGTGAGGCCCCGATATGGAACTGAGAAACCAGGTCCCGTGATGCCCATATGAGGACCTGAGTCACCATGTGCAGGTGAGGTACCAGGCACCTCATCCAGGTGAGGCCCAGGTGGGACCAGTCACCAGGTCCACGTGAGGCCCAGGTACATAAGAGAATATCCAGGTCGCAATGATGCCCATGTATAGACCAGAGTCAACAGGTCCAGGAGAGGCCCAAATATGGATCAGAGTCATCTTGTTCCAGGTGAGGCCAGAAGGACACCACAGCAACCATGTCCAGGGGTGCCCCATATGGGAACCAGAGACACCAGATCCATGTGAGGTCCATGTTTGAAAGAAAGTCACCAGGTCCGGGAGAGGTCCAGGTGGGGACCAGAGTCACCAGTTCCAGGTGAGGCCAAGAAGGAGTCCACAGAAATCAGGTCCAGGTGGGGAACAAAGTCACCAGGACTGGGTGAGGCCTAGATGGGGACCAGATACACAAGGTCAAGGTGATATCCAGGTGGTGACCAGACTTACCAGTTCCGGGTGAGGACCAGGTAAGGACCAGATTCACCAGGTCCAAGAGGCCCACGTGGGGACCTGAGTCACCAGGTATGGGTGAGGCCCAGGTGGCAATAACACTCACCAGGTCCAGGTGAGGCCAACCTGCAGGCCATGCAGTGGAACCATATCCCGATGATGCCCAGGTAGGGAGAAGAGTTACTAGGTCCAGGTGAGGCCAACCTGCATGCCATGCAGAGGAAACATATCCGGATGATGCCCAGGTAGAGACAGACTTACCAGGTCCAGGTGAGGTCAACCTGCAGGCCATGCAGTGGAACCATATCCCGATGATGCCCAGGTAGGGACCAGAGTCACCAGGTCCAAATGAGGCCCAGATGGAGCATATTCACTAGGTACAGGTGAGTCCCCTTTGAACACCAGAGTCACCAGATCTGTTTGAGGCCTAGGGGGTACCAGAATCACCTTGTTCATGTGACATCCAGATGGGGACCAGAGTCACTAGGTCAGGGTGAGGAACAGAGCGGTTACAGAGTCAACATTTCCAGGTGAGGCTCAGGTGTGGAACAGAGTCACCAGGTACCAATGATGCCCAGATGAGGACAAGAGTCACCCGGTCTGGGTGTCGCACAGATAATATCAGACTCACCAGTCCAGGTGAGGCCAAGAAAGGGCACAGCAATCAGTTCCAGGTGGGGAACAAAGTCACCAGGACTGGGTGAGGCCCATACGGGGACCAGATTCAACAGGTCCAGGTGAGGCCCAGGTGGTGACAAGAGTCCCGGGGTCTAGGAGAGGACCGGGTAAGGACAAGATTCACCAGGACCAAGAGGACCACGTAGGGACTTGAGTCACCAGGTATGGGTGAGGCCCAGGTGGCAACCCCACTCACCAGGTCCTGGTGAGACCAACCTGCAGGCCAGAGTCACCAGATCCACGTGAGTCCCTAGTGGGGACCGGATTCACCAGGTAAAATTGAGTCTACAAGAACGCCAGAGTCACCAGGTCCAGGCGTGGTTCATGTAGGAACGAGACCACCAGGTCCAGGTGAGACCCAGGTGGAGACCACAGTCACCAGGTCCAGGTGTGACCCAGGTGGGGACCACAGTCACCAGGTTCAGTTTGAGGCCTAGGTGGGGGGATCAGAGTCATCGAGACCAGTTGAGGCAAAAGTGTGGAGCAAAGTTATCATGTCCAGGTGAGGCCCAGAGGGAACAGAGTAACCATGTCCCATTGATGCCAGGTGGGAAAAGAGTCACAAGGTCCAGACGAGACCTAAGTGAGGAGTAGATTCACCAGGTCCAGTTGTGCCCAGTTGAGGACCAGTATCCCAGCTCCAGGTGAGTCCCAGATGGGGAACAGAGTCACCCGATTCTGGTGATATCCAGATGGGGACCAGAGTCACCATGTCAGGCTGAGGCCCAGAGGGGATCCAGCGTCATCATGTCCAGGTGAGTCTCAGGTGTGGAAAAGAGTATCCAGGTCAAAATGTTCCACAGGTGAGGACCAGAGTCACCAGATCTGGGTGAGTCCCAGTTAGGATCAGAGTCAACCGTTCCAGGTGAGGCCCAAAAGGAGTCCACAGCAATCAGTTCCAGGTGGGGAACAAAGTCACCAGGACTGGGTGAGGCCCAATGGGGACCAGATTCACCAGGTCCAGATGATTGCCATGTTGTGACCAGACTTACTAGTTCCGAGTGAGGACCAGGTAAGGACCAGATTCACCCGGTCAAAGGGAGGCCCACGTGGGGCCCTAGTAACAAGGTATGGGGGAGGCCCAGGTGGCCACCCCACTCACCAGGTCCAGGTGAGGCCAACCTGCAGGCCATGCAGAGGAACCATGTCACGATGATGCCCTGGTTGGGACCAGAGTTACCAGATCCAGGTGAGGCCAACCTTCAGGCCATGCATTGGAACCATGTCCCGATGATGCCCAGGTAGGGACCAGAATCACCAGGTCCAAATGAGGCCCAGATGGAACATATTCACTAGGTCCAGGTGAGGTCCATTTGAGGACCAGAGTCCCCAGATCTGGTTGAGGCCTAGAGGGGTACCAGAATCACCTGGTCCAGGTGACATCCAGATGGGGACCAGAGTCACCAGGTCAGGCTGAGGTTCAGAGAGGTTCCAGAGTCATCATGTCCTGGTGAGGCTCAGGTGTGGAACAGAGGCACCAGGTACCAACGATGCCCAGGTGAGGACCAGAGTCACCAGGTCTGGGTGATGCGCAGATAGAATCAGAGTCACCAGTTCCAGGTGAGGCCAAGAAAGAGTGCACAGCAATCAGGTCCATTTGGGGAACAAAGTCACCAGGACTGGGTGAGGCCCAGATGGGGACCAGAATCACCAGGTCCAGGTGAGGCCCAGGTGGTGACCAGAGTCCCCAGGTCCGGGAGAAGACCAGGTAAGGACCAGATTCACCAGGTCCAAGAGGCCCACGTGGGGACCTGAGTCACCAGGTATGGGTGACGCCCAGGTGTCAACCCCACACACCAAGTCCAGGTGAGGCCAACCTGCAGGCCAGAGTCTCCAGATCCAGGTGAGGCCCTAGTGGGGACCAGAGTCACCAGGTAAATGTGAGTCTACAAGAACACCACAGTCACCAGGTCCTGGTGTGGTTCATGTGGGAACGAGAGTCTCCAGGTCCAGGTGAGACCCAGGTGGGGACCACAGTCACCAGGTCCAGATTGAGGCCTAGGTGGGGGGACGAGAGTCATCAGGACAAGTTGATGCCAAAGTGTGGAGCAAAGTTATCATGTCCAGGTGAGGCCCAGGTGGGGAACAGAGTAACCATGTCCCATTGATGCCAGGTGGGAAAAGAGTCACAGGTGGAGACGAGGCCTAAGTGAAGAGTAGATTCATCAGGTCCTGTTGAGGCCCAGTTGAGGAGCAGTGTCCCCAGCTCCGGGTAAGTCCCAGAAGGGGACCAGTGTCACCCAGTTCTGGTGATATCCAGGTGGGGACCAGAGTCACCACGTAGGGTGAGGCCCAGAGCGGGACGAGAATCACTAGGTCCAGGGTTGGCCCCGATGGGGAAATGAGAAATCAGGTCCCATAATGTCCATATGAGGACCTGAGTCACCAGGTCCAGGTGAGGTCCCTGTGGGAACCATTCACCTCATCCAGGTGAGGCCCAGGTGGGACGACAGTCACCAGGACCAGGTGAGGCCCAGGTATATAAAAGTGTACCCACGTCCCAATGATGCCCAGGTAAGTACCAGAGTCAACAGGTCCAGGAGAGGGCAAATATGGAACAGAGTCATTGTGTTCCAGGTGAGGCCAGATGGAGACCACAGGAACCAGGACCAGGAGAGCCCCATATGGGAACCAGAGCCACCAGATCCAGGTGAGGTCCAGGTGGGAAAACAGTCACAAGGTCCCGGTGACGCGCAGGTGGCAACAGGATTCACCAAGTCCAGGAGAGGCCCAGATGGCGACCAGTCACAGATCCAGGTTCGGACCATCTAAGTACCAGATTCACCTGGCCCAAGTGAAGCCCAAGGGTTGACCAGAGTCACCAGGTCAGGGTGAGACCCAGAGGGGGAACAAGAGTAACTAGTTTAGTTTGAGGCCCAGAATGGGACCAGAGGTCCCTGGTCAAAGTGAGACCCAGGTGTGGAATAGAGTATCCAGGTCCCAATGATGGCTGAGTGAGGACCAGAGTCACTAGGGCCATGCAGGCCCAGATGGAGAACAGAATCACTAGGTCCTGATGAGTCATAGAATCAGACCACAGTCAGCAGTATCAGGTGAGCACCTTGTGGAAAGCAGAGCCACTCTATCCAGCTGAGACCCAGGTCCATGGGAGGCCCACGTAAGTAACATATTCATCAGGTCGAAATGAGGCATAGCTGGGGACAAGAGTCACCAGGACTGGGTGCGGCCTAGGTGGGGCAAGATTCAGCAGTTCTGAGTTACTTCAATGTGGGGACGAGAGACGCCAGGTCCAGGTGAGGCCAAACTGAGGACCAGAGTCACCATATCCAGTTGAGGTCCATGTTGGAAAGAGAGTCACCAGGTCCAGGAGAGGTCCAGGTGGGGACTAGAGTCACCAGATCCAGGTGAAGCCCAGTTGGGGATCAGAGTCACTAGGTCCAGATGAGGCCCAGGTGAGGACTAGAGTTATCAGGTACACGTGAGGCCCCGGTGAGGATCAGAGGCCACAGGTCCATGTGAGGCCGGCTTGGGGACCATGGTCAACAAATCTACTTGAGGCCCAGGTGTGGAACACAGTAAGCAGGTCCAGGTGAGTCCCCAGTGGTGACAAGAGTGACCACGTCCAGGTGAGACACAAGTGGGGACCAGGACCATCAGGTCCCGGGGAGTCCCTTGAAAGAACCAGAGTCAACAGTTCGAGGTCAGGCGCAGTTGGCAACCAGGGTCAGGAGGTCCAATTCAGGCCAAAGTGGGGTTCACAATCACTAGGGCATGGTGAGACCCAGAGGGGGACCAGAATCACCTGGTCCAGGTGAGGCCCAGGTGAGGACCAGGTTCACCATATCTGGTTCGGCTTAGAAGGATACCAGAATCACCTGATCGAGGTTATATCCAGATGGGGCCCAGAGTCACAAAGTCAGGGTGAGGCCCAGAGTCGTTCCAGAGTCATCGGCTCCAGGTGAGGCTAAGGTGTGGCACAGAATCACCAGGTACCAATGATGCCCAGGTGAGGACCAGAGTCACCAGATCTGGGTACACGCAGATAGGATCAGAGTCACCAGTTCCAGGTGACGCCAAGAAGGCGTCCACAGCAATCAGGTCCAGGTGGTGAAGAAGTCACCAGGACTTGGTGAGGCCCAGATTTGGACCAGATTCACCAGGTCCAGGTTATTCCAGGTGGTTACCAGGGTCCTCGGGTCTGGGAGAAGACCAGCTAAGGACCAGATTCAACAGGTCCAAATGAGACCCACGTGGGGAACTGAGTCACCAGCTATGTGTGAGGCCTAGGTGGCAACCCCACTCCCCAGGTCCAGGTGAGGCCAACCTGCAGGCCAGAGTCACCAGATGCAGGTGAGGACCAGATGGGGACCAGAGTCAACAGATCCATGTGAGGTCCATCTTCAAAGAGAGTCACCAGGTCCAGGAGATGTCCAGGTGGGGACCAGAGTCACCAGATCCAGGTGAAGTCCAGGTGGGGACCAGAGTCACCAGATCCAGGTGAAGCACAGGTGGGGACCAAAGTCAATAGGTCAAGATGAGGCCCTGGTGAGGACCAGAGTTACTAGGTACACGTGAGGCACCGGTGGGGATCAGAAGCAACAGGTCCATGTGAGGCCGGCTTGGGGACCATGGTCAACAGGTCTACTTGAGGCCCAGGTGTGGAACACAGTAAGCACGTCTAGGAATTCCCCGGGGGTGACAAGAGTCACAACGTCCAGGTGAGACCCACGTGGGGACCAGGACCACCAGGTACTCGGGAGGCCATTGAAAGAACCAGAGTCAACACTTCGAGGTCAGGCGTAGGTGGCAACCAGGGTCAGCAGGTCCATGTCAGGCCAAAGTGGGGTTCACAGTCACTAGGGCACGGTGAGACCCAGAGGGGGAACAGAGTCACCTGGTTCAGGTGAGGTTCAGTTGTGGAACACAGTCACCGGGTCCCAATTTTGCCCAGTTGAGGACCATGGTCAACAGGGCCAGGTGAGGCCCAGATGGGGACCGGAGTCCCCAAATCCAGGTGAAGCCCAGTTGGGGAACACAGTCACCAGATCCGGGGTAGTCTCAGGTGCAGATCAGAATCACCAGGTCCAGGTGAGGTGCAGGTGGAAACCACACTGACCAGGTCCCGGTGAGGCCCTGGTGGGGACCAGAGACACGAGGTACATGAGAAGCTAGAAACGCTGCAGCCACCAGGTCCACATGATGTCCACGTGGGAACGAGAATCACCAGTTAGAGGTGAGGACCATGTGGCGATCCGACTTCCCATGTCCACGTGAGACCCAGGTGGAAACAAGTGTCACCATGTCCAGGTGTAGCCCAGTTGAAGACCAGAGTTAATAGTTCCCGCTGGGTCACTGTTAGTTAACAGAGTACCATATCCTGATGCTAACCAAGTGGGTACAAGAGACACCAGGTCCTGGTGAGGGCCAAGTGGGACCAGAGTCACCAGATCTGGTTGAGGCCTAGAGGGGTACCAGAATCACCTGGTCCAGGTGACATCCAGATGGGGACCAGAGTCACCAGGTCAGTGTGAGGCCCAGAGAGGAAACACAGTCATCATGTCCAGGTGAGGCTCAGGTGTGGAACAGAGTCACCAGGTACCTATGATGCCCAGGTGAGGACCAGAGTCACCAGATATGGGTGATGCGCAGATAGGACCAGAGTCACCAGATCTAGGTGAGGCAAAGAAAGTGTCCACAGCAAGCAGGTCCAGGTGGGGAACAAAGTCACCAGGACTGGGTGAGGCCCAGATGGGGTTCAGATTCACCAGGTCCAGGTGAGGCCCAGGTGGTGACCAGAGTTCCCGGGTCTGGGAGAGGACGAGGTACGGACCAGTTTACCAGGTCCAAGAGTCCCACGGGGGGACCTGAGTCACCAGGTATGGGTGAGGCCCAGGTTGCCATCCCACTCACAAGGTCCAGGTGAGGCCAACCTGCAGGCCAGAGTCACCAGAACCAGGTGAGGCCCCAGTGGGGACCGGAGTCACCAAGTAAATGTGAGTCTACAAGAACACCACAGTCACCAGGTCCTGGTGTGGTTCATGTGTGAACGAGAGTCACCAGGTCCAGGTGAGACCCAGGTGGGGACCACAGTCACCAGGTCCAGATTGAGGCCTAGGTGGGGGGACCAGAGTCATGAGGAACATTTGAGGCCAAAGTGTGGAGCAAAGTTATCATGTCCAGGTGAGGCCCAGGTGGGGAACAGAGTAACCATGTCCCATTGATGCCAGGTGGGAAAAGAGTCACAAGGTACAGACGAGGCCTAAGTGAGGAGTAGATTCACCAGGTCCTGTTGAGGCCCGGTTGAGTACCAGTGTCCCCAGCTCCGGGTGAGTCCCAGAGGGGGATCAGAGTCACCCGGTTCTGGTCATATCCAGCTGGGGACCAGAGTCACCACGTCAGGGTGAGGCCCAGAAAGGGATGAGAATCACTAGGTCCAGGTGAGGCCCCGATGTGGAACTGAAACCAGGTCCCATGATGCCCGTATGAGGACCTGAATCACCAGGTACTGGTGAGGTCCCTGTGGGAACCAGTCACCTCGTCCATGTGAGGCCCAGGTGGGACCACAGTCACAGGTCCAGGTGAGGCCCACGTATATAAGAGAGTATCCAGTTTTCAATGATCCCCAGGTTAGGAGCAGAGTCAACAGGCCCAGGAGAGGCCCAAATATGGATCAGATTCATTATGTTCCAGGTGAGTCCAGATGGATACCACGGAAACCAGGTCCAGGAGAGCCCCATATCGGAACCAGAGCCACCAGATCCAGGTGAGTTCCAGGTGGGACCACAGTCACAAGGTCCAGGGGAGTCACAGGTTGCAACAGGATTCACCATGTCCAGCTGAGGCCCAGGTGGCGACCAGTCACCAGATCCAAGTGCGGACCATCTATGGACCAGATTCACCAGGCCCAAGTGAAGCCCAAGGGGTGACCAGAGTCACCAGGTAATGGTGAGGCCCAGATTTGGAACCAGAGTAACCAGTTTAGTTTGAGGCCCAGAATGGGACCAGAGGTCCCTGGTCAAAGTGCGGTCCAGGTGTGGAATAGAGTATCCAGGTCCCAATGATGCCTGGGTGAGGACCATAGTCACTAGGGCCATGCAGGCCCAGATGGGGAACAGAATCACTAGGTCCTGGTGAGGCATAGAATAAGACCAGAGTCAGCAGTATCAGGTTAGCCCCTTGTGGGAACCAGAGCCACTCTATCCAGCTGAGTCCCAGGTCCATGTGAGGCCCACGTGAGGACCAGATTCATCAGGTCGTATTGAGGCATAGCTGGGGACAAGAGTCACCAGGTCTGGATGCGGCCTAGGTGGGGCAAGATTCAGCAGTTCTGCGTCTGGTCAAACTGGGGACGAGAGACACCAGGTCCAGGTGAGGCCAAACAGAGGACCAAGGTCACCAGATCCAGGTGAGGTCCATGTTGGAAAGAGAGTCACCAGGTCCAGGAGAGGTCCAGGGGGGACCAGAGTCACCAGATCCGGATGAAATCCAGGTTGGGATCAGAGTCACCATATCCAAATTGGCCCAGGTGAGGACCAGAGTAACCAGGTACACGTGAGGCCCCGGTGGGGATCAGAGGCAACATGTCCATGTGAGGCCGGCTTGGGGACCATGGTCAACAGTTCTACTTGAAGCCCAGGTGTGGAACACAGTAAGCAGGTCCAGGTGAGTCCCATGTTGGGACAAGTGTCACCACGTCCAGTTGAGGAGCAGGTGGGGAGAAGGATCACCAGGTACAGGGGAGGCCCTTGAAAGAACCAGAGTCAACAGTTCGAGGTCTGGCGTAGGTGGCAACCAGGGTCAGCAGGGGCAAGTCAGTTCAAAGTGGGGTTCACAGTCACCAGGGCACGGTGACACCCAGAAGGGGACCAGAGAGACCTGGTCCAGGTGAGGTCCAGTTGTGGAACACAGTCACCGGGTCCCAATTTTGCCCAGTTGAGGACCATGGTCAAAAGGGCCAGGTGAGGCCCAGATGGGGACCGGAGTCCCCAAATCCAGGTGAAGCTCAGGTGGGGACCAGAGTCACCAGATCCAGGGTAGTCTCAGGTGCAGACCAGAATCACCAGGTCCAGGTGAGGTGCAGGTGGCAACCACACTCACCAGGTCCCGGTAATGCCCTGGTGGGGACCAGAGTGACGAGGTACATGAGAAGCTAGAAACACTGCGGCAACCAGGTCCACATCATGTCCATGTGGGAACGAGAATCACCAGTTACAGGTGAGGACCGGGTGGGATTCCGACTCACAATGTCCAGGTGAGACCCTGGTGGGTACCACTGACACCATGTCCAGGTGTGGCCCAGGTGAAGACCAGATTTAATAGTTCCGGCTGGGTCACTGTTAGTGAACAGTGTAACCATATCCTGATGCTACCCTGGTGGGTACCAGAGACACCAGGTCCTGGTGAGGGTCAGGATGGACCAGAGACATGAGGTCCAGGTGAGGTTCCATTGGGAACCACAGTCACCAGGTCTGGTGAGGCCATGCTTAGGATCAGAGTCACCAGTTAGAGGTGAGGCACAGGTGGAGCCAGAGTCACCTGGGACAGAAGAAGCCAAAGTCAGGACCAGAGTTACAAGGATCAGGTCAGTCCCAGTGAGGAATAGAGTAACCATGTCCCGATGATTCCCAGGTAGAACCAGAGTCACCAGGTCCAGATGAGGTGCAGGTGGGGAGCATATCCACTAGGTCCCGGTGAGGCCCAGTTGAGGACCAGAATGCCCAGGTCTAGTTGAGGCCTAGAGGGGAACCAGATTCACCTGGTCTTGGTGACATCCAGATGGGGACCAGAGTCACCATGCCAGGGTGAGGCACAGAGGGGATCCAGAGTCATCATGTCCAGGTGAGGCTCAGGTGTGGAACAGAGTATCGAGGTCATAATGGTCCACAGGTGAAGACCAGAGTCACCAGATCTGGGTGAGGCCCACATAGCATCAGACGCACCAGTACCAGGTGAGTTCAAGAAGGAGTCCACAGCAATCAGGTCCCGGTAGGGAAAAAAGTCACCAGGACTGGGTGAGGCCCAGATGGGGATCTGATTCACCAGGTCCAGGTGATTCCCAGGTGGTGACCTGAGTTACCAGTTCCGGGTGAGGACCAGGTAAGGTCCAGATTCACCAGGTCCAAGTGAGGCCCACGTGGGGACCTGTGTCACCGGTATGGGTGAGGCCCAGATGGCAACCCCACTCACCAGGTCCAGGGGAGACCAACCTTCGGGCCATGCAGAGGAACCGTGTCCCGATAATGCCCAGGTAGGGACCAGAGTTTCGAGTTGCAGGTGAGGCCCTAATGGGGACCGGAGTCACCAGGTAAATGTGAGTCTACAAGAACACCACAGTCACCAGGTCCAGGTGTGGTTCATGTGGGAACAAGAGTCACCAGGTCCAGGTGAGACCCAGGTGGGGACCACAGTCACCAGGTCCAGATTGGGGACTAGGTGGGGGACCAGAGTGATCAGGACCAATTGAGGCCAAAGTGCGGAGCAAAGTTATCATGTCCAGGTGAGGCCCAGGTGGGGAACAGAGTAACCATGATCCATTGATGCCAGGTGGGAAAAGAGTCACAAGGTCCAGACGTGGCCTAACTGAGGAGTCGATTCACCAGGTCCTGTTGAGGCCCAGATTAGGACCACTGTCCCCAGCTTCGGGTGAGTCCCAGAGGAGGACCAGAGTCACCCAGTTCTGGTGATCTCCAGGTGGTGACCAGAGTCACCATGTCAGGATGAGGCCCAGAGCTGGACGAGAATCACAAGGTCCAGGTGAGGCCCCGATGTGTAATTGAGAAACCAGGTCCCATAATGCCCATATGAGGACCTGAGTCACCAGGTCCAGGTGAGGTCCCTGTGGGAACCAGTCACCTCGTCCAGGTGAGGCCCAGGTGGGACCACAATCACCAGGTCCACGTGAGGCCCAGTTATATAAGAGAGTATCCAGGTCCCAATGATGCCCAAGTAAGGACCAGAGTCAACAGGTCCAGGAGAGGCCCAAATATGGATCAGAGTCATTGTGTTCCAGGTGAGTCCAGATGGAGACCACAGGAACCAGGTCCAGGAGAGCCCCATATGGGAACCAGAGCCAACAGATCCAGGTGAGGACCCGGTGGGACCACAGTCACAAGGTCCAGGTGAAGCGCTTGTGGAAACAGGATTCACCGAGTCCAAGTGAGGCCCAGGTGGCGACCAGTCACCAGATCCAAGTGAGGATAATTAAGACCAGATTCACCAAGCCCAATGAAGCCCAAGGGGTGACCAGAGTAACCAGGTAAGTGTGAGGCCCAGAGGGGGAACCAGAGTAACCAGTTTAGTTTGAGGAAAAGAATGGGACCAGAGGTCCCTGGTCAGAGTGAGTCCCAGATGTGGAATAGAGTATCCAGGTCCCAATGATGCCTGGGTGAGGACCAGAGTCACTAGGGCCATGGAGGCCCAGATGGGGAACAGAATCACCAGGTCCTGGTGTGGCATAGAATAAGACCACAGTCACCAGTATCAGGTGAGCCCCTTGTGGGAACCAGAGCCACTCTATGCAGCTGAGTCCCACGTCCATGTGAGGCCCACGTGAGGACCAGATACATCAGGTCGAATTGAGGCATAGCTGGGGACAAGAGTCACCAGGTCTGGGTGCGGTCTAGGTGGGGCATGATTCAGCAGTTCTGAGTTAGGTCAAAGTGGGGACGAGAGACACCAGGTCCAGGTGAGGCCAAACTGAGTACCAGAGTTACCCGATCCAGGTGAGGTCCATGTTGGAAAGAGAGTCACCAGGTCCGGGAGAGGTCCAGGTGGGGACCAGAGTCACTAGATCCAGGTGAAGTCCAGGTGGGGACCAGAGTCACCAGATACAGGTGAAGCCCAGGTGGGAACCAGAGTCACTAGGTCCAGATGAGGCCCAGGTGAGGACCAGAATTACCCGGTACACGTGAGGCACCGGTGATGATCAAAGGCAACAGGTCCATGTGAGGCCGGCTTAGGGACCATGGTCAACAGATCTACTTGAGGCCCAGGTTTGGAACACAGTAAGCAGGTCCAGGAGAGTCACCGGTGGTGACAAGTGTCACCACGTCCAAGGGAGACCCAGGTGGGGACCAGGATCACCAGGTCGATGTGAGGCCTTTGAAAAACCAGAGTCTACAGTTTGAGGTCAGGTGCAGGTGGCAACCAGTATCAGCAGGTCCAAGTCAGGTCAAAGTGAGGTTCACAGTCACTAGGGCACGGTGAGACCCAGAGGGTGACGACAGTCACCTGGTCCAGGTGAGTTCCAGTTGTGGAACACAGTCACCGGGTCCCAATTTTGCCCAGTTGAAGACCATGGTCAACAGGGCCAGGTGAAGCCCAGATGGAGACCGGAGTCCCCAAATCCAGGTGAAGCCCAGGTGGGGACTACAGTCACCAGATCCAGGGTAGTCTCAGGTGTAGACCAGAATCACCAGGTCCAGGTGAGGTGCAGGTGGCAACCACACTCACCAGTTCCCGGTGAGGCCCTGATGGGGACCAGATCCACGAGGTATATGAGAAGCTAGAAACACTGCAGGCACAAGGTCCACATTATGTCCATGTGGGAAAGAAAATCACCAGTTACAGGTGAGGACCAGGTGGGGAACCGACTCCCCTTGTCCAGGTGAGTCCCAGGTGGGAACCAGTGTCACCATGTCCAGGTGTGGCCCAGGTGAAGACCAGAGTTAATAGGTCCGGCTGGGTCACTGTTAGTGAACAGGGTAACCATATCCTGATGCTACCCAGGTGGGAACCACAGAAACCAGGATCTGGTGAGGCCCAGGTGGTCCCAGAGACATGAGGTCCAGAAGAGGTCCCGATGGGACCCACAGTCACCAGGTCAGTTGAGGCCATGCTTAGGATCAGAGTCACCAGTTACAGGTGAGGCCCATGTTGAGCCAGAGTCACCTGGTACAGAAGAGGCCAAAGTCAGGACCAGAGTTACCAGGATCAGGTCTGTCCCAGTGGGGAATAGAGTAACCATGCCCCGAGGATGCCCAGGTAGAACCAGAGTCACCAGGTCCAGATGAGGCGCAGGTGGGGAGCATATTCACTCGGTCCCGGTGAGGCCCAGTTGCAGACCAGAGTCACCAGGTCTATTTGAGGACTAGAGGGGTACCAGATTCACCTGGTCTAGGTGACATCCAGATGAGGACCAGAGTCAACATGTCAGGGTGAGGCCCAGAGAGGCTCCAGAATCATCATGTCCAGGTAGGGCTCAGGTGTGGAACAGAGTATCCAGGTCATAATGGTCCACAGGTGAGGACCAGAGTCAGCAGATCTGGGTGAGGCCCAGTTAGGATCAGAGTCACCAGTTCCAGGTGAGGACAAGAAGGAGTCCACAGCAATCAGGTCCAGGTGGGGAACAAAGTCACCAGGACTGGGAGAGGCCCAATGGGGACCAGATTGACCAGGTCCAGGTGAGGCCCAGGTGGTGACCAGAGGCCCCGGGTCTGGGAGAGAACCAGGTAAGGACCAGATTCACCAGGTCCAAGAGGCCCACGTGGGGACCTGAGTCACCAGGCAAGGGTGAGGCCCAGGTGGCAATAACACACTCACCAGGTCGAGGTGAGGCCAACCTGCAAGCCATGCAGTGGAACCATATCCCGATGATGCCCAGGTAGGGAGAAGAGTTACCTGGTCCAGGTGAGGCCAACCTGCATGCCATGCAGTAGAAACATATCCAGATGATGCCCAGGTAGAGACCAGACTTACCAGGTCCAGGTGAGGCCAACCTGCAGGCCATGCAGTGGAACCATATCCCGATGATGCCCAGGTAGGGACCAGAGTCACCAGGTCCAAATGAGGCCCAGATGGAGCATATTCACTAGGTACAGGTGAGTCCCCTTTGAAGACCAGAGTCACCGGATCTGTTTGAGGCCTAGGTTGTACCAGAATCACCTTGTCCATGTGACATCCAGATGGGGACCCGAGTCACCAGGTCAGGGTGAGGCCCGGAGATGTTCCAGAGTCATCATGTCCAGGTGAGGCTCAGGTGTGGAACAGAGTCACCAGGTCCCAATGATGCCCAGGTGAGGAACAGAGTCACCAGGTCTGGGTGACGCGCAGATAGGATCAGAGAGACCAGATCTTGTTGAGGCCTAGAGGGGTACCAGATTCACAAAGTCAAGGTGAGGCACAGGTGGTGACCAGAGTCCCCGACTGGGAAAGGACCAGGTAAGGACCAGATTCACCAGGTCCAAGAGGCCCACGTGGGGACCTGAGTCACCAGGTATGGGTGAGGCCCAGGTGGCAATAACACTCACCAGGTCCAGGTGAGGCCAACCTGCAGTCCATGCAGTGGAACCATATCCTGTTGATGCCCAGGTAGGGAGAAGATTACCAGGTCCAGGTGAGGCCAACCTGCATGCCATGCAGTGGAAACATATCCAGATGATGCCCAGGTAGAGACCAGACTTACCAGGTCCAGGTGAGGCCAACCTGCAAGCCATGCAATGGAACCATGTCCCGATGATGCCCAGGTATGGACCAGAGTCACCAGGTCCAAATGAGGCCCAGATGGAGCATATTCACTAGGTACAGGTGAGTCCCCTTTGAAAACCAGAGTCACCAGATCTGTTTGAGGCCTAGGGGGTACCAGAATCACCTTGTCCATGTGACATCCAGATGGGGACCAGAGTCACTAGGTCAGGGTGAGGCCCAAGCGGTTCCAGAGTCAACATTTCCAGGTGAGGCTCAGGTGTGGTACAGAGTCACCAGGTACCAATGATGCCCAGGTGAGGACAAGAGTCACCCGGTCTGGGTGACGCACAGATAGGATCAGACTCAGCAGTCCAGGTGAGGCCAAGAAAGGGCACAGCAATCAGGTCCAGGTGGGGAACAAAGTCACCAGGACTGAGTGAGGCCCAGATGGGGACCAGATTCACCAGGTCCAGGTGAAGCCCAGGTGGTGACAAGAGTCGCCGGGTCTAGGAGAGGACCGGGTAAGGACAAGATTCACCAGGTCCAAGAGGCCCACGTAGGGACTTGAGTCACCAGGTATAGATGAGGCCCAGGTGGCAACCCCACTCACCAGGTCCTGGTGAGACCAACCTGCAGGCCAGAGTCACCAGATCCACGTGAGTCCCTAGTGGGGACCGGATTCACCAGGTAAAATTGAGTCTACAAGAATGCCAGAGTCAACAGGTCCAGGCGTGGTTCATGTAGGAACGAGACCACCAGGTCCAGGTGAGACCCAGGTGGGGACCACAGTCACCAGGTCCAGGTGTGACCCAGGTGGGGACCACAGTCACCAGGTTCAGTTTGTGGCCTAGGTGGGCGGATCAGAGTCATCAGGACCAGTTGAGGCCAAAGTGTGGAGCAAAGTTATCATGTCCAGGTGAGGCCCAGTGGGAACAGAGTAACCATGTCCCATTGATGCCAGGTGGGAAAAGAGTCACAAGGTCCAGACGAGTCCTAAGTGAGGAGTAGATTCACCAGGTCCAGTTGTGCCCAGTTGAGGACCAGTGTCCCAGCTCCGGGTGATTCCCAGAGGGGGAACAGAGTCACCCGATTCTGGTGATATCCAGATGAGGACAGAGTCACCATGTCAGGCTGAGGCCCAGAGGGGATGCAGCGTCATCATGTCCAGGTGAGTCTCAGGTGTGGAACAGAGTATCCAGGTCATAATGGTCCACAGGTGAGGACCAGAGTCACCAGATCTGGGTGAGGCCCAGTTAGGATCAGAGTCACCCGTTCCAGGTGAGGCCAAGAAGGAGTCCACAGCAATCAGGTCCAGGTGGGGAACAAAGTCACCAGGACTGGGTGAGGCCCAATGGGGACCAGATTCACCAGGTCCAGATGATTCCCATGTTGTGACCAGACTTACTAGTTCCGAGTGAGGACCAGGTAAAGACCAGATTCACCAGGTCAAAGGGAGGCCCACTTGGGCCCTGTGTCACAAGGTATGGGGGAGGCCCAGGTGGCAAACCCACTCACCAGGTCCAGGTGAGGCCAAGCTGCAGGCCATGCTGTGGAACCATGTCCCGATGATGCCCAGAGAGGGGCCAGAGTCACCAGGTCCAAGTGAGGCCCAGATGGAGCATTTCACTAGGTCCATGTGAGGCACAGTTGAGGACCATAGTCACCAGATTTGGTTGATGCCTAGAGGGGTACCAGAATCACCTGTCCAGGTGACATCCAGATGGGGACCAGAGTCACCAGGTCAGCGTGAGGCCAAGAGAGGTTCCAGAGTCATCATGTCCAGGTTAGGCTCAGGTGTGGAACTGAGTCACCAGGTACCAATGATGCCCAGGTGAGGACCACGGTCACCAGATTTGGGTGACGCGCAGATAGTATCAGAGTCACAAGTTCCAGGTGAGGCCATGAAAGAGTCCACAGCAATCAGGTCCAGGTGGGGAACAAAGTCACCAGGACTTGGTGAGGCCCAGTGGGGACGATATTCACCAGGACCAAGTGAGGCCCAGGTGGTGAACAGAGTCCCCGGGTCTGGGAGAGGACCAGGGTAGGACCAGATTCACCAGGTCCAAGAGGCCCAAGTGGGGAACAGAGTCACCGGGTAAGGGTGAGGTCCAGGTGTCAACCCCACTCAACAGGTCCAGGTGAGGAAAACCTGCAGGCCAGAGTCACCACTTCCAGGTTAGGCCCTAGTGGGGACCGGAGTCATCAGGTAAAATGAGTCTACAAGAACACCACTGTCACCATGTCCAGGTGTTGTTCATGTGGGAACGAGAGTCACCAGGTCCAGGTGAGACCCAGGTGGGACCACAGTCACCAGGTCCTGATTTAGGCCTAGGTCGGGGGACCAGAGTCATCGGGACCAGTTGAGGCCAAAGTGTGGAGCAAAGTTACCATGTCCAGGTGAGGCCCAGGTGGGGAACAGAGTAACCATGTCCCATTGATGCCAGGTGGGAAAAGAGTCACAAGGTCCAGACGAGGCCTAAGTGAGGAGTAGATTCTCCAGGTCCTGTTGAGGCCCAGTGGAGGCATAGTGTCCTCAGCTCCGGGTGAGTCTCAGTGAGGGACCAGAGTCACCCGGTTCTGGTGATATCCAGGTGGGGACCAGAGTCACCACGTCAGGGTGAGGCCCAGAGGGGGACGAGAATCACTCGGTCCAGGGGAGGCCCCGATGTGGAACTGAACCAGGTCCCATAGTGCCCATATGAGGACCTGAGTCACCAGGTCCAGGTGAGGTCCCTGTGGGAACCAGTCGCCTCGTCCAGGTGAGGCCCAGGTGGGACCACAGTCACCAGGTCCAGGTGAGGCCCAGGTATATAATAGAGTACCCACGTCCCAATGATGCCCAGGTAAGGACCAGAGTTAACAGGTCCAGGAGAGGCCCAAATATGCATCAGAGTCATTGTGTTCCAGGTGAGGCCAGATGGAGACCATAGGAACATGGACCAGGAGAGCCCCATATGGGAACCAGAGCCACCAGATCCAGGTGAGGTCCAGGTGGGACCACAGTCACAAGGTCCCGGTGACGTGCAGGTGGCAACAGGATTCACCAAGTCCAGGTGAGGCCCAGGGCGCGACTTTTCACCAGACCCAGGTGAGGACCAGCCAAGGACCAGATTCACCAGGCCCAAGTGAAGCCCAAGGTGTGACCAGAGTCACCAGGTAAGGGTGAGGCCCAGAGGGGGAACCAGAGTAACCAGTTTAGTTTGAGGCCCAGAATGGGACCAGAGGTCCCTGGTCAGAGTGAGGCACAGGTGTGGAATAGAGTATCCAGGTCCCCATGATGCCTGGGTGAGGACTAAAGTCACGAGGGCCATGCAGACCCAGATGGGGAACAGAATCACTAGGTCCTGGTGAGGCATAGAATAAGACCACAGTCAGCAGTATCAGGTGAGCCCCTTGTGGGAACCAGAGCCACTCTATCCAGCTGAATCCCAGGTCCATGTGAGGCCCAGGTGAGGACCAGATTCATCAGGTCGAAGTGAGGCATAATTGGGGAGAAGAGTCACCAGGTCTAGGTGCATCCTAGGTGGGGCAAGATTCATCAGTTCTGAGTTAGGTCAAAGTGGGGACGAGAGACCCTAGATCCATGTGAGGCCAGACTGAGGACCAGATTCACCAGATCCAGGTGAAGTCCAGGTGAGGACCAGGGTCACCAGATCCAGGTGAAGCCCATGTGGGGACCAGAGTCACTGGGTCAGATGAGGCCCAGGTGAGGACCAGAGTTACCAGGTACACGTTTGGCCCCGGTGGTGATCGGAGGCAACAGGTCCATGTGAGGCCGGCTTGGGGACCATGGTCAACAGGACTACTTGAGGCCCAGGTGTGGAACACAGTAAGCAGGTCCAGGTGAGTCCCCGGTAGTGACAAGAGTCACCACGTCCAGGTGAGGCCCAGGTGGGGACCAGGATCACCAGGTACAGGGGAGGCCCTTGAAAGAACCAGATTCAACATTTGGAGGTCAGGAGCAGGTGGAACCAGTGTCCGCAAGTCCAAGTCAGGCAAAGTGGGGTTCACAGTCACTAGGGCAGGGTGAGACCCAGAGGGGGACCAGAGTCACCTGGTCCAGGTGACGTCCAGTTGTGGAAAATAGTCTCCGGGTCCCAATTTTGCCTAGTTGAGTACCATGGTCAACAGGGCCAGGTGAGGCCCAGATGGGGACCAGATTCCCGAAATCCAGGTGAAGCCCAGGTAGGGACCACAGTCACCAGATCCAGGGTAGTCACAGGTGCAGACCAGAATCACCAGGTCCAGGTGAGGTGCAGGTGGCAACAACACTCACCAGGTCCCGGTGAGGCCCTGGTGGGGACCAGAGTCACGTGGTACATGAGAAGCTAGAAACACTGCATCAACCAGGTCCACATGATGTCCATGAGGGAAGGAGAATCACCAGTTACAGGTGAGGACCAGGCGGGGATCCGACTCACCATGTCCATTGAGACCCAGGTGGGAACCAGTTTCACCATTTCCAGGGGTGGCCCAGGTGAAGACCAGAGTTAATCGTTCCGGCAGCGTCACTGATAGTGAACACTGTAACCATATCCTGATGCTACCCAGGTGGTTACCAGAGACACCAGGTCCTGGTGAGGCCCAGGTGGGACCAGAGACATGTGGTCCAGGTGAGGTCCCGATGGGAACCATAGTCACCAGGTCAGGTGAGGCCATGCTTAGGATCAGAGTCACCAGTTACAAGTGAGGCCCATGTGGAGCCAGATTCGCCTGGTACAGAAGAGGCCAAAGTCAGGACCAGAGTTACCAGGATCAGGTTAGTCCCTGTGGGGAATAGAGTAACCATGTCCCGATGATGCCCAGGTAGAACCAGAGTCACTAGGTCCAGAGGAGGCGCAGGTGGGGAGCATATTCACGAGGTCCCGGTGAGGCCCTGTTGAGGACCAGAGGCACCAGGTCTAGTTGAGGCCTAGAGGGGTACCAGATTCACCTGGTCTAGGTGACATCCAGATGGGGACCAGAGTCACCATGTCAGGGTGAGGCCCAGAGAGGATCCAGAGTCATCATGTCCAGGTGAGGCTCAGGAGTGGAACAGAGTATTCAGGTCATAATGGTCCACAGGTGAGGACCAGAGTCAACAGAACTGGGTGAAGCTCAGGTAGTAGCAGAGTCACCAGTTCCAGGTGAAGCAAAGAAGTAGTCCACAGCAATCAGGTCCAGATGGGGAACAATGTCACCAGGACTGGGTGAGGCCCAGAAGGGGACCAGAGTCACCATGTCAGGTTGAGTCCCAGAGGGGATCCAACTCAAAATGTCCAGGTGAGGCTCAGTTGTGGAACAGAGTATCCAGGTCATAATGATCCACAGGTGAGGACCAGAGTCACCAGATCTGGGTGAGGCCCAGTGATGTTCAGATTCACCAGTTCCAGGTGAGGCCAAGAAGGAGACCACAGCAATCAGGTCCAGGGTGGAACAAAGTCACCAGGACTGGGTGAGGCCTAGAGGGGTGTCTGATTCACCAGTTCCATGTGAGGCCCAGGTGGGGACCTGATTCCCCGTTCTGGGAGAGGACTAGGTAAGGACCAGATTCACCAGGTCCAAGAGGCCCACGTGGGAACCTGAGTCACCAGGTATGGGTGAGGCCCAGGTGGCCATCCCACTTACAAGGTCCAGCTTAGGCCAACCTACAGGCCATGCAGAGGAACCATGTCCCGATGATGCCCAGGTAGGGACCAGAGATACCAGGTCCAGGGGAGGCAAACTGCAGGCCAAGAAGTGGAACCATATCCCGATGATGCCCAGGTAGGGCCCAGAGTCACCAGGTCCAGGTGAGGCCCAGGTATATAATATAGTACCCAGGTCGAATGATGCCCAGGTAAGTACCAGAGTTAACAGGTCCAGGAGAGGCCCAGATATGGAATAGAGTCATTGTGTTCCAGGTGAGGGCAGATGGAGATAAAGGAACCAGGTCCAAGAGAGCCCTATATGGGAACCAGTGCCACCAGATCCAGGTGAGGTCCAGGTGGGACAACAGTCACAAGGTCCAAGTGAGACCCAGGTGGCAACAGGATTGACCAAGTCAAGAGAGGCCCAGGTTGCGACCAGTCACCAGATCCAGGTGCGGACCACCTAAGACCAGATTCACCAGGCCCAAATGAAGCTCAAGGGGTGACCAGAGTCACCAGGTAAGGGTGACGCTCAGAGGGGGAACCAGAGTAACCAGTTTAGTTTGAGGCCAAGAATGGGACCAGAGGTCTCTGGTCAAAGTGAGGCCCAGCTGTGGAATAGAGTATCCAGGTCGCAATGATGCCTGGGTGAGGACTAGAGTCACTATGGCCATGCAGGCCCAGATGGGAAACAGAATCACTAGGTCCTGATGAGGCATAGAATAAGACCACAGTCACCAGTATCAGGTGACCCCTTGTGGGAACCAGAGCCACTCTATCCAGCTGAGTCCCAGGTCCAGCTGAGTGCCAGGTCCATGTGAGTCCCACGTGAGGACCAGATTCATCAGGTGGAATTGAGGCATAGGTGGGGACAAGAGTCACCAGGTCTGGATGCGGCCTAGGTGGGGCAAGATTCAGCAGTTCTGAGTTAGGTTGAAGTGGGGACGAGAGACACCAGGTATAGGTGAGGCCAAACTGAGGACCAGAGTCACCAGATCAAGGTGAGTTCCATGTTGGAAAGAGAGTCACCAGGTCCAGGAGAGGTCCAGGTGGGGACCAGAGTCAACGGATCCAGGTAAGTCCAGGTTGGGACCTGAGTCACCAGATCCAGGTGAAGCCCAGGTGGAGACCAGAATCTCTAGGAACAGATGAGGCCCAGGTGAGGACAGGAGTTACCAGGTACACGTGAGGCCCCGGTGGGGATCAGAGGCAACAGGTCCATGTGAGGCTGGCTTGGGGACCATGGTCATCAGGTCTACTTGAGGCCCTGGTGTGGAACACAGTAAGCAGGTCCAGGTGAGTCCCCGGTGGTGACAAGAGTCACCACGTCCAGGTGAGGCCCAGGTGGGGACAAGGATCACCAGGTATGGTGGAGGCCCTTGAAGAACCAGAGTCAACAGTTCGAGGTTAGACGCAGGTGGCATCCAGGGTCAGCAGGTCCAAGTCAGGCCAAAGTGGGGTTCACAGTCACTAGGCACGGTGAGACCCAGAGGGGGACCAGAGTCACCTGGTCCAGTTGAGGTCCAGTTTTGGAACACAGTCACCGGCTCCCAATTTTGCCCAGTTGAGGACCATGGTCAACAGGGCCAGGTAAAGCCCAGATGGGGACCGGAGTCCAAATATCCAGGTGAAGCCCAGGTGGGGACCACAGTCAGCAGATCCAGGGTGGTCTCAGGTGCAGACCATAATCACCAGGTCCAAGTGAGGTGCAGGTGGCAACCACGTTCCCCAGGACCCAGTGAGGCCCTGGCGGGGACCAGAGTCACGAGGTACATGAGAAGCTAGAAACACTGCAGCCACCAGGTCCACATGATGTCCATGTGGGCCGGAGAATCAGCAGTTACACGTGAGGACCAGGCGGGGATCCGACTCACCATGTCAATTTGAGACACAGGTGAGATCCAGTGGCACCATGTCCAAATGTGGCCCAGGTGAATACCAGAGTTAATAGGTCCGGCTGGGTCACTGTTAGAGAACAGTGTAACCATATCCTGATGCTACCCAGGTGGGTACCGGAGACACCAGGTCCTGGTGAGGCCCAGGTGGGTCCAGAGACATGAGGTCCAGGTAAGATCCCGATGGGAACCGCAGTCACCAGGTCAGGTGAGGCCATGATTAGGATCAGAGTTCCCAGTTACAGGTGAAGCACAGGTGGAGCCAGAGTGACCTGGTATAGAAGAGGCCAAAGTCAGGACCAGAGTTACTAGGATCAGGTCAGTCCCATTGGGGAATAGAGTAACCATGTCCCGATGATGCCCAGGTAGAACCCGAGTCACCACGTCCAGATGAGGCGCAGGTGGGGAGCATGTTCACTAGGTCCAGGTGAAGCCCAGTTGAGGACCAGAGTCACCAGGTCTGGTTGAGGCCGACAGGGGTCCCAGATTCACCTGGTCTAGGTGACATCCAGATGGGGACCAGAGTCACCATGTCAGAGTGAGGCCCAGAGAGGATCCAGAGTCATCATGTCCAGGTGAGGATCAGGCGTGGAACAGAGTATCCAGGTCATAGTGGTCCACAGGTGAGGACCAGAGTCACCAGATCTGGGTGAGGCCCAGTTAGGATCAGAGTCACCAGTTCCAGGTGAGGCCCAAAAGGATTCCAGAGCAATCAGGTCCAGGTGGGGAACAAGGTCACCAGGACTGGGTGAGGCCCAGATGGCGACCAGATTCTCCAGGTCCATGGGATTCCCAGGTGGTGACCAGAGTTACTTGTTCCGGATGAGGACCAGGTAAGGACCAGATTCACCAGGTCCAAGTGAGACACACGTGGGGACCTGTGTCACCATGCATTGGTGAGGGCCAGGTGACATCCCCACATACCAGGTCCAGGTGAGGCCAAACTGCAGGCCATGCAGAGAAACCATGTACTGATGATGCCCAGGTAGGGACCAGAATTACCAGGTCCAGGTGAGGTGCAGGTGGCAAACACAATCAACAGGTCCCGGTGAGGCCCTGGTGGGGACCAGAGTCACGAGGTACATGAGAAGCTAGAAACACTGCAGCCACCAGATCCACATGATGTCCATGTGGGAACGAGAATCACCAGTTACAGAGGAGGACCAGGCAGGGATCCGAATCACCATGTCCACGTGAGACCCAAGAGGGGACCAGTGCCACCATGTCCAGGTGTGGCCCAGGTGAAGACCAGAGTTAATAGGTCCGGCTGGGTCACTGTTAGTGAACATTGTAACCATATCCTGATGCTACCCAGGTGGGTACCAGAGACACCAGGTCCTGGTGAGGCCCAGGTGGGACCAGAGACATGAGGTCCAGTTGAGGTCCCGATGGGAACCACAGTCACCAAGTCAGGTGAGGCCATGCTTAGGATCAGAGTCACCAGTTACAAGTGAGGCCCAGGTAGAGCCAGAGTCACCAAGTAGAGAAGACACCAAAGTCAGGACCAGAGTTACCAGGATCAGGTCAGTCCCAGGGGGGAATAGAGTAACCATGTCCCGATGATGACCAGGTAGAACCCGAGTCACCACGTACAGATGAGGCGCAGGTGGGGAGAATATTCACTAGGTCCCTGTGAGGCCCAGTTGAGGACCAGATTCCCCCAGTCTAGTTGAGCCTATAGGAGTACCAGATTCACCTGGTCTAGGTGACATCCAGATGGGGACCAGAGTCACCAGGTCAGGGTGAGGCCCAGAGAGGTTCCAGAGTCATCAGGTCCAGGTAAGGCTCAGGTGTGGAACAGAGTCACCAGGTACCAATGATGCCCAGGTGAGGACCAGAGTCACCAGGTCTGTGTTTCGCGCAGATAGGATCAGAGTCACCAGTTTCAGGTGAGGCCAAGAAAGAGTCCACAGCAATCAGGTCCAGATGGGGAACAAAGTCACCAGGACTGGGTGAGGCCCAGACGGGGACCAGATTCACCAGGTCCATGTGATTCCCAGGTGGTGACCAGAGTTACCAGTTCCGGGTGAGCACCAGGTAAGGACGAGATTCACCAGGTCCAAGTGAGACAGAGGTGGGGACCTGTGTCATATTGCATGTGTGAGACCCAGGTTGCCACCACACTCACCAGGTCCAGGTGAGGCCAACCTGCAGGCCATGCAGAGGAACCATGTCTCGATGATGCCCAGGTAGACATCAGAGTTACCAGGTCCAGGTGAGGCCAACCTGCAGGCCATGCAGTAGAACCATGTTCGGATGATGCCCCGGTAGGGACCAGAGTCACCAGGTCCAAATGAGGCCCAGATGGAGAATACTCACTAGGTCCAGGTGAGGTCCAGTTCAGGACCAGGGTCACCAGATCTGCTTTATGCCTAGAGGGGTACCAGAATCAACTGGTCCAGGTGACATCCACATGGGGACCAGAGTACCAGGTCACGAAGAGGCCCAGAGAGGTTACAGAGTCATCATGTCCAGGTGAGGCTCAGGTGTGTAACAGAGTCACCAGGTACCAATGATGCCCAGGTGAGGACCAGAGTCACCAGGTCTTGGTGACGCGCAGATAGGATCAGCGTCACCAGTTCCAGGTGAGGCCAAGAAAGAGTCCACAGCAATCAGGTCCAGGTGGGGAACAAAATCACCAGGACTGGGTGAGGCCCAGATGGGGACAAGATTCAACAGGTCCAGGTGAGGCCCAGATGTTGACCAGAGTCCCTGGATCTATGAGAGGACCAGGTAAGGACCAGATTCACGAGGTCCAAGAGGCCCACATGGGGACCTGAGTCACCAGGTTTGGGTGAGGCCCAGGTGGCAACCCGACTCTCCGGGTCCAGGTGAGGCCAACCTGCAGGCCAGAGTCACCAGATCCAGGTGAGGCTCTAGTGTGGACCGGTGTCACCAGGTAAATGTGAGTCTACAAGAAAACCACAGTCACCAGGTCCACGTGTGGTTCATGTAGGAACGAGAGTCACCAGGTCCAGGTGAGACCCAGGTGGGGATCACAGTCACCAGCTCCAGATTGACGACTAGGTGGGGGGAACAGTGTCACCAGGAGCAGTTGCGGTCAAAGTGTGGAGCATTGTTATTATGTCCAGGTGAGGCCCAGGTGGGGATCAGAGTAACCATGTCCCATTGATGCCAGTTTGGAAGAGTCACAAGGTCCAGACGATGCCTAAGTAAGGAGTAGATTCACCAGGTCCTGTTGAGGCCCAGTTGAGGGCCAGTGTCCCCAGCTCTGGGGAAGTCCCACAGGGGGACCAGAGTCACCCGGTTCTGGTGATATCCAGATGGGGACCAGAGTCACCACGTCAGGATGAGGCCCAGGGGGGGACGAGAATCAATAGGTCTAGGTGAGGCCACGATGTGGAACTGAGAAACCAGGTCCCATGATGCCCATATGAGGACCTGAGTCACCAGGTCCAGGTGAGGTCCCTGTGGGAACCAGTCACCTCGCCCGGATGAGGCCCAGGTTGGACCACAGTCACCAGGTCCAGGTGAGGCCCAGGTATATGAGAGTATCCAGGTCCCAACGATGCCCAGGTAAGGACCAGAGTCAACAGGTCCAGGAGAGGCCCAAATATGGATCAGAGTCATTGTGTTTCAGGTGAGGCCAGATGGAGACCACAGGAACCAGGTCCAGGAGAGCCCCATATGGGAACCAGAGCCACCAGATCCATGTAAGTCCAGGTGGTACCACAGTCACAAGGTCCAGATGAGGCACAGGTGGCAACAGGTATTACCGAGTCCAGGTGAGGCCAGGTGGCGACCACTCACCAGATCCAGGTGAGGACCAGCTAAGGACCAGATTCACCAGGCCCAAGTGAAGCCAAAGGGGTGACCAGAGTCACCAGGTTAGAGTGAGCCCCAGTGGGGGAACCAGAGCAACCAGTTTAGTTTGAGGCCCAGAATGGGACCATAGGTCCATGGTCAGAGTGAGTCCCTGATGTGGAATAGAGTATCCAGGTCCCAATGATGCCTGGGTGCGGACCACAGTCAGTAGGACCATGCAGGCCCAGATGGGGTCCAGAATCACTAGGTCCTGGTGAGGCATAGAATAAAACCACAGTCACCAGTATCAGGTGAACCCCATGTGGGAACCAGAGCCACTCTATCCAGCTGAGTAGCAGGTCCATGTGAGGCCCACGTGAGGACCAGATTCATCAGGTCGAATTGAGGCATAGCTGGGGACAAGAGGCACCACGTCTGGGTGCGGCCTAGGTGGGGCAAGATTCAGCAGTGCTGAGGTAGGTCAAAGTGGGGTCGAGAGACGACAGGTCCAGGTGAGGCCAAAATGAGGACCAGAGTCACCAGATGCAGGTCAGGTCCAGGTGGGGACCAGACTCACCAGATCCAGGTGAAGTCCAGTTGGGGACCAGAGTCACCAGATCCAGTTGAAGCCCAGGTGGGGACCAGAGTCACTAGGTCCAGATTAGGCGAAGGTGAGGACCAGAGTTGCCAGGTACACGTGAAGCCCCGGTGGGGATCAGAGGCAACAGGTCCATGTGAGCCCAGCTTGGGGACCATGGTCAACAGTTCTACTTGAGGGTCAGGTGTGGAACACAGTAAGCAGATCCAGGTGAGTTCCCGGTGGTGACAAGAGTCACCAGGTCCAGGTGAGGCCCATGTGGGCACCAGGATCACCATGTCCAGGGGACGCCCTTGAAAGAACCAGAGTCAACAGTTCGAGGTCAGGCGCAGGTGGCAACCAGGGTCAACAGGTCCAAGTCAGGCCAAAGTGGGGTTCACAGTCACTAGGGCACTGTGAGACCTAGAGTGGGACCAGATTCACCTGGTCCAGGTGAGGTCCAGTTGTGGAACACAGTCACCGGCTCCCAATTTTGCCCAGTTGAGGACCATGGTCAACAGGGCTAGGTGAGGCCCAGATGGGGACCTGAGTCTCCAAATCCAGGTGAAGCCCAGGTGGGGACTACAGTCACCAGATCCAGGATAGTCTCAGGTGCAGGCCAGAATCACCAGGTCCAGGTGAGGTGTATGTGGCAACCACACTCACCAGGTCCCGGTGAGGCCCTGGTGGGGACCAGAGTCACGAGGTACATGAGAAGCTAGAAACACTGCAGCCACCAGGTCCACATGATGTCCATGTGGGAACGAGAATCACCATTTACAGGTGAGGACAAGGCGGGGATCCGGCTCACCATGTTCAGGTCAGACCCAAGTGGGTACCAGTGTCACCATGTCCAGGTGTGGCCCAGGTGAAGACCAGAGTTAATAAGTCCGGCTGGGCACTGTTAGTGAACAGTGTAACCATATCCTGATGTTACCCAGGTGGGTACCAGAGACACCACGTCCTGGTGAGGCCCAAGTGGGACCAGAGACATGAGGTCCAGGTTAGGTCCCGATGGGAACCACAGTCACCAGGTCAGGTGTGGCCATGCATACGACATAGTCACCAGTTACAGGTGTGGCCCAGGTGGAGCCAGAATCACCCGGTAGAGAAGACGCCAAAGTCAGGACCAGAGTTACGAGGATCAGTTCAGTCCCAGTGGGGCATAGAGTAACCATGTCCCGATGATGCCCAGGTAGAACCCGAGTCACCACGTCCAGATGAGTCGCAGGTGGGGAGTATATTCACTAGGTCCCGGTGAGGCCCAGTTGAGGACCAGTGTCACCAGGTATAGTTGAGGCCTAGAGGGGTACTAGATTCACCTGGTAGGTGACATCCAGATGGAGACCAGAGTCACCATGTTTGGCTGAGGCTCAGAGGGGATCCAGAGTCATCATGTCCAAGTGAGTCTCAGGTGTGGTAAAGAGTATCCATGTCATAATGGTCCACAGGTGAGGACCAGAGTCACCAGATCTGGGTGAGGCCCAGTTAGGATCAGAGTCACCAGTTCCAGGTGAGGCCAAGAAGGTGTCCACAGCAATCAGGTCCAGGTGGGGAACAAAGTCACAAGGACTGGGGGAGGCCAAGATGGGGACCAGATACACAAGGTCCAGGTGATATCCAGGTGGAGACCAGACATACCAGTTCCGGGTGAGGACCAGGTAAGGACAAGATTCACCAGGTCCAAGTGAGGCCCACGTGGGGACCTGTGTCACCAGGCATGAGTGAGGCCCAGATGGCAACCCCACTGACCAGGTCCAGGTGAGACCAACCTGCAGGCCATGCAGAGGAACCATGTCCCGATGATGACCATGTAGGGACCAGACTTACCAGATCCAAGTGAGGCCAACATGCAGGCCATGCATTGGAACCATGTCCCGATGATGCCCAGGTAGGGACCAGAGTCACCAGGTCCAAAAGAGGCCCAGATGGTGCATATTCACTAGGTCCAAGTGAGGCCCAGTTGAGGACCAGAGTCACCAGAACTGGTTGAGGCCTAGAAGGGTACAGAATCACCTGGTCCAGGTGACATCCAGATGGGGACCAGAGTCACCAGGTCAGGGTGAGGCCCGGAGATGTTCCAGAGTCATCATGTCCAGGTGAGGCTCAGGTGTGGAACAGAGTCACCAGGTCCCAATGATGCCCAGGTGAGGAACAGAGTCACCAGGTCTGGGTGACGCGCAGATAGGATCAGAGTCACCAGATCTTGTGGAGGCCTAGAGGGGTACCAGATTCACCAAGTCAAGGTGAGGCACAGGTGGTGACCAGAGTCCCCGACTGGGAAAGGACCAGGTAAGGACCAGATTCACCAGGTCCAAGAGGCCCACGTGGGGACCTGAGTCACCAGGTATGGGTGAGGCCCAGGTGGCAATAACACTCACCAGGTCCAGGTGAGGCCAACCTGCAGTCCATGCAGTGGAACCATATCCTGTTGATGCCCAGGTAGGGAGAAGATTACCAGGTCCAGGTGAGGCCAACCTGCATGCCATGCAGTGGAAACATATCCAGATGATGCCCAGGTAGAGACCAGACTTACCAGGTCCAGGTGAGGCCAACCTGCAAGCCATGCAGTGGAACCAAGTCCCGATGATGCCCAGGTATGGACCAGAGTCACCAGGTCGAAATGAGGCCCAGATGGAGCATATTCACTAGGTACAGGTGAGTCCCCTTTGAAAACCAGAGTCACCAGATCTGTTTGAGGCCTAGGGGGTACCAGAATCACCTTGTCCATGTGACATCCAGATGGGGACCAGAGTCACTAGGTCAGGGTGAGGCCCAAGCGGTTCCAGAGTCAACATTTCCAGGTGAGGCTCAGGTGTGGTACAGAGTCACCAGGTACCAATGATGCCCAGGTGAGGACAAGAGTCACCCGGTCTGGGTGACCCACAGATAGGATCAGACTCACCAGTCCAGGTGAGGCCAAGAAAGGGCACAGCAATCAGGTCCAGGTGGGGAACAAAAAATCACCAGGACTGGGTGAGGCCCAGATGGCGACCAGATTCCCCAGGTCCAGGTGAGGCCCAGGTGGTGACAAGAGTCCCCGGGTCTAGGAGAGGATCGGGTAAGGACAAGATTCACCAGGTCCAAGAGGCCCACGTAGGGACTTGAGTCACCAGGTATGGGTGAGGCGGAGGTGTCAACCCCACTCACCAGGTCCCTGTGAGACCAACCTGCAGGCCAGAGTCACCAGATCCACGTGAGTCCCTAGTGGGGACCGGATTCACCAGGTAAAAGTGAGTCTACAAGAACGCCAGAGTCACCAGGTCCAGGCGTGGTTCATGTAGGAACGAGACCACCAGGTCCAGGTGAGACCCAGGTGGGGACCACAGTCACCAGCTCCAGGTGTGACCCAGGTGGGGACAGAGTCCCTGGGTCTGGGAAAGAACCAGGTAAGGACCAGGTTCATCTGGTCCAAGAGGCTCACGTGGGGACCTGAGTCACCAGCTATGTGTGAGGCCTAGGTGGCAACCCCACTCACCAGGTCTAGGTGAGGCCAACCGGCGGGCCAGAGTCACCAGATCCAGGTGAGGCCCTAGTGGGGACCGCAGTCACCAGGTAAATGTGAGTCTACAAGAACACCACAGTCACCAGGTCCAGGTGTGGTTCATGTGGGAACGAGAATCACCAGGTCCAGGTGAGACCCAGGTGGGGACCACAGTCACCAGATCCAGATTGAGGACTAGGTGGGGGACCAGAGTCATCAGGACCAGTTGAGGCCAAAGTGCGGAGCAAAGTTATCATGTCCAGGTGAGGCCCAGGTGGGAACAGAGTAACCATATCCCTTTGATGCCAGGTGGGAAAAGAGTCAAAAGGTCCAGACGATGCCTAAGTGAGGAGTAGATTCACCAGGTCCTGTTGAGGCCCAGTTGAGGACCAGTGTCCCCAGATCCGGGTGAGTCCCAGAGGGGACCAGAGTCACCCGGTTCTGGTGATATCCAGCTGGAGACCAGAATCACCATGTCAGGGTGAGGCCTAGAGGGGGACGAGAATCACTAGGTCCAGGTGAGTCCCCGATGTGGAACTGAGAAACCAGGTCCCTTGATGCCCATATGAGGACGTGAGTCACCAGGTCCAGGTGAGGTCCCTGTGGGAACCAGGCACCTCGTCCAAGAGAGGCCCAGGTGGGACCACAGTCACCAGGTCCAGGTGAGGCCTAGGTATATAAGTGAGTATCCAGGTCCCAAAGAGGCCAGGTAAGGACCTGAGACAACAGATCCAGGATAGGCCCAAATATAGATCAGAGTCATTGTGTTCCAGGTGAGGCCAGATGGAGACCACAGGAACCAGTTACAGGATAGCCCAATATGAGAACCAGAGCCACCAGATCCAGGTGAGGTCCAGGTGGGAACACAGTCACAAGGTCCAGGTGAGGCGCAATTGGCAACAGGATTCACCAAGTCCAGGGGAGGCCCAGGTGGCGACCAGTCACCACATCCAGGTGCGGACCAGCTAAGGTCCAGATTCACCAGGCCCAAGAGAATTCAAAGGGGTGACCAGAGTCACCAGGTAAGGGTGAGGCCCAGAGGGGGAAAAAGAGTAACCAGTTTAGTTTGAGGCCCAGAATGGGACCAGAGGTGCCTAGTCAGAGTGAGGCCCAGGTGTGGAATAGAGTATCCAGGTCCCAATGATGCCTGGGTGAGGAATAGAGTTACTAGGGCCATGCTGGCCTAGATGGGGAACAGAATCAACAGGTCCTGGTGAGGCATAGAATAAGACCACAGTCAGCAGTATCAGGTGAGCCCCTTGTGGGAACCAGAGCCACTCTATCCAGCTGAGTCCCAGGTCCATGAGAGGCCCACGTGAGGACCAGATTCATCAGGTCGAATTGAGGCATAGCTGGGGACAAGAGTCACCAGGTCTGGGTGTGGCATAGGTAGGGTAATATTCAGCAGTTCTGAGTTAGGTCAAAGTGGGGACAAGAGTCAGCAGGTCCAGGTGAGGCCAAACTGAGGACCAGCGTCACCAGGAACAGGTGAGGTCCAGGTGGGGAACAGTGTCATCAGATCCAGGTGAAGTCCAGGTGGGGACCAGAGTCACGAGATCCAGGTGAAGTCCAGATGGGGACCAGAGTCACTAGGTCCAGATGAGGCCCAGGTGAGGACCAGAGTTACCAGGTACACGTGAGGCCCCGGTGGGAATCAGAGGCAACAGTTCCATGTGAGGCCGGCTTAGGGACCATGGTCAACAGGTCTACTTGAGGTTCAGGTGTGGAACACAGTAGGCAGGTCCAGGTGATTCCCAGGTGGTGACAAGTGTCTCCACGTCGTGGTTTGGCCCAGGTGGGGACCAGAATCACCAGGTACAGTGGAGGCCCTTGAAAGAACCAGAGTCAACAATTCGAGGTAAGGCGCAGGTGGCAACCAGGGTCAGCAGGTCCTAGTCAGGCCAAAGTGGGGTTCACAGTCACTAGGGCACGTGAGACCCAGAGGGGGACCAGAGTGACCTGGTCCAGGTGAGGTCCAGTTGTGGAACACAGTCACCGGCTCCCAATTTTGCCCAGTTGAGGACCATGGTCAACAGGGCTAGGTGAGGCCCAGATGGGGACCTGAGCCCCGAAATCCAGGTGAATCCCAGGTGGGGACCAGAGTCACCAGATCCAGGGTAGTCTCAGTGCAGACCAGAATCACCAGGTCCAGGTGAGGTGCAGGTGAAACCAAACTCACCAGGACCCGGTGAGTCCCTGGTGGGGATCAGAGTCACGAGGTACATGAGAAGCTAGAAACACTGCAGCCACTAGGTCCACATGATGTCCATGTGGGAACGAGAATCACCAGTTACAGGTGAGGACCAGGTGGGGATCTGACTCACCATGTCCAGGTGAGTCCCAGTTGGGAACCAGTGTCACCATGTCCATGTGTGGCACATGTGAAGACCAGAGTTAATAGATCCGGCTTGGTCACTGATAGTGAACAGGGTAACCATATCCTGATGCTACCCAGGTGGGACCAGAGACATGAGGTCCAGGTGAGGTCCTGATGGGAACCACAGTCACCAGGTCAGGTGAGGTCATGCTTAGTATCAGAGTCACCAGATAAAAGTGAGGTGCAGGTGGTGCCAGAGTCACCTGGTACAGACGAGGCCAAAGTCAGGACCAGAGTTACCAGGATCAGGTCAGACCCAGTGGGGAATAGAGTAACCATGTCCCGATGATGCCCAGGTAGAACCAGAGTCAACAGGTCCAGATGAGGCGCAGGTGTGGAGCATGTTCACTATGTCCCTTTGAGGGCCAGTTGCCGTACAGAGTCACCAGATCTAGTTTAGGCCTAGAGGGGTACCAGACTCACCTGGTCTAGGTGACATCCAGATGAGTACCAGAGTCAGCATGTCAGGGTGAGGCCCAGAGGGGATCCAGAGTCATCATGTCCAGGTAGGGCTCAGGTGGGGAACAGAGTATCCAGGTCACAATGGACACAGGTGAGGACCAGAGTCAGCAGATCTGGGTGAGGCCCAGTTAGGATCAGAGTCACCAGTTCCAGGTGAGCCGAAGAAGGAGTCCACAGCAATCAGGTCCAGGTGGGCAACAAATTCACCAGGACTGGGTGAGGCCCAGATGGGGACCAGATTCACCATGTCCAGGTGACTTACAGGTGGTGACCCGACTTACCAGTTCCCGGTGAGGACCAGGTGAGGACAAGATTCAACAGATCCACGTGAGGCCCACGTGGGGACCTGTGTCACCAGGTATGGGTGAGGCCCAGGTGGCAACACCACTCCCCAGGTCCAGGTGAGGCCAACATGCAGGCCATGCAGACGAAACATGTCACGATGATGCCCTGGTTGGGACCAGAGTTACCAGATCCAGGTGAAGCCAACCTGCAGGCCATGGAGTGGAACCATGTCCCGATGATGCCCAGGTAGGGACCAGAGTCACCAGGTGCAAATGAGGCCCAGATGGAGCATATTCACTAGGTCCAGGTGAGGCCCAGTTGAGGACCAGAGTCTCCAGAACTGGTTGATGCCTAGAGGGGTACCAGAATCACCTGGTCCAGGTGGCATCCAGATGGGTTCCAGAGTCACAAGGTCAGGGTGAGACCCAGAAATTTTCCAGAGTCAACATGTCCAGGTGAGGCTCAGGTGTGGAACAGAGTCACCTGGTACCAACGATGCTCAGGTGAGGACCAGAGTCACCAAGTCTGCGTGATGCGCAGATAGAATCAGAGTCACCAGTTCCAGGTGAGGCCAAGAAAGTGTCCACAGCAAGCAGGTCCAGGAAGGTAACAAAGTCCCCAGGACTGGGTGAGGCCCAGATGGGGACCAGATTCACCAGGTCCAGTTGAGGCCCAGGTGGTGACCAGAGTTCCCGGGTCTGGGAGAGGACGAGGTAAGGACCAGATTCACCAGGTCCAAGAGGCCCACGGGGGGACCTGAGTCACCAGGTATGGGTGAGGCCCAGGTGGCCACCCCACTCACAAGGTCCAGGTGAGGCCAACCTGCATGCCAGAGACACCAGATCCAGGTGAGGTCCAGGTGGGGACCAGAGTCACCATATCCAGGTGAGGTCCATGTTCAAAGAGAGTCACCAGGTCCAGGAGAGGTCCAGGTGGGGACCAGAGTCACCAGATCCAGGTGAAGTCCAGGTGGGGACCAAAGTCACCAGATCCAGGTGTAGCACAGGTGGGGACCAAAGTCAATAGGTCCAGATGAGGCCCAGGTGAGGACCAGAGTTATCAGGTACAGGTGAGGCCCCGGTGGGGATCAGAAGAAACAGGTACATGTGAGGACGGCTTGGGGACCATGGTCAACAAGTCTACTTGAGGCCCAGGTGTGGAACACAGTAAGCAGGTCCAGGAAGTCCCCGGGGGTGACAAGAGTCACCACGTCCAGGTGAGGCCCACGTGGGGACCAGGATCACCAGGTACATGGGAGGCCATTGAAAGAACCAGAGTCAACACTTCGAGATCAGGCGTAGGTGGCATTCAGGGTCAGCAGGTCCAAGTCAGGCCAAAGTGGGGATCACAGTCACTAGGGCACGGTGAGACCCAGAGGGGGACCAGAGTCACCTGGTCAAGGTGAGGTTCAGTTGTGGAACACAGTCACCGGGTCCCAATTTTGCCACTTGAGGACCATGGACAACAGGGCCAGGTGAGGCCCAGATGGGGACCGGAGTCCCCAAATCCAGGTGAAGCAAAGGTGGGGAACACAGTCACCAGATACGGGGCAGTCTCAGGTGCAGATCAGAATCACCAGGTCCAGGTGAGGTGCAGGTGGAAACCACACTCACCAGGTCCCGGTGAGGCCCTGATGGGGACCAGAGACACGAGGTACATTAGAAGCTAGAAACACTGCAGCCACCAGGTCCACATTATGTCCATGTGGTAACGAGAAAAACCAGTTACAGTTGAGGACCAGGTGGCGATCCGACTCCCCATGTCCAGGTGAGACCCAGGTGGAAACAAAGTGTCACCATGTCCAGGTGTGGCCCAGGTGAAGACCAGAGTTAATAGTTCCCGCTGGGTAACTGTTAGTTAACAGAGTACCATGTCCTGATGCTAACCAGGTGGGTACCAGAGACACCAGGTCCTGGTGAGGGCCAAGTGGGACCAGAGTCACCAGATCTGGTTGAGGCCTAGAGGGGTACCAGAATCACGTGGTCCAGGTGTCATCCAGATGGGGAACAGAGTCACCAGGTCAGGGTGAGGCCCAGAGAGCATCCACAGTCATCATGTCCAGGTGAGGCTCAGGTGTGGAACAGAGTCACCAAGTACCTATGATGCCCAGGTGAGGACCAGAGTCACCAGATATGGGTGTTGCGCAGATAGGATCAGAGTCACCAGATCTAGGTGAGGCGAAGAAAGTGTCCACAGCAAGCAGGTCCAGGTGGGTAACAAAGTCCCCAGGACTGGGTGAGGCCCAGATGGGGACCAGATTCACCAGGTCCAGGTGAGGCCCAGGTGATGACCAGAGTTTTCGGGTCTGGGAGAGGACGAGGTAAGGACCAGATTCACCAGGTCCAAGAGGCCCACGGGGGGACCTGAGTCACCAGGTATGGGTGAGGCCCAGGTGGCCACCCCACTCACAAGGTCCAGGTGAGGCCAACCTGCATGCCAGAGTCACCAGATCCAGGTGAGGCCCTGGTGGGTACCGGAGTCACCAGGTAAATGTGAGTCTACAAGAACACCACAGTCACCAGGTCCTGGTGTGGTTCATGTGTGAACGAGAGTCACCAGATCCAGGTGAGACCCAGGTGGGGACCACAGTCAACAGGTCCAGATTGAGGCCTAGGTGGGGGGACCAGAGTCATGAGGAACATTTGAGGCCAAAGTGTGGAGCAAAGTTATCATGTCCAGGTGAGGCCCAGGTGGGGAAGAGAGTAACCATGTCCCATTGATGCCAGGTGGGAAAAGAGTCACAAGGTCCAGACGAGGCCTAAATGAGGAGTAGATTCACCAGGGCCTGTTGAGGCCCGGTTGAGTACCAGTGTCCCCAGCTCCGGGGGAGTCCCAGACGGGGACCAGAGTCACCCGGTTCTGGGCATATCCAGCTGGGGACCAGAGTAACCACGTCAGGGTGAGGCCCAGAAAGGGATGAGAATCACTAGGTCCAGGTGAGGCCCCGATGTGGAACTGAAACCAGGTCCCATGATGCCCATATGAGGACCTGAATCACCAGGTCCTGGTGAGGTCCCTGTTGGAACCAGTCAACTCGTGCAGGTGAGGCCCAGGTGGGACCACAGTCACCAGGTCCAGGTGAGGCCCACGTATATAAGAGAGTATCCAGTTGCCAATGATCCCCAGGTTAGGACCAGAGTCAACAGGTCCAGGAGAGGCCCAAATATGGATCAGAGTCATTATGTTCCAGGTGAGTCCAGATGGATACCACGGAACCAGGTCTAGGAGAGCCCCATACGGGAACCAGAGCGACCAGATCCAGGTGAGTTCCAGGTGGGAACACAGTCACAAGGCCCAGGTGAGGCACAGGTGGCAACAGGATTCACCATGTCCAGCTGAGGCTCAGGTGGCGACCAGTCTCCAGATCCAGGTGCGGACCAGCTAAGGACCAGATTCACCAGGCCCAAGTGAAGCCCAAGGGGTGACCAGAGTCACCAGGTGACGGTGAGGCCCAGAGGGGGAACCAGAGTAAACAGTTTAGTTTGAGGCCCAGAATGGGACCAGAGGGCCCTGGTCAGAGTGAGGCCCAGGTGTGGAATAGAGTATCCAGGTCCCAGTGATGCCTGGGTGAGGAACAGAGATACTAGGGCCATGCATGCCTAGATGGGGAACAGAATCACCAGGTCCTGGTGAGGCATAGAATAAGACCACAGTCAGCAGTATCAGGTGAGCCCCTTGTGGGAACCAGAGCTACTCTATCCAGCTGAGTCCCAGGTTCATGTGAGGCCCACGTGAGGACCAGATTCATCAGATCGAATGAGGCATACCTGGGGACAAGAGTCACCAGGTCTGGGTGCGGCCTAGGTGGGGCAAGATTCAGCAGTTCTGAGTTAGGTCAAAGTGGGGACAAGAGTCAACAGGTCCAGGTGAGGCCAAAGTGAGTACGAGAGTCACCACGTCCAGGTGAGGTCCAGGTGCGGACCAGAGTCCCCAGATTCAGGTGAAGTCCAGGTCGGAACCAGAGTCACCAGATCCAGGTGAAGCCCAGGTGGGGACCAGAGTCGCTAGGTCCAGATGACTCCCAGATGAGGACCAGAGTTACCAGGTACACGTGTAGCCCCGGGCGGGATCAGAGGCAACAGTTCCATGTGAGGCCGGTTGGGGACCATAGTCAACAGGTCTAATTGAGGCCCAGTTATGGAACACAGTAAGCAGGTCCAGGTGAGTCCCCGGTGTTGACAAGACTCACCACGTCCAGGTGAGGCCCAGGTGGGGACCAGAATCACCATGTCCAGGGGAGGCCCTTGAAAGTACCAGAGTCAACAGTCGAGGTCAGGCGCAGGTGGCAACCAGGGTCAGCAGGTCCCAGTCAGGCTAAAGTGGGGTTCACAGTCACTAGGGCAGGGTGAGACCCAGAGGGGGACCAGAGTAACCTGGTAGAGGTGAGGTCCAGTTGTGGAACACAGTCAACGAGTCCCAAATTTGCTCAGTTGAGGAAAATGGTCAACAGGGCCAGGTGAGGCCCAGATGGGGACCGGAGTCAAAATATCCAGGTGAAGCCCAGGTGGGGACCACAGTCACCAGATCCAGGGTAGACTCAGGTGCAGACCAGAATCACCATGTCCAGGTGTGGCCCAGGTGAAGAGCAGAGTTAATAGGTCCGGCTGGGTCACTGTTAGTGAAGAGTGTAACCATATCCTGATGCTATCCCGGTGGGTACCGGAGACAAAAGATCTTGGTGAGGCCCAGGTGGGACCGGAGACATGAGGTCCAGGTGAGGTCCCGATGGGTTCCCCAGTCACCAGGTCAGGTGAGGCCATGCTTAGGATCAGAGTCACCAGGTACAGGTGAAGCCCAAGTGGAGACAGAGTCACCTGGTACAGAAGAGGCCAAATTCAGGACCAGAGTTACCAGGATCAGATTAGTTCCTGTGGGGAATAGAGTAACTATGTCCCGATGATGCCCAGGTAGAACCAGAGTCACCAGGTCCAGATGAGGCGCAGGTGGGGAGCATGTTCAATAGGGCCCGGTGAGGCCCAGTTGAGGACCAGAGTCACCAGGTCAAGTTGAGGCCTAGAGTCGTACCAGATTCACCTGGTCTAGGTGACATCCATATGCGGACCAGATTCACAATGTCAGGGTGAGGCCCAGAGGGGATTAAGAATCATCATGTCCAGGTGAGGCTCAGGTGTGGAACCGAATATCCAGATCATAATGGTCCTCAGGTGAGGACCAGAGTCACCAGATCTGGGTGAGGCCCAGTTAGGATCAGAGTCACAAGTTCCAGGTGTGTCCAAGAAGGAGTCCACAGCAATCAGGTCCAGGTGGGCAACAAATTCACCAGGACTGGGTGAGGCCCAGATGGGGACCAGATTCACCAGGTCCAGGTGACTTCCAAGTGGTGACCAGACTTACCAGTTCCGGGTGAGGACCAGGTAAGGACAAGATTCAACAGGTCCACGTGAGGCCCATATGGGGACCTGTGTCATCAGTTATGCATGAGGCCCTGGTGGCATCCCCACTCCCCAGGTCCAGGTGAGGCCAACCAGCAGGCCATGCAGAGGAATCATGTCACGATGATGCCCTGGTTGGGACCGAGTTACCAGATCCAGGTGAGGCCAACCTTCAGGCCATGCAGTGGACACATGTCCCGATGATGCCCAGGTAGTGACCAGAGTCACCAGGTGCAAATGAGGCCCAGATGGAGCATATTCACTAGGTCTAGGTGAGGCCCAGTTGAGGACCAGAGTCCCCAGATCTGGTTAAGGCCTAGAGGGGTACCAGAATCACCTGGTCCAGGTGACATCCAGATGGGGACCAGAGTCACCAGGTCAGAGTGAGGCCCAGAGTTTTTCCAGAGTATTCATGTCCAGGTGAGGCTCAAGTGTGGAACAGAGTCACCAGGTACCAATAACTCCCTGGTGAGGACCAGAGTCACCAGATCTGGGAGGCGCGCATATAGGATCAGAGTCACCAGTTCCAGGTGAGGCCAAGAAAGGGTCCACAGCAATCAGGTCCAGGTGGGGAATAAATGACCAGGACTGGGTGAGACCCAGATGGGGACCAGATTCCCCAGATCCAGGTGAGTCCCAGGTGGTGACCAGAGTCCCCAGCTCCGGGAGAGGACCAGGTAAGGACCAGATTCACCAGGTCCAAGAGGCCCACGTGGGGACCTGAGTCACCAGGTATGGGTGAGGCCCAGGTGGCAACCCCACTCACCAGGTCCAGGTGAGGCCAACCTGCAGGCCAGAGTCTCCAGATCCAAGTGAGGCCCTAGTGGGAACCAGAGTCACCAGGTAAATATGAGTCTACAAGAACACCACAGTCACCAGGTCCTGGTGTGGTTCATGTGGGAACGAGAGTCACCAGGTCCAGGTGAGACCCAGGTGGGGACCACAGTCACCAGATCCAAATTGAGGCCTAGGTGGGGGGACCAGAGTCATCTGGACAAGTTGATGCCAAAGTGTGGAGCAAAGTTATCATGTTCAGGTGAGGCGCAGGTGGGGAACAGAGTAACCATGTCCCATTGATGCCCGTTGGGAAAAGAGTCAGAGGGACCAGACGAGGCATAAGTGAGGAGTAGAATCATCAGGTTCTGTTGAGGCCCAGTTGAGGACCACTGTCCACAGCTCCAGGTGAGTCCCAGAGGGGGACCAGAGTCCCCCGGTTCTGGTGATATCCAGGTGGGGACCATAGTTACCACGTCAGTGTGTAGCCCAGAGGGGACGAGAATCACTAGGTCCAGGTGAGGCCGCGATATGGAACTGAGAAACCAGGTCCCATGATGCACATATAAGGACCTGAGTCACCAGGTCCAGATGAGGTCCCTGTGGGAACCAGTCACCTCGTCCAGGTTAGGCCCAGGTGTGACCACAGTGACCAGGTCAAGGTGAGGCCCAGGTATATAAGAGAGTATCCAGGTCTCTATGATGCCCAGGTAAGCACCAGAGTCAACAGGTGCAGGAGAGGCCCAAATATGGATCAGAGTCATTGAGTTCCAGGTGAGACCAGATGGAGACCACAGGAACCAGGTCCAGGAGAGCCCCATACGGTAACCAGAGCCACCAGATCCAGGTTAGGTTCAGGTGGAACCACAGTCACAAGGTCCAGGTGAGGCACAGGTGGCAACAAGACTCACCAAGTCCAGGAGAGGCCCAGGTGGCGACCAGTCACCAGATCCAGGTGCGGACAATTAAGGACCAGATTCACCAGGCCCAAGTGAATCCCAAGGGGTGACCAGAGTCACCAGGTAAGGGTGAGGCCAAGAGGGGGATTCAGAGTAACCAGTTTAGTTTGGGGCCCAGATTGGGACCAGAGGTCCCTGGTCAAAGTGAGTCCCAGGTGTGGAATAGAGTATCCAAGTCCCAATGATGCCTGGGTGAGGACCAGATACACTAGGGCCATGCATGCCCAGATGGGGAACAGAATCACTAGGTCCTGGTGAGGCATAGAATAAGATCACAGTCAGCAGTATCAGGTGAGCCCCTTGTGGGAACCAGAGCCACTCTATCCAGCTGAGTCCCAGGTCCATGTGAGGCCCACGTGAGGACCATATTCATCAGATCGAATTGAGGCATAGCTTGGGATAAGAGTCACCAAGTCTGGGTTCGGCTTAGGTGGGGCAAGATTCAGCAGTTCTGAGTTAGGTCAAAGTGGGGACGAGAGACATCAGGTACAGGGGAGGCCAAAATGAGTACGAGAGTCAGCATATCCAGGTGAGGTCCATGTTGGAAAGAGAGTCACCAGGTCCAGGAGAGGCCCAGATGGGGACCAGAGTCACCAGATCCAGGTGAAGTCCAGGTGGGTACCAGAGTCACCAGACCCAGGTGAAGCCAAGGTGGGGACCAGAGTCACTAGATCCAGATGAGACCCAGGTGAGGACCAGTGTTACCAGGTACACGTGAGGCCCCGGTGGGGATCAGAGGCAACAGGTCCATGTGAGGCCGGCGGGGACCATGGCCAACAGGTCTATTGAGGCCCAGGAGTGGAACACAGTAACCAGGTCCACGTGAGTGCCCTGTGGTGACAAGAGTCACCAGGTCCCGGTGAGGCCCATATGGGCAACAGGATCACCATGTCCAGGGGAGGCCCTTGAAAGTACCAGAGTCAACAGTCGAGGTCAGGCGCAGGTGGCAACCAGGGTGAGCAGGTCCAAGTCAGGCCAAACTGGGGTTCACAGTCACTAGGGCATGGTGAGATCCAGAGGGGGACCAGAGTCACCTGGTCCAGGTGACGTCCAGTTGTGGAACAGAGTCACCGGGTCCCAATTTTGCCCAGTTGAGGACCATGGTCAACAGGGCCAGGTGAGGCCCAGATGGGGACCGGAGTCCAAATATCCAGGTGAAGCACAGGTGGGGACTACAGTCATCAGATCAAGGGTAGTCTCAGGTGCAGGCCCGAATCACCAGGTCCAAGTGAGGTGCAGGTGGCAAACACACTCACCAGATCCCGGTGAGGCCCTGGTGGGGATCAGAGTCACGAGGTACATGAGAAGCTAGAAACACTGCAGCAACCAGGTCCACATGATGTCCATGAGGGAAGGAGAATCACCAGTTACAGATGAGGACCAGGCGGGGATCCGACTCACCATGTCCAGGTGAGACCCAAGTGGGAACCAGTGTCACCATGTCCAGGTGTGGCCCAGGTGAAGACCAGAGTTAATAGGTCCGGGTGGATCACTGTTAGAGAACAGTGTAACCATATCCTGATGCTACCCAGGTGGGTACCAGAGACACCAGGTCCTGGTGAGGCCCAGGTGGGACCAGATTCATGAGGTCCAGTTGAGGTCCCGATGGGAACCACAGTCACCAGGTCAGGTGAGGCCATGCTTAGGATCAGAGTCACCAGTTACAGGTGAGGACCAGGTGGAACCAGAGTCACCTGGTACAGAAGAGACCAAAGTCAGGACCAGAGTTACCAGGATGAGGTCAGTCCCAGTGGGGAATAGAGTAACCATGTCCCGATGATGCCAAAGTAGAACCCGAGTCACCACGTCCAGATGAGGCGCAGGTGGGGAGCATATTCACTAGGTCCCGGTGAGGCCCATATGAGGACCAGAGGCCCCAGGGCTATTTTAGGCCTAGAGGGGTACCATATTCACCTGGTCTAGGTGACATCCAGATGGGGACCAGAGTCACCATGTCAGGGTGAGGCCCAGAGGGGATCCAGAATCATCATGTCCACGTGAGGCTCAGGTGTGGAACAGAGTATCCAGTTCATAATGGTCCACAGGTGAGGACCAGAGTCACCAGATCTGGGTGAGACCAAGAAGGAGTCCACAGCAATCAGGTCCAGGTGGGGAACAAAGTCACCAAGACTGAGTGAGCCCAGATGGGGACCAAATTCACCAGGTCCAGGTGATTCCCAGGTGGTGACCAGAGTTACCAGTTCCGGGTGAGCAACAGGTAAGGACCAGATTCACAAGGTCCAAGTGAGGCCCACATGGGAACCTCAGTCACCAGGTATGGGTGAGGCCCAGGTGGCAACCCCACTCAACAGGTCCAGGTGAGGCCACCTGCAGGCCATGCAGAGGAACAATGTCCCGATGATGCCCAGGTAAGGACAGGCCTTACCATGTCCAGGTGAGGCTGACCTGCAGGCCATGCTGTGGAACCATGTCCCGATGATGCCCAGGTAGGGACTAGAGTCACCAGGTGCAAATGAGGCCCAGATGGAGCATATTCACTAGGTCCAGGTGAGGCCCGGTTGAAGACCAGAGTCACCAGATCTGGATGAGGGCTATCGGGGTACAGAATCACCTGGTCCATGTGACATCCAGACTGTGACCAGCCTCACCAGGTCAGGGAGAGGCCCAGAGAGGTTCCAGAGTCATCATGTCCAGGTGAGACTCAGGTGTGGAACAGAGTCACCAGGTACCAATGATGCCCAGGTTAGAGTCAGAGTCACCAGGTCTGGGTGACGCGCAGATAGGATCAGAGTCACCTGTTCCAGGTGAGGCCAAGAAAGAGTCCACAGCAATCAGGTCCACGTGTGGAACGAAGTCACCAGGACTGGGTGAGGCCCAGATGGGGACCAGATTCACCAGGTCCAGGTGAGGCCAAGGTGGTGACCAGAGTCCCTGGGTCTGGGAGAGGACCAGGTAAGGACCAGATTCACCAGGTCCAAGATACCCCCGTGGGGACCTGAGTCACCAGGTATGGGTGAGGCCCAGGAGGCAACTGCACTCACCAGGTCCAGGTGAGGCCAATCTGCATGCCAGAGTCACCAGATCCAGTTGAGGCCCTAGTGGGGACCGGAGTCAACAGGTAAATGTGAGTCTACAAGAACACCACATTCACCAGGTCCAGGTATGGTTCATGTGAGAACAAGAGTCACAATGTCCAGGTGAGACCCAGGAGGGGACCACAGTCACCAGGTCCAGATTGAGGCCTAGGTGAGGGGACCAGAGTTATCAGGACAAGTTGAGGCCAAAGAGTGGAGCAAAGTTATCATGTCCAGCTGAGGCCCAGGTGGGGAACAGTGAAACCATGCCCCATTGATGCCAGGTGGGAAAAGAGTCACAGGTCCAGACGAGGCCTGAGTGAGGAGTAGATTCACCAGGTCTTGTTGAGGCCCAGTTGAGGACCAGTGTCCCCAGCTCCAGGTGAGTCCCAGAGGGGGACCAGAGTCACGCGGTTTTGGTGATATCCAGGTGGGGACCAGGGTCACCACGTCAGGGTGAGGCCCAGAGGGGGACGAGAATCACTAGGTGCAGGTGAGGCCCCGATGTGGAACTGAGAAACCAGGTCCCATGATGCCCATATGAGGACCTGAGTCACCAGGTCCAGGTGAGGTCCCTGTGGGAACCAGTCACCTCGTCCAGGTGAGGCCCAGGTGGGACCACAGTCACCGGTCCAGGTGAGGCCCAGGTATATAACAGAGTATCCAGCTCCCAATGATGCCCAAGTAAGGACCAGAGTCAACCGGTTCAGGAGAGGCCCAAATATTGTTCAGAGTCATTGTGTTCCAGTTGAGGCCAGTTGTAGCCCACAGGAACCAGGTCCCGGAGAGTCCCATATGGGAACCAGAGTCACCAGATCCAGGTGAGGTCCAGGTGGGACCACAGTCACAAGGTCCAGGTGACGCGCAGGTGGCAACAGGATTCACTAAGTCCAGGTGTGGCCCAGGTGACGACAGGTCACCAGATCCAGGTGCGGACCAGCTAAGGACCAGATTCACCAAGCCCTAGTGAAGCCCAAGGGGTGACCAGAGTCACCAGGTAAAAGTGAGGCCCAGAGGGGAACCGAGTAACCAGTTTAGATTGAGGCCCAGAATGGGACCAGAAGTCCCTGTTCAAAGTGAGGCACAGCTGTGAAATAGAGTATCCAGGGTGAGAATCTTTGGGTCCATCACCCAATGATGCCTGGGTGAGGACCAGAGTCACTAGGGCCATGCAGTCCCAGATGGGGAACAGAATCACTAGGTCTTGGTGAGGCATAAAATAAGACCACAGTCAGCAGTATCAGGTGAGCCCATTGTGGGAACCAGAGCCACTCTACCCTGCTGAGTCCCAGGTCCATGTGAGGCCCACGTGAGGACCAGATTCATCAGGTCGAATTGAGACAGCTGGGGACAAGAGTCACCAGGTCTAGGTGCGGCCTATGTGGGGCCAGATTCAGTGTTCTGAGTTAGGTCAAAAAGGGGACGAGAGACACCAGGTCCAGGTGAGGCCAAACTGAGGACGAGAGTCACCAGATCCAGGTGAGGTCCATGTTGTAAAGAGACTCACCAGGTCCAGGAGAGTTCCAGGTGGGGACCAGAGTTCCCAGATCCAGGTGAAGTCCAGGTGGGGACCAGAGTCACCAGATCCAGGTGAAGCCCAGGTGGGTACCAGAGTCACTAGGTCCAGATGAGCCCCAAGTGAGGACCAGAGTCACCAGGTACACGTGAGGCCCCGGTGGGGTTCAGAGGCAACAGGTCCATGTGAGGCCGGCTTGGGGACCATGGTCAACAGGTCTACTTGAGGCCCAGATATGGATCACAGTAAGCAGGTCAAGGTGAGTCCCCGGTGGTGACAAGACTCACCACGTCCTGGTGAGGCCCAGGTGTGGACCTTGAAAGTACCAGAACAACAGTTCGAGGTCAGGCGCAGGTGGCGACCAGGGTCAGCAGGTCCAAGTCAGGCCAAAGTGGGGTTCACAGTCACTAGGGCACGGTGAGAACCAGAGGAGGACCAGAGTCACCTGGTCCAGGTGAAGTCCAGCTGTGGAACACAGTCACCGGGTCCCAAATTTGCTCAGTTGAGGACCATGGTCAACAGGACCAGGGGAGGCCAATATGGGGACCAGAGTCCCCAAATCCAGGTGAAGCCCATGTGGGGACCAGAGTCACCAGATCCAGGGTAGTCTCAGGTGCAGACCAGGACCACAGGTCCAGGTTAGGTGCAGGTGGCAACCACACTCACCAGGTTCCGGTGAGGCACTGGTGGGAACCAGAGTCACGAGGTACATGAGAAGCTAGAAACACTGCAGCCACCAGGTCCACATGATGTCCATGTGGGAACGAGAATCACCAGTTACAGGTGAGGACCACGTGGGGATCCGACTCACCATGTCCAGGTGAGACCCAGGTGGGAACCAGTGTCACCATGTCCAGGTGTGGCCCAGGTGAAGAACAGAGTTAATAGGTTCGGCTGGGTCACTGTTAGTGAACAGTGTAACCATATCCTGATGCTACGCAGGTGGGTACCAGAGACAACAGCTCCTGGTGAGGCCCAGGTGGGACCAGAGACATGAGGTCCAGGTGAGGTCCCGAAAGGAACCACAGTCACCATGTCAGGTGAGGCCATGCTTAGGATCAGAGTCACCAGTTACAGGTGAGGCCCAGGTGGAGCCAGAGTCACCTGGTAGAGAAGACACCAAAGTCAGGACCAGAGTTACCAGGATCAGGTCAGTCCCAGTGGGTAATAGAGTAACCATGTCCCGATGACGCCCAGGTAGAACCAGAGTCGCCACGTCCAGATGAGGCGCAGGTGGGGAGTGTATTCACTAGGTCACGGTGAGGCCCAGTTGAGGACCAGATTCCCCCGGTCTAGTTGAGACCTAGGGGAGTAACAGATTCACCTGGTCTAGGTGACATCCAGATGGGGACCAGAGTCACCATGTCAGTGTGAGGCCCAGAGAGGTTCCAGAGTCATCATGTCCAGGTGAGGCTCAGGTGTGGAACAGAGTCACCAGGTACCAATCATGCCCAGGTTAGGACCAGAGTCACCAGGTCTGTGTGACGCGCAGATAGGATCAGAGTCACCAGTTTCAGGTGAGGCCAAGAAAGTGTCCACAGCAATCAGGTCCAGGTGGGGAACATAGTCACCAGGACTGGGTGAGGCCCAGATGGGGACAAGATTCACCAGGTCCAAGTGAGGCCCAGGTGGTGACCAGAGCTACCAGTTCCAGGTGAGGATCAGGTAAGGACCAGATTCACCAGGTCCAAGTAAGGCCCACATGGGGACCTGTGTCACCATGTATGGGTGAGGCCCAGGTGGCAAACCCTCTCACCAGTTCAAGGTGAGGCCAACCTGCAGGCCATGCCGAGGAACCGTGACCCGATAATGCCCAGGTAGGGACCAGAGTTACCAGGTTCATGTGAGGCCAACCTGCAGGCCATGCACTGGAACCATGTCCCGATGATGCCCAGGTAGGGACCAGAGTCACCAGGTCCAAATGAGGCCCAGATGGAGCTTATTCACTAGGTCCAGGTGAGGCCCAGTTGAGGACGAGAGGCACCAGAACTGGTTGAGGCCTAGAGGGGTACCAGAGTCACCTGGACCAGGTGACAACCAGATGGGGAACAGAGTCACCAGGTCAGGGTGAGGCCCAGCCAGGTTCCAGAGTCATCATGTCCAGGTGAGGCTCAGGTGTGGAACAGAGTCACCAGGTCCCAATGATGCCCAGGTGAGGAACAGAGTCACCAGGTCTGGGTGTCGCGCAAATAGGATCAGAGTCACCAGATCTTGTTGAGGCCTAGAGGGGTACGAGATTCACCAGGTCCAGGTGAGGCACAGGTGTTGACCAGAGTCCCCGGGTCTGGGAGAGGACCAGGAAAGGACCAGATTCACCTCGCCCAAGTGAAGCCCAAGGGGTGACTAGAGTCACCAGGTAAGGGTGAGGCCCAGAGGGGAACCACAGTAACCAGTTCAGTTTGAGGCCCAGAATGGGACCAGAGGTCCCTGGTCAGAGTGAAGCCCAGGCGTGGAATAGAGTATCCAGGTCCCATGATGCCTGAGTGAGGACCAGAGTCACGAGGGCCATGCAGGCCCAGATGGGGAACAGAATCACTAGGTCCTGGTGAGGCATAGAATAAGACCACAGTCAACAGTATCAGGTTAGCCCCTTGTGGGAACCAGAGCCACTCTATTCAGCTGAGTCCCAGGTCCATGTGAGGCCATCGTGAGGACCAGATTAATCAGGTCGAATTGAGGCATAGCTGGGGACAAGAGTCACCAGGTCTGGGTGCGGGCTAGGTGGGGCAAGATTCAGCAGTTCTGAGCTAGGTCAAAGTGGGTACGAGAGACACCAAGTCCAGGTGAGGCCAAAATGAGGATCAGAGTCACCAGATCCAACTGAGGTCCATGTTGGAAAGAGTGTCACCAGGCCCAGGAGAGGTCCAGGTGGGGACTAGATTCACCATATCCAGGTGAAGTCCAGGTGCGGACCAGAGTCAACAGATCCAGATGAGGCCCAGGTGAGGACCAGAGTTACCAGGTACACGTGAGATACCGGTGATGATCAGAGGTAACAGGTCCATGTGAGGCCGGCTTGGGGACCATGGTCAACAGATATACTTGAGGCCCAGGTGTGGAACACAGTAAGCAGGTCCAGGTGAGTCCCCGGTGGTGACAAGAGTCACCACGTCCAGGTGAGGCCCAGGTGGGGACCAGGATCACCAGGTACAGGGGAGGCCCTTGAAAGAACCAGAGTCAACAGTTTGAGGTCAGGCACAGGTGGCAACCAGGGTCAGTAGGTCCAAGTCAGGCCAATGTGGGGTTCACAGTCACTAGGGCATGGTGAGTCCCAGAGGGGCCCAGAGTGATTGGTCCAGGTGAGGTCCAGTTGTGGAACACAGTCACTGGGTCCAAATTTTGCCCAGTTGAGGACCCTGGACAACATGGCCAGGTGAGGCCCAGAAGGGGACCGGAGTCCCCAAATCCAGGTGAAGCCCAGGTGGGGACCACAGTCACCAGATCCAGGGTATTCTCAGGTGAAGACCAGAATCACCAGGTCCAGGTGAGGTGCAGGTGGCAAGCACACGCACCAGGTCCCGGTGAGGCCCAGGTGGGGACCAGAGTCATGAGGTACATGAGAAGCTAGAAATACCGCAGCCACCAGGTCCACATGATGTCCATGTGGGAAGGAGAATCACCAGTTACAGGTGAGGACCAGGTGGGGATCCGACTCACCATGTCCAGCTGAGTCCCAGGTGGGAACCAGTGTCACCATGTCCAGGTGTGGCCCAGGGGAAGACCGGAGTTAATAGGTCCGGCTGGGTCACTGTTAGTGAACAGTATAACCATATCCTGATACTACACAGGTGGGTACCAGAGACAACAGGTCCTGGTGAGGCCCAGGTGGGTCCAGAGATATTAGGGCCAGGTGAGGTCCCATTGGAAACCAAGGTCAACAGGTCAGGTGAGGCCATGCTTAGGATCACAGTCACCAGTTCTAGGTGAGGCCCACGTGGAGCCAGAGTCACCTGGTAGAGAAGACGCCAAAGTCAGGACCAGAGTTACCAGGATCAGGACAGTCCCAGTGGAGAATAGAGTAACCATGTCCCGATGATGCCCAGGTAGAAGCAGAGTCATCAGGTCCAGATGAGGCGCAGGTGGGGAGCATATTCACGAGGTCCCGATGAGGCCCAGTTGAGGACCAGAGACACCAGGTCTAGTTGAGGTCTAGAGGGGTACCAGATTCACCTGGTCTAGGTGACATCTAGATGGGGATCAGAGTCACCATGTCAGGCTGATGCCCAGAGGCGATCCAGAGTCCTCATGTCCAGATGAGGCTCAGGTGTGGAAAAGAGCATCCAGATCATAATGGTCCACAGGTGTGGACCAGAGTCACCAGATCTGGGTGGGGCCCAGTTAGGATCAGAGTCACCACTTCCAGGTGTGGCCAAGAAGGAGTCCACAGCAATCAGGTCCAGGTGGGGAACAAAGTCACCAGGACTGAGTGAGGACCAGATGGGGACCAGATCCACCAGGTCCAGGTGAATCCCAGGTGGTGACCAGAGTTACCAGTTCCGGGTGACGACCAGGCAAGGACTAGATTGACCAGGTCCAAGTGAGGCCCACGTGGGAACCTGTGTCACCAGGCATGGGTGAGGCCCAGGTGGCAAGCCCACTGACCAGGTCCAGGTGAAGCCAACATGCAGGCCATTCAGAGGAACCATGTCCCGTTGATGACCAGGTAGGGACTAGACTTACCAGGTCCAAGTGAGGCCAACCTGCAGGCCATGCAGTGGAACCATGTCCCGATGATGCCCAGGTAGGGACCAGAGTCACCAGGTCCAAATGAGGCCCAGATGGTGCATATTCACTAGGTCCAGGTGAGGCCCAGTTGAGGACTAGAGTCACCAGATTTGGTTGAGTCCTTGAGGGGTACCAGAATCACCTGGTCCAGGTGACATCCAGATGAGGACAAGAGTCACCAGGTCAGGGTGAGGCCCAGAGAGTTCCAGAGTCATCATGTCCAGGTGAGGCTCAGGTGTGCAACAGAGTCACCAGGTACCAATGATGCCCAGGTGAGGACCAGATTCACCAGGTCTGGATGACGCGCAGATAGGATCAGAGTAACCAGTTCTAGGTGAGGCCAAGAAGGAGTCCACAGCAATCAGGTCCAGGTGGGGAACAAAGTCACCAGGACTGGGTGAGTCTCAGATGGAGACCAGATTCACCAGGTCCAGGGGAGGCCCAGGTAGTGACAAGAGTCCAATGGTCTAGGAGAGGACCAGGAAAGGATCAGATTCACCAGGTCCAAGAGCCCCACGTGGGGACCTGAGTCACAAGGTATGGGTGAGGCTCAGGTGGCATCCCCACTCACCAGGTCCAGGTGAGGCAAACCTGCAGGCCATGCAGAGGAACCATGTCCGGATGATGCCCAGGTGAGGACCAGAGTCACCAGATCTGGGAGACGCGCATATAGGATCAGAGTCACCAGTTCCAGGTAAGGTCAAGAAAGGGTCCACAGCAATCAGGTCCAGGTGGGGAACAAAGTCACCAGGACTGGGTGAGGCCCAGATGGGGACCAGAGGCACCAGGTCCAGGTGAGGCCCAGGTGGGACCACAGTCATCAGGTCCACGTGAGGCCCAGGTATATAAGAGAGTATCCAGGTCCCAATGATGTCCAGGTGGAACCAGAGTCAGCAGGTCCAGATGAGGCGCAGGAGGGGAGCATATCCACTAGGTCCCGGTGAGGCCCAGTTGAGGACCACAGTCACCAGGTCTAGTTGAGGCCTAGAGGGGTACCCGATTCCCCTGGTCTAGGTGACATCCACATGGGGACCAGCGTCACCATGTCAGGGTGAGGTCCAGAGGAGATCCAGAGTAATCATGTCCAGGTGAGTCTCAGGTGTGGAACAGAGTATCCAGATCATAATGGTCCACAGGTGAGGACCAGAGTCACCATATCTGGGTGAGGCCCAGTTAGGATCAGAGTCACCAGTTCCAGGTGAGGCAAAGAAGTAATCCACAGCAATCAGGTCCAGGTGGGGAACAAACTCACCAGGACTGGGTGAGACCTAGATGTGGACCAGATTCACCAGGTCCAGGTTATTCCCAGGTGGTGAACAGACTTACCAGTTCCGGGTGACGACCAGGTAAGGACCAGATTCAACAGGTCCAAATGAGGCTCCCTTGGGACCTGAGTCACCAGTTATTGGTGAGGCCAGGTGGCAAGGCACTCCCCAGGTCCAGGTGAGGCCAACCTGCAGGCCATGCAGAGGAACCATGTCCCGATGATACCCAGGTAAGGACGAGAGTTACCACATCCAGGTGAGGCCAACCTGCAGGCCATGAAGTGGAACCATGTCCCGATGTTTCCCAGATAGGGACTAGAGTCACCAGGTTAGGGAGAAGCTCAGAGAGGTTCCAGAGTCATCATGTCCAGGAGAGGCTCAGGTGAGGAACAGAGTCACCAGCTACCAATGATGCCCAGGTGAGGACCAGAGTCACCAGGTCCAGGTGTGACCCAGGTGGGGACCACAGTCACCAGGTTCAGTTTGAGGCCTAGGTGGGGGGATCAGAGTCATCAGGACCAGTTGAGGCCAAAGTGTGGAGCAAAGTTATCATGTCCAGGTGAGGCCCAGTGGGAACAGAGTAACCATGTCCCATTGATGCCAGGTGGGAAAAGAGTCACAAGGTCCAGATGAGACCTAAGTGAGGAGTAGATTCACCAGCTCCAGTTGTGCCCAGTTGAGGACCAGTGCCCCAGCTCCGGGTGAGTCCCAGAGGGGGAACAGAGTCACCCGATTCTGGTGATATCCAGATGGGGACCAGAGTCACCATGTCAGATTGAGGCCCAGGGGGGATCCAGCGTCATCATGTCCAGGTGAGTCTCAGGTGTGGAACAGAGTATCCAGGTCATAATGGTCCACAGGTGAGGACAGAGTCACCAGATCTGGGTGAGGCCCAGTTAGGATCAGAGTCACCCGTTCCAAGTGAGGCCCAAAAGGAGTCCACAGCAATCAGGTCCAGGTGGGGAACAAAGTGACCAGGACTGGGTGAGGCCCAATGGGGACCAGATTCACCACATGCAGATGATTCCCATGTTGTGAGCAGAATTACTAGTTCCGAGTGTGGACCAGGTAAGGACCAGATTCACCCGGTCAAAGGGAGACCCACGTGGGGCCCTGTGTCAAAAGGTATGGGGGAGGCCCAGGTGGCAACCCCACTCACCAGGTCCAGGTGAGGCCAACCTGCAGGCCATGCAGAGGAACCATGTCCCGGTGATGCTCAGGTAGGGACCAGATTTACCAGGTCCAGTTGAGGTCAATCTGCAGGCCATGCAGTGGAACCATGTCCCGATGATGCCCAGGTAGGGACCAGAGTCACCAGGTCCAAATAAGGCCCAGATGGAGCATATTCACTAGGTCCAGATGAGGCCCAGTTGAGGACCAGTTTCACCATATCTACTTGAGTCTTAGAAGGGTACCAGAATCACCTGGTCCAGGAGATATCCAGATGGGGACCAGAGTCAACAGGTCAGGGGGAGGCCCAGAGAGGTTCCAAAGTCATCGGGTCCAGGTGAGGCTCAGGTGTGGAAGAGAGTCACCAGGTACCAATGATGCCCAAGTGAGGACCAGAGTCACCAGATCTGGGTGAGGCGCAGATAGGATCAGAGTCACCAGTTGCAGGTGAGGCCAAGAAAGAGTTCACAGCAATCAGGTCCAGGTGGGGAACAAAGTCTACAGACCTGGGTGAGACCCAGATGAGGACCAGATTCACCAGGTCCAGGTGAGGCCCAGGTGGGGATAGAGTCCCCGGGTCTCGGAAAGGATCAGGTAAGGACCAGATTCACCAGGTCCAAGAGGCTCACGTGGGGACCTGAGTCACCAGCTATGTGTGAGGCCTAGGTGTTAACCCCACTCACCAGGTCTAGGAGAGGCCAACTGGCGGGCCAGAGTCACCAGATCCAGGTGAGGCCCTAGTGGGGACCGCAGTCACCAGGTAAATGTGAGTCTACAAGAACACCACAGTCCCCAGGTCCAGGTGGGGTTCATGTGGCAAGGAGAGTCAACAGGTCCAGGTGAAACCCAGGTGGGGACCTAGTCACCAGGTCCAGATTGAGGCCTAGGTGGGGGGACGAGGGTCATCAGGACCAGTTGAGGACAAAGTGTGGAGCAAAGTTATCATGTCCATGTGAGGTCCAGTTGGGGACCAGAGTAACCTTGTCCCATTGATGCCAGGTGGCAAATGAGTCACAAGGTCCATACGAGGCCTAAGTGAGGAGTAGATTCACCAGGTCCTATTCAGGCACAGTTGAGTACCAGTGTCCACAGATCCGCGTGAGTCCCAGAGGGGGACCAGAATCACCGGTTCTGGTGATATCCAGGTGGTGACCAGAGTCACCACGTCAGGGTGAGGCCCAGAGGGGGACGAGAATCACTAGGTGCAGGTGAGGCCCCGATGTGGAACTGAGAAACCAGGTCCCATGATGCCCATATGAGGACCTGAGTCACCAGATCCAGGTGAGGTCCCTGTGGGAACCAGTCACCTCGTCCAGGTGAGGCCCAGGTGGGACCACAGTCACCAGGTCCAGGTGAGGCCCAGGTATATAAGAGAGTATCCAGGTCCCAATGATGCCCATTTAAAGACCAGAGTTAACAGGTCCAGGAGAGGCCCAAATATGGATCAGAGTCATTGTGTTTCAGGTGAAGCCAGATGGAGACCACAGGAACCAGTTACAGGAGAGCCCCATATGGGAACCAGAGCCAACAGATCCAGGTGTGCTCCAGTGGGTCCACAGTCACAAGGTCCAGGTGACGCACAGGTGGTATCAGGATTCACCAAGTACAGGTGAGGCCCAGGTGGCGAACAGTCATCAGATCCAAGTGAGGACAAGCTAAGGACCAGATTCACCAGGCCCAAGTGAAGCCCGAGGGGTGACCAGAGTCACCAGGTAAGTGTGAGGCCCAGAGGGGAACCAGGGTAACCAGTTTAGTTTGAGGCCCAGAATGGGACCAGAGGTCCGTGTTCAGAGTGAGGCCCAGGTGTGGAATAGAGTATCCAGGTCCCAATGATGCCTGGGTGAGGACCAGAGTCACTAGGGCCATGCAGGCCCAGATGGGGATCAGAATCACTAGGTCCTGATGAGGCATAGTATAAGACCACAGTCACCAGTATCAGGTGAGCCCTTTGTGGGAACCAGAGCCATCAATCCAGCTGAGTCCCAGGTCCATGTGAGGCCCACGTGAGGAGCAGATTCATCAAGTCGAATTGAGGCATAGCTGGGGACAAGAGTCACCAGGTCTGAGTGCGGCGAACGTGGGGCAAAATTCAGCAGTACTGAATTAGGTCAAAGTGAGGACGAGAGACACCAGGTCCAGGTTAGGCCAAACTGAGGACCAGAGTCACGAGATCCAGGTAAGGTCCATGTTGGAAGGAGAGTCAGCAGGACCAGGAGATGTCCAGGTGGGGACCAGAGTCACCAGATCCAGGTGAAGTCCAGGTGGGGACCAGAGTCATCAGATCCAGGTGAAGCCCAGGTAGGGACCAGAGTCACTAGGTCCAGATGAGGCCCAGGTGAGGAACAGAGTTACCAAGTACACGTGCGGCCCCGGTGAGGATCAGAGGCAACTGGTCCATGTGAGGCCGTCTTGGGGACCATGGTCAACAGGTCTACTTGAGGCCCAGGTGTGGAACACAGTAACCCTGTCCAGGTGAGGCCCCCTTGGTGAAAAGAGTCACCACGTCCAGGTGAGGCCCAGGTGGAGACCAGGATCACCAGGTACAGGAGAGGCCCTTGAAAGAACCAGAGTAAACAGTTCGAGGTCAGGCGCAGGCGGAAACCAGTGTCAGCAGGTCCAAGTCAGGCCAAAGTGGGGTTCACAGTCACTAGGGCACGGTGACACCCAGAAGGGGACCAGAGTCACCTGGTCCAGGTGAGGTCCAGTTGTGGAACACAGTCACCGGGTCCCAATTTTGCCCAGTTGAGGACCATGGTCAACAGGGCCAGGTGAAGCCCAGATGGGGACCGGAGTCCCCAAATCCAGGTAAAGCCCAGGTGGGGACCACAGTCACCAGATCCAGGGTAGTCTCAGGTGCAGACCACAATCACAAGGTCCAGGTGAGTTGCAGGTGGCAACCACACTCACCAGGTCCCTGTGAGGTCCTGGTGGAGACCAGAGTCATGAGGTACATGAGAATCTAGAAACACTGCAGCCACCAGGTCCACATGATGTCCATGTGGGAACGAGAATCACCAGTTACAGGTGAGGACCAGGTGGGGATCCGACTCACCATGTCCAGGTGAGTCCCAGGTGGGAACCAGTGTCACCATGTCCAGGTGTAGCCCAGCTGAAGACCAGAGTTAATAGGTCCGGCTGGGTCACTGTTAGTGAACAGCTTAACCATATCCTGATGCTACCCAGGTGGGTACCAGAGACACCAGGTCCTGGTGAGGCCCAGGTGGGACCAGAGACATGAGGTCCAGGTGAGGTCCCGATGGGAACCACAGTCACCAGGTCAGGTGAGGTCATGCTTAGGATCACAGTCACCAGTTACAGGTGAGGCCCAGGTGGAGCCAGAATCACCTGGTACAGAGGAGACCAAAGTCAGGACCTGAGATAACAGGATCAGGTCAGTCCCAGTGGGGAATAGAGTAATCATGTCCCGATGATGCCCAGGTAGAACCAGAGTCATCAGTTCCAGATGAGGCGCAGGTGGGGAGCATATTCACTAGATCCCGGTGAGGCCCAGTTGAGGACCAGAGTCACCAGGTCTAGTTGAGGCCTAGAGGGGTACCAGATTCACCTGGTCTAGGTGACATCCAGATGGGGACCAGAGTCACCATGTCAGGGTAAGGCCCAGAGAGGATCCAGAGTCCTCATGTCCAGATGAGGCTCAGGTGTGGAACAGAGTATCCAGACATTAATGGTCCACAGGTGAGGACCAGAGTCACGAGATCTGGGTGGGGTCCAGTTAGGATCAGAGTCACCAGTTCCAGGTGAGGCCAAGAAGGAGTCCACAACAATCAGGTCCAGGTGGGGAACAAAGTCACCAGGACTGAGTGAGGAGCAGATGGGGACCAGATTCACCATGTCCAGGTGATTCCCAGGTGGTGACCAGAGTTACCAGTTCCGGGTGAGGACCAGGCAAGGACTAGATTCACCAGGTCCCGGTGAGGCCCAGGTGGGACCACAGTCGTCAGGTCCAGGTGAGGCCCAGGTATATAAGAGAGTATCCAGGTCCCAATGATGCCCAGGTAGACCCAGAGTCACCAGGTCCAGATGAGGCGCAGGAGGGGAGCAGATCCACTAGGTCCCGGTGAGGCCCAGTTGAGGACCACAGTCACCAGGTCTAGATGAGGCCTAGAGGGGTACCAGATTCACCTGGTCTAGGTGACATCCACATGGGGACCAGAGGCACCATGTCAGGGTGAGGCCCAGAGGGATCCAGACTCAAAATGTCCAGGTGAGGCTCAGTAGTGGAAAAGAGTATCCAGGTCATAATGATCCACAGGTGAGGACCAGAGTCACCAGATCTGGGTGAGGCCCAGTGATGTTCAGATTCACCAGTTCCAGGTGAGGCCAAGAAGGAGAACACAGCAATCAGGTCCAGGGGAGAACAAAGTCACCAGGACTGAGTGAGGCCTAGAGGGGTGTCTGATTCACCAGTTCCATGTGAGGCCCAGGTGGGGACCTGATTCCCCGTTCTGGGAGAGGACTAGGCAAGGACCAGATTCACCAGGTCCAAGAGGCCCACGTGGGAACCTGAGTCACCAGGTATGGGTGAGGCCCAGGTGGCCACCCCACTCACAAGGTCCAGCTTAGGTCAACCTGCAGGCCATGCAGAGGAACCATGTCCCGATGATGCCCAGGTAGGGACCAGAGATACCAGGTCCAGGTGAGGCCAAACTGCAGGCCAAGAAGTGGAACCATATCCCGATGATGCCCAGGTAGGGCCCAGAGTCACCAGGTCCAAATGAGGCCCAGATGGTGCATACTCACTAGGTCCAGGTGAGGCCCAGTTGACAATCACAATCCCCAGATCTGGTTGAGTCCTAGAGGGGTACCAGAATCACCTGGTCCACGTGACATCCAGATGGGAACCAGAGTCACCATGTATGGGTGAGGCCCAGAGAGGTTCCAGAGTCATCATATCCTGGTGAGGATCAGGTGTGGAACAGAGGCACCAGGTACCAATGATGCCCAGGTGAGGACCAGAGTCACCCGGTCTGGGTGACGCGCAGATACGATCAGAGTCACCAGTTCCAGGTGAGGCCAAGAAAGAGTCCACAGCAATCAGGTCCAGGTGGGGAACAAAGTCACCAAGACTGAATTAGGCCCAGATGGGGACCAGAATCACCAGGTCCAGGTGAGGCGCAGGTGGTGACCAGAGTCCCTGGGTCTGGGACAGGCCAGGTAAGAACCAGATTCACCAGGTCCAAGAGGCCCACGTGGGGACCTGAGTCACCAGGTATGTGTGACGCCCAGGTGTCAACCCCACTCACCAAGTCCAGGTGAGGCAAACCTGCAGGCCAGAGTCACTAGAACCAGGTGAGGCCCTAGTGGGGCCTGGAGTCATCAGGGAAATGTGAGTCTACAAGAACACCACAGTCACCAAGTCCAGGTTTGGTTCATGTAGGAACGAGAGTCACCAGGTCCAGGGGAGACCCAGGTGGGGACCACAGTCACCAGGTCCTGATTGAGGCTTAGGTGGGGGGACGAGAGTCATCAGGACCAGTTGAGGCCAAAGAATGGAGCAAAGTTATCATGTCCAGGTGAGGCCCAGGTGGGGAACAGAGTAACCATGTCCCATTGATGCCAAGTGGGAAAAGAGTCACAAGGTCCAGAAGAGGCCTATGTGAAGAGTACATTCATCAGGTCCTGTTGAGGCCCAGTTGAGGACCAGTGTCCACAGCTCCGGGTGAGTCTCAGAGGGGGACCAGAGTCACCCGGTTCTGGTGATATCCAGGTGGGGACCAGAGTCACCACGTCAGGGTGAGGCCTAGAGGGGGACGAGAATCACTAGGTCCAGGTGAGGCCCCGATGTGGAACTGAGAAACAGGTCCCATGATGCCCATATGAGGATTTGAGTCACCAGGTCCAGGTGAGGTCCCTGTGGGAACCAGGCACCTCGTCCAAGTGAGGCCCAGGTGGGACCACATTCACCAGGTCCAGGTCAGGCCCAGGTATATAAGTGAGTATCCAGGTCCCAATGAGGCCAGGTAAGGACCAGAGACAACAGATCCAGGATAGGCCCAAATATGGATCAGAGTCATTGTGTTCCATGTGAGGCCAGATGGAGACCACAGGAACCAGGTCCAGGAGAGCCCAATATGGTACCAGAGCCACCAGATCCATGTGAGGTCCAGGTGGGAAAACAGTCACAAGGTCCATGTGAGGCGCAATTGGCAACAGGATTCACCAAGTCCAGGGGAGGCCCAGGTGGCGACCAGTCACCACATTCAGGTGCGGACCAGCTAAGATCCAGATTCACCAAGCCCAAGAGAAGTCAAATGGGTGACCAGAGTCACCAGATAAGCGTGAGGCCCAGAGGGGGAACCAGAGTAACCAGTTTAGTTTGAGGCCCAGAATGGGACCAGAGGGCCCTGGTCAGAGTGAGGCCCAGGTGTGGAATAGAGTATCCATGTACCAATGATGCCTGGGTGAGGAACAGAGTTACTAGGGCCATGCAGGCCTAGATGGGGAACAGAAACACCAGGTCTGGTGAGGCATAGAATAAGACCACAGTCAGCAGTATCAGGTGAGCCCCTTGTGGGAACCAGAGCCACTCTATCCAGCTGAGTCCCAAGTCCATGTGAGGCCCACGTGAGGACCAGATTCATCAGATCGAATTGAGGCATACCTGGGGACAAGAGTCACCAGGTCTGGTTGCGGCCTAGGTGGGGCAAGATTCAGCAGTTCTGAGTTAGGTCAAAGTGGGGACAAGAGTCAACAGGTCCAGGTGAGTTCAAACTGAGTACGAGAGTCACCACGTCCAGGTGAGGTCCAGGTGGGGACCAGTGTCATCAGATCCATGTGAAGTCCAGGTGGGGACCAGAGTCACGAGATCCAGGTGAAGTCCAGGTGGGGACCAGAGTCACTAGGTCCAGATGAGTCCCAGGTGAGGACCAGAGTAACCAGGTACACGTGAGCTCCGGTTTTGATGAGAGGCAACAGGTCCATGTGAGGCCGGCCTGGGGCAAATGGTCAACAGGTCTACTTGAGGCCCAGGTATGGAACACAGTAATCAGGTCCAGGTGAGTCCCCGGTGTTGACAAGTATTACCACGTCCAGGTGAGGCCCAGGTGGGGACCAGGATCACCAGGGACAGGGAAGGGCCTTGAAAGAACCAGAGTCAACAGTTCGAGGTCAGGCGCAGGTGGCAAACAGGATCAGCAGGTCCCAGTCAGGCCAAAGTGGGGTTCACAGTCACTAGGGCAGGGTGAGACCCAGAGGGGGACCAGAGTAACCTGGTAGAGGTGAGGTCCAGTTGTGGAACACAGTCAACGAGTCCCAAATTTGCCCAGTTGAGGACCATGGTCAACAGGGCCAGGTGAGGACCAGATGGGGACCGGAGTCAAAATACCCAGGTGAAGCCCAGGTGGGGACCACAGTCAACAGATCCAGGGTAGTCTCAGGTGCAGACCAGAATCACCATGTCCAGGTGTGGCCCAGGTGAAGAGCAGAGTTAATAGGTCCGGCTGGGTCACTGTTAGTGAAGAGTGTAACCATATCCTGATGCTATCCCGGTGGGTACCGGAGACAAAAGATCTTGGGAGGCCCAGGAGGGACCGGAGACATGAGGTCCAGGTGAGGTCCCGATGGGTGCCCCAGTCACCAGGTCAGGTGAGGCCATGCTTAGGATCAGAGTCACCAGGTACAGGTGAAGCCCAGGTGGAGACAGAGTCACCTGGTACAGAAGAGGCCAAATTCAGGACCAGAGTTACCAGGATCAGATCAGTTCCAGTGGGGAATAGAGTAACTATGTCCCGATGATGCCCAGGTAGAACCAGAGTCACCAGGTCCAGATGAGGCGCAGGTGGGGAGCATGTTCAATAGGGCCCGGTGAGGCCCAGTTGAGGACCAGAGTCACCAGGTCAAGTTGAGGCCTAGAGTCGTACCAGATTCACCTGGTCTAGGTGACATCCAGATGCGGACCAGATTCACAAGGTCAGGGTGAGGCCCAGAGGGGATTAAGAGTCATCATGTCCAGGTGAGGCTCAGGTGTGGAACCGAGTATCCAGATCATAATGGTCCTCAGGTGAGGACCAGAGTCACCAGATCTGGGTGAGGCCCAGTTAGGATCAGAGTCACAAGTTCCAGGTGTGTCCAAGAAGGAGTCCACAGCAATCAGGTCCAGGTGGGCAACAAATTCACCAGGACTGGGTGAGGCCCAGACGGGGACCAGATTCACTCTGGTCCCCCTCTGGAACTCACCCGGAGCCTGGGACCCTGGTCCTCAACTGGGCCCTAACAGGACCTGGTGAATCTACTCCTCACTTAGGCCTCTTCTGGACCTTCTGACTCTTTTCCCACCTGGCATCAATGGGACATGGTTACTCTGTTCCCCACCTGGGCCTAACCTGGACATGATAACTTTGCTCCACACTTTGGCCTCAAATGATCCTGATGATTCTGGTCCCCCCACCTAGGCCTCAATCTGGACCTGGTGACTGTGGTCCCCACCTGGGTCTCACCTGGACCTGTGACTCTCATTCCCCCATGAACCACACCTGAACCTGATGACTATGGTGTTCTTGTAGTCTCACATTTACCTGGTGTCTCCGGTCCCCACTAGGGCCTCACCTGGATCTGGTGACTCTGATCCTATCTGCGCGTCACTCAGACCTGGTGACTCTGGTCCAAACGTGGGCATCATTGGTACCTGGTGACTCTGTTCGACACCTGAGCCTCACCTGGATATGATGACTCTGGAACCTGGCTGGGCCTCACCCTGACCTGGTGACTATGGTCCCCATCTGCATGTCACCTGGACCAGGTGATTGTTGTACCCTTCTAGGCCTCAACCAGTTCTGGTGCCTCTGGTACTCAACTGGGCCTCACCTGAACTTAGTGAATTTGCTCCATCTGGGCCTCATTTGGACCTGGTGTCTCTGGTCCCTACCTGGGCATCATTGGGACATGGTTCCACTGCATGGCCTGCATGTTGTCCTCACATGGACCTGGTAACTCTGTTCCCTACCTGGGCATCATCGGGACATGGTTCCTCTGCATGGCCTGCAGGTTGGCCTCACCTGGACCTGGTGAGTGGGGTTGCCACCTGGGCCTCACCCATACCTGGTGACTCAGGTCCCCACGTGGGCCTCTTGGACCTGGTGAATCTGGTCCTGACCTGGTCCTCTCCCATACCCGGGGACTCTGGTCACCTCCTGGGCCTCACCTGGACCTGGTGAATCTTGTCCCCATCTGGGCCTCACCCAGTCCTGTTGACGTTGTTCCCACCTATATCTGATTGCTGTGGACCCCTTCTTGGCCTCACCTGGAACTGGTTACTCTGATCCTAACTGGGCCTCACCCAGATCTGGTGACTCTGGTCCTCACCTGTGGACCATTATGACCTGGATACTCTGTTCCTCACCTGAGCCTCAGCTGGATATGATGACTCTGGATCCCCTCTGGGCCTCACCCTGACATGGTGACTCTGGTCCCCATCTGGATGTCACATAGACCAGGTGAATATGATATCGCTCTAGGCCTCAACTAGACCTGGTGACTCTGGTCCTCAAATGGGCCTCACCGGGACTTAGTGACATGCTCCCCAACTGCGCCTCATCTATAACTGGTGACTCTGTTTCTACCTGGGCATCATCGGGGCATGGTTACTCTATTCCCCACTGGGACTGACCTGATCCTGGTAAGTCTGGTCCTGACTTTGGTCACTTCTGTACCAGGTGACTCTGGCTCCACCTGGGCCTCATCTGTAACTGGTGACTCTGATCCTAAGCATGGCCTCACCTGACCTGGTAACTGTGGTTCCCATCGGGACCTCCCCTGGACCTCATGTCTCTGCTCCCACTTGGGCCTCAGCAGGACCTGGTGTTTCTGTTTCCCACCAGGGTAGCATCAAGATATGGTTACACTCTTCACTGACAGAAACCCAGCCGGACCTATTAACTCTGGTCTTCACCTGGGCCAACCTGGACATGGTGACACTGGTTCCCACCTGGGTCTCACCTGGAAATTGTGAGTCGGATCCCCACCTGGTCCTCACCTGTAACTGGTGATTCTCGTTCCCATATGGACATAATGTGGACCTGGTGGCAGCAGTGTTTCTAGCTTCTCATGTACATCGTCACTCTGGTCCCCACCAGGGCTTCACCGGGACCTGGTGAGTGTGGTTGCCACCTGCACCTCACCTGGACCTGGTGATTCTGGTCTGCACCTGAGACTACCCTGCATCTGGTGTTTGTGTTCCCCACCTGGTCTTCACCTGGATTTGGGGACTCCGGTCCCCATCTGGGCTTTACCTGGCCCTGTTGACCATGGTCCTCAACTGGACAAAATTGGAACCCGGTGACTGTGTTCCACAACTGGACCTCACCTTGACCAGGTCACTCTGGTCCCCCTCTGGGTCTCACCGTGCCCTAGTGACTGTGAACCCCACTTTGCCTTGACTTGGACCTGCTGACCCTGGTTGTCACCTGCGCCAGACCTCGAATAGTTGACTCTGGTTCTTTCAAGGGCCTACCCTGGACCTGGTGATCCTGGTCCCCACCTGGGCCTCACCTGGACGTGGTGACTCTTGTCACCACCGCGGACTCACCTGGACCTGGTTACTTTGTTCCACACCTGGGCCTCAAGTAGACCTGTTGACCATGGTCCCCAATCCGGCCTCACATGGACCTGTTGCCTCTGATCCTCACCAAGGCCTCAAGTGTACCTGGTAACTCTGGTCCTCAACTGGGCCTCATCTGGACCTAGTGACTCTGGTCCCCACCTGGGCTTCACCTTGATCTGGTGACTCTGGTCCCCACCTGGACTTCACCTGGATCTGGTGACTCTGGTCCCCACCTGGACCTCTCCTCGACCTGGTGACTCGCTTTCCAAAATGGATCTCACCTGGATCTGGTGACTCTCTTTCCAACATGGACCCCACCTGGATCTGGTGACTCTGGTCCTCAGTTTGGTCTCACCTGGACTTGGTGTCTCTCGTCCCCACTTTGACCTAACTCAGAACTGCTGAATATTGCCCCACCTAGGCCGCACCCAAACCTGGTGACTCTTGTCCCCAGCTATGCCTCAATTCGACCTGATGAATCTGGTCCTCACGTGGGCCTCACATGGACCTGGAACTCAGCTGGATAGAGTGGCTCTGGTTCCCACAAGGGGCTCACCTGATACTGCTGACTGTGGTCTTATTCTATGCCACACCAGGACGTAGTACTTCTGTTCCCCAACTGGGCCTGCATGGCCCTATTGCCTCTGGTCCTCACCCAGGCATCACTGGGTGATGGACCCAAAGATCCTCACCCAGGATACTCTATTTCACAGCTGTGCCTCACTTTGAACAGGGACTTCTGGTCCCATTCTGGGCCTCAAACTAAACTGGTTACTCGGTTCCCCTCTGGGCCTCACTTTTACCTGGTGACTCTGGTCACCCCTTGGGCTTCACTAGGGCCTGGTGAATCTGGTCCTTAGCTGGTCCGCACCTCGATCAGGTGCCTGGTCGCCACCTGGGCCTCACCTGGACTTGGTGAATCCTGTTGCCACCTGCGCCTCTCCTGGACTTTGTGACTGTGGTCCCACCTGGACCTCACCTGGATCTGGTGGCTCTGGTTCCCAAATGGGGCTCTCCTGGACCTGGTTCCTCTGGGCTCCAACTGGCCTCACCTGGAACAAAATGACTCTGAACAATATTTGGGCCTCTCCTGGACCTGTTGACACTAGTCCTTACTTGGGCATCATTGGGAGCTGGTTACTCTGTTATATACCTGGGCCTCACCTGGACCGGTGACTGTGGTCCCACCTGGGCCTCACCTGGACGAGGTGACTGGTTCCCACAGGGACCTCACCTGGACCTGGTGACTCAGGTCCTCATATGGGCATCATGGGACCTGGTTTCTCAGTTCCACATCGGGGCCTCACCTGCACCTAGTGATTCTCGTCCGCCTCTGGGCCTCACCCTGACGTGGTAACCCTGGTCCCCACCTGGATATCACCAAAACCGCATGACTCTGATCCCCCTCTGGGACTCACCCGGAGCTGGGGACACTGGTCCTCAACTGGGCCTCAACAAGACCTGGTGAATCGACTCCTCACTCAGGCCTCGTCTGGACCTGTGACTCTTTTCCCACCTGGCATCAATGGGGCATGGTTTCACTCTTCCCCACCTGGGCCTCACCTGGACCTGGTGAATCTGGTCCCCATCTGGGCCTCACCCAGTCCTGGTGACTTCGTTCCACACGTGGACCTGATTGCTGTGGACCCTTTCTTGGCCTCACCTGGAACAGGTGAATCTGATCCTATCTGCGTGTCTCCCAGACCTGGTGACTCTGACCCTAACCTGGGCATCATTGGTTCCTGGTGACTCTGTTTCACACCTGAGCCTCACCTGGACATGATGACTCTGGATCCTCTCTGGGCCTCACCCTGACCTGGTGAGGCTGGTCCCCATCTGGATGTCACCTGGACCAGGTGATTCTGTACCCCGATAGTCCTCAACCAGATCTGGTGACTCTGGTCTTCACCTGGGCCTCACCTGGACCTAGTGAATATGCTGCGTCTGGGCGTCATTTGAACATGGTGACTCTGGTCCCTCCCTGGGCATCATAAGGACATGGTTCCACAGCACGGCCTGCAGGTTGGCCTCACCTGGACATGGTAAGTCCTGTCCCTACCTGGGCATCATCGGGACATGGTTCCTCTGCATGGCCTGCAGGTGGCCTCACCTGGACCTGTTGAGTGGGGTTGCCACCTGGGCCTCACGCATACCTGGCGACTCAGGTTCCCACGTGGGCCTCACTTGGACCTTGTGAATCTGATCCTTACCTGGTGCTCACCCGGAACTGGTAACTCTGCTCACCACCTGGGAATCACCTGGACCTCGTGAATCTGGTCCCCATCTGGGCGTCACCAAGTCCTGGTGACTTTGTTCCCCACCTGGACCTGATTGCTGTGGACTCCTTCTTGGCCTCACCTAGAACTGGTGACTCTGATCCTAACTGGGTCTCACGCAGATCTGGTGACTCTGGTCCTCACCTGTGGACCATTATGGCCTGGATACTCTGTTCCACACCTTACCTCACCTGGACATGATGACTCTGGATCCCCTCTGGGCCACAGCCGGATATGGTGACTCTGGTCCCCATCTGGATGTCACCTAGACCAGGGGAATCTGGTACCCTCTAGGCCTAAACTAACCCGGGGGCATCTGGTCCTCAACTGGGCCTCACCGGGACCTAGTGAATATGCTCCCCACCTGCGCCTCATCTGGACGTGGTGACTCGGGTTCTACTTGGGATGCATCAGGATATGGTTACTCTATTCCCCACTGGGACTGACCTGATCCTGGTAACTCTGGTCCTGACATTGGCCTCTTCTGTACCAGGTGACTCTGGCTCCACCTGGGCCTCACCTGTAACTGGTGACTGTGATGCTAAGCATGGCCTCACCTGATCTGGTGATGTGGTTCCCATCGGGATCTCAAATGGACCTCATGACTCTGGTCCCACCTGGGCCTGACCAGGACCTGGTGTCTCTGGTACCCACCTGGGTAGCATCAGGATATGGTTACACTGTTCTCTAACAGTGACCCACCCGGACCTGTTAACTCTGGTCTTCACCTGGGCCACACCTGGACATGGTGACACTGTTGCCCACTTGGGTCTCACCTGGATATGGTGAGTCGGATCCCCGCCTGGTCCTCACCTGTAAGTGGTGATTCTAGTTCCAAAATGGACATCATGTGGACTTGGTGGCTGCAGTGTTTCCAGCTTCTAATGTACCTCGAACTCTGGTCCCCACCATGGCCTCACCGGGACCTGGTGAGTGTCTTTGCCACCTGCACCTCACCTGGACCTTGTGATTCTGGTCTGCACCTGAGACTACCCTGGACCTGGTAACTCTGGTCACCACCTGGGAATCACCTGGACCTGGTCAATCTGGTCCCCATCTGGGCCTGCATGGCCCTAGTGACTCTGGTCCTCACCCAGGCATCATTGGGACCTGGATACTCTATTCCACACCTGTGCCTCACTTTGACCAGGGACCTCTGGTCCCATTCTGGACCTCAAACTAAACTGGTTACTCTGGTTCCCCTCTGGGCCTCACCCTAACCTGGTGACTCTGGTCACCCCTTGGGCTTCACTTGGGCCTGGTGATTCTGGTCCTTACCAGGTCCGCACCTGGATCTGGTAGCCACCTGGGCCTCACCTGGACTTGGTGAATCCTGTTGCCACTTGCGCCTCACCTGAACTTTGTGACTGTGGTCCCACCTGGACCTCACCTGGATCTGGTGGCTCTGGTTCCCATATGGGACTCTCCTGGACCTGATTCCTGTGGTCTCCATCTGGCCTCACCTGGAACAAAATGACTCTGTTCCATATTTGGGCCTCTCCTGGACCTGTTGACTCTGGTCCTTACTTGGGCATCATTGGGACCTGGATACTCTCTTATATACCTGGGCCATACCTGGACCTGGTGACTGTGGTCCCACCTGGGCCTCACCTGGATGAGGTGACTGGTTCCCACAGGGACCTCACCGGGACCTGGTGACTCAGGTCTTCATATTGACATCGTGGGACCTGGTTTCTCAGTTCCACATTGGGGCCTCACCTGGAGCTAGTGATTCTCGTCCCCCTCTGGGCCTCACCCTGACGTGGAGACTCTGTTCCCCACGTGGATATTACCAGAACCGGGTGACTCTGGTCCCCCTCTGAGACTCATCCGGAGCTGGGGACACTGGTCCTCAACTGGGCCTCAAAAGGACCTGGTGAATCTACTCCTCACTTAGGCCTCGTGTGGACCTTGTGACTCTTTTCCCACCTGGCATCAATGGGACATTCTTACTCTGTTCTCCACCTGGGCCTCACCTGGACAACATAACTTTGCTTCGCATTTTGGCCTCAACTGGTCCTGATGACTCTGGTCCCGCCACCTAGGCCTCAATCTGGACTTGATGACTGTGGTCCCCACCTGGGTCTCACCTGGACCTGGTGACTCTCGTTCCCACATGAACCACACCTGGACCTGGTGACTGTGGTGTTCTTGTAGACTCACATTTACCTGGTGACTCTGGTCCCCACTAGGGCCTCACCTAGATCTAGTGACTCTGGCCTGCAAGTTGGCCTCACCTGGACATGGTGAGTAGGGTTTGACACCAGGGCCTCACCCATACCTGGTGACTCAGGTCCCCACATGGGCCTCTTGGACCTGGTGAATCTGGACCTTACCTGGTCCTCTCCCAGACCGGGGACTCTGGTCACCACCTGGGCCTCACCTGGACCTGGTGAATCTCGTTCCCACATGACCCACATCTGGACCTGGTGACTGTGGTGTTCTTGTAGACTCACATTTACCTGGTGACTCCGGTCCCCACTAGGGCCTCACCTGGATCTAGTGACTCTGGCCTGCAGGTTGGCCTCACCTGGACCTGGTTAGTAGGGTTTGCCACCAGGGCCTCACCCATACCTGGTGACTCAGGTCCCCACGTGGACCTCTTGGACCTGGTGAATCTGGACCTTACCTGGTCCTCTCCCAGACCCGGGGACTCTGGTCACCACCTGGGCCTCACCTGGACCTGGTGAATCTCGTCCCTATCTGGGCCTCACCCTTTCCTGGTGACTTTGTTCCCAACCTGGACCTGATTGCTGTGGACTCCTTCTTGGCCTCACCTGGAACTGGTGACTCTGATTCTATCTGCGCGTCACCCAGACCTGGTGACTCTGGTCCTCACCAGGGCATCATTGGTACCTGGTGACTCTGTTCCGAACCTGAGCCTCACCTGGACATGATGACTCTGGAACCTCTCTGGGCCTCACCCTGACCTGGAGACTCTGGTCCCCATCTGGATGTCACCTTGACCAGGTGATTCTGGTACCCTTCTAGTGCTCAACCAGATCTGGTGACTCTGGCCCTCAAATGGACCTCACCTGGACCAAGAGAATATGCTCCATCTGGGCCTCATTTGGATATGGTGACTCTGGTCCCTACATGGGCATCATCCGGACATGGTTCAACTGCAAGGCCTACAGGTTGGCCTCACCTGGACCTGATAAATCTGGTCCCTACCTGGGCATCATCGTGACATAGTTCCTCTCCATGGCCTGCATTTTGGCCTCACCTGGACCTTGTGAGTGGGGTGGCCACCTGGGCCTCACCCATACCTGGTGACTCAGGTCCCCACATGGAACTCACTTGGACCTGGTGAATCTGGTCCTAACCTGGTCCTCTCCCAGACCCGGGAACTCGGGTCAGCACCTGGGCCTCACCTGGACCTGGTGAATCTGGTCCCCATCTGGGCCTCACCCAGTCCTGGGTACTTTGTTACCCACCTGGACCTGCTTGCTGTGGACACTTTCTTCGCCTCACCTAGATCTCGTGACACTGATCCTATCTGAGCATCACCCATATCTGGTGACTCTGGTCCTCACCTGGGCATCATAGGTACCTGGTGACTCTCTTCCACACCTGAGCCTTACCTGGACATGATGACTGTGGATCCTCTCTAGACCTCAACCAGATCTGGTGACTCTGGTCCCACTTGGCCCTCACCAGGACCTGGTGTCTCTGGTACCTACCTGGTTATCATCAGGATATGGTACTCTGTTAATTAACAGTGACCCAGCGGGAACTATAACTCTGGTCTTCACTTGTCCACACCTGGACATGGTGACACTTGTTTCCACCTGGGTCTCACCTGGACATGGGGAGTCGGATCCCCACCTGGTCCTCACCTGTAACTGGTGATTCTCGTTCCCACATGGACATAATGTGGACCTGGTGGCTGCAGTGTTTCTAGCTTCTCATATACCTAGTGTCTCTGGTCCCCATCAGGGCCTCACCGGGACCTGGTGAGTGTGGTTTCCACCTGCACCTCACCTGGACCTGGTGATTCTGATCTGCACCTGAGACTACCCCGTATCTGGAGACTGTGTTCCCCACCTGGTCTTCACCTGGATTTGGGGACTCCGGTCCCCATCTGGGCCTCACCTGGCTCTGTTGACCATGGTCCTCAAGTGGGCAAAATTGGGACCCGGTGACTGTGTTCCACAACTGAACCTCACCAGGACTAGGTGACTCTGGTCCCCCTCTGGGTCTCACCGTGCGCTAGTGACTGTGAACCCCACTTTTGCCTGACTTGGACCTGCTGACCCTGGTTCCCACAACGCCTGACCTCGAAGTGTTGACTCTGGTTCTTTCAATGGCTTCCCGTGTACCTGGTTACCCTGGTCCCCACGTGGGCCTCACCTGGACGTGGTGACTCTTGTCACCACCGGGGACTTCCTGGACCTGCTTACTGTGTTCCACACCTGGGCCTCAAGTAGACCTGTTGACCATGGTCCCCAAGCCGTCCTCACATGGACCTGTTTCTTCTGATCCCCATCGGGGCCTCACGTGTACCTGGTAACTCTGGTCCTCACCTGGGCCTCATCTGGACCTATTGACTTTGGTCCCCACCTGTGCTTCACCTGGATCTGGTGACTCTGGTCCCCACCTGGACTTCACCTGGATCTGGTGACTCTGGTCCCCACCTCGACCTCTCCTGGACCTGGTGACTCTCTTTGAACATGGACCTCTCCTGGATATGGTGACGCTAGTACCCACCTGGACCTCACCTGCATCTGGTGACTCTGGCCTGAAAGTTGGCCTCACCTGGACCTGGGGAGTGGGGTTGCCACCTGGGCCTCACACATAGCTGGTGACTCAGGTCCCTACGTGGGCCTCATTTGGATCTGTTGAATCTGGTCCTTAGCTGGTCCTCTTCCAGACCCGAGGACTCTGGTCACCACCTGGGAATAACCTGGACCTGGTGAATCTGGTCCAAATCTGGGCCTCACCAAGTCCTGGTGTCTTTCTTCACCACCTGGACCTGATTGCTGTGGACGCCTTCTTGGCGTCACCTGGAACGGGTGACTCTGATCCTATCTGCGAGTCACCCAGAACTGGTGACTCTGGTCCTCACCTGGGCATCATTGGTACCTGTTGATTCTGTTCCACATCTGAGCCTCACCTGGACCCGATGACTCTGGAACCACTCTGGGCCTCACCCTGACCTGGTGACTCTGGTCCCCATCTGGATATCACCACGATCAGGTGATTCCGGTACGCTTCTAAGCCGAACAAGATATGGTGAAACTGGTCCTCAACTGGGCCTCACCTGGACCAGGTGACTCTGGTCCCCCTCTGGGTCTCACCGTGCCCTAGTGACTGTGAACCCCACTTTGGCCTCACTTGGACTTCCTGACCCTGGTTGCCACCTGCTCCTGTCCTCGAACTGTTGACTCTGGTTCTTTCAAGGGCCTCCCCGGGACCTGATGATCCTGGTCCCCACCTGGGCCTCTCCTGGACATGGTCACTCTTGTCACCACCGGGGACTCACCTGGACCTGCTTACTGTGTTCCACACCTGGGCCTCAAGTAGATCTGTTGACCATGGTCCCCAAGCCGGCCTCACATGGACCTGTGGCCTCTGATCCCCACCACGGCCTCACGTGTACCTGATAACTCTGGTCCTCACCTGGGCTTCATCTGGACCTAATGACTCTGATCCCCACCTGGGCTTCACCTGGATCTGGTGACTCTAGTCCCCACCTGGACCTCTCCTGGACCTGGAGACTCTCTTTCCAACATGGACCTCAACTGGATATGGTGACTCTGGTCCTCAGTTTGGCCTCACCTGGACCTGGCGTCTCTCGTCTCCACTTTGACCTAACTCAGAACTGCTGAATCTTGCCCCACCTAGGCCGCACCCAGTCCTGGTGACTCTTGTCCCCAGCTATGCGTCATTTTGACCTGATGAATATGTTACTAACGTGCGCCTCCCATGGGCCTGGGACTCAGCTGGATAGAGTGGCTCTCGTTTCCACAAGGGGCTCACCTGATACTGCTAACTGTGGTCTTATTCTATGACTCATCAGGACCCAGTGATTCTGTTCCCCATCTGGGCCTGCATGGGCGTAGTGACTCTGGTCCTCACTCAACCATCATTGGGACCTGGATACTCTATTCCACACCTGGGCCTCACTTTGACCAGGGACCTCTGGTCCAATTCGGGGCCTCAAACTAAACTGGTTACTCTGGTTCCCCCTTTGGGCCTCACCTTTACCTGGTGACTCTGGTCAACCGTTGGGCTTCACTTGGTTCTGGTGAATCTGGTCCTTAGATGACCGAACCTGGATCTGGTGACTGGTCGCCACCTGGGCCTCACCTGGACTTGGTGAATCCTGTTGCCACCTGCGCGTCACCGGGACCTTGTGACTGTGGTCCCACCTGGACCTCACCTGGATCTGGTGGCTCTGGTTCCCATATGGGGGTCTCCTGGACCTGGTTCCTCTGGTCTCCATCTGGCCTCACCTGGAACACAATGACTCTGTTACATATTTGGGCCTAACCTGGACCTGTTGACTCTGGTACTTACCTGGGCATCATTGGGACCTGGGTACACTCTTATATACCTGGGCCTCACCTGGACCTGGTGACTGTGGTCCCACCTGGGCCTCACTTGGATGAGGTGACTGGTTCCCACAGGGACCTCACCTGGACCTGGTCACTCAGGTCCTCATATGGGCATTATGGGACCTGGTTTCTCAGTTCCACATCGCGGCCTCCCCTGGACCTAGTGATTCTCGTCCCACTCTGGGCCTCGCTCTGACGTGGTGACTCTGGTCTCCAGCTGGATATCACCAGAACCGGGTAACTCTGGTCCCCCTCTGGGACTCACCCGGAGCTGGGGACACTGGCACTCAACTGGGCCTCAACAGTAGCTGGTGAATCTACTCCTCACTGAGGCCTCGTCTGGACCTTGTGACTCTTTTCCCACCAGGCATCAATGGGACTTGGTTACTCTCTTCCCCACCTGGGCTTCACCTCGACATGATAACTTTGCCCCACACTTTGGCTTCAACTGGTCATGATGACTCTGGTCCCCCACCCAGGCCTCAATCTGGACCTGGTGACCGTTGTCCCCACCTGGGTCTCACCTGGACCTGGTGACTCTCGTCCCCACATGAACCCCACCTGGATCTGGTGACTGTGGTGTTCTTGTAGACTCACATTTAGCTGGTGACTCTGGTCCCCACTAGGGCCTCACCTGGATCTGCTGAATCTGGCCTGCAGCTTGGCCTCACCTGGACCTTTTGAGTGGGGTTGCCACATGGGCCTCACCCATTGCTTGTGACTCCGGTCCCAACCTGGGCCTCTTGGACCTGGTGAAACTGGTCCTTATCTGGTCCTCTCCAAGACCCGGCGACTCTGGTCACCACCTGGGCCTCACCTGGACCTGGTGAATCTGGTCCCCATCTGGGCCTCACCCACTCCTGGTGACTTTGTTCCCCACCTGGACCTGATTGCTGTGGACTCTTTCTTAGCCTAACCTGGAACTGGTGACACCGATCCTATCTGCGTGTCACCCATACCTGGTGACTCTGGTCCTCACCTGGGCATCATTGGTACATGGTGACTCTGTTCCACGCCTGAGCCTAACCTGGACATGATGACTCTGGAACCACTCTGGGCCTCACCCTGACCTGGTGCCTCTGGTCCCCATTTGGGTGTCACCTGGACCAGGTAATTGTGGTACCCCTCTAGTCCTCAACCAGATCTGGTGACAGTGGTCCCCAACTGAGCCTCACTAGACCTAGTGAATACGCTCCATCTGGGACTCATTTGGACCTGGTGACTCTGGTCCTACCTGGGCATCATCGGGACATGGTTCCACTGCATGGCCTGCAGGTTGGCCTCACCTGGACCTCTTAACTCTAGTCCCTGCCTGGGCATCATCGGTACATGGTTCCTCTGCATGGCCTGCAGTTTGGCATCACCTGGACCTGGAGAATTGGGTTGCCACCTGGGCCTCAACCATGCTTGGTGACACAGGTACCCACGTGGGCCTCACTTGGACCTGGCTGAATCTGGTCCTTACCTTGTAATCACCCGGAACTGGTAACTCTGGTCACCATCTGGGAATCACCTGGACCTGGTGAATCTGGTCCCCATCTGGGCCTCACTCAGTCCTCGTGACTTTGTTCCCCACCTGGACCTGATTTCTGTGGACTCCTTCTTGGCCTCACCTGGAACTGGTGACTCTGATCCTAACTGAGCCTCACACAGATCTGGTGACTCTGGTCCTCACCTGTGGACCATTATGACCTGGATCTCTGTTCTACACTTGAGCTCACCTGGACATGATGACTCTGGATCCCCTCCGGGCCTCACCCTGACATGTTGACTCTGGTCCCCATCTGGATGTACCCTAGACCAGGTGAATCTGGTACCCCTCTAGGCCTCAACTAGACCTGGGTATTCTGGTCCTCACCTGGGCCTCACCGAGACCTAGTGAATATGCTCCCCACCTTCTCCTCATCTGGACCTGGTGACTCTGGTTCTACCTGGGCATCATTGCTACATGGTTACTCTATTCACCACTGGGACTGACCTGATCCTGGTAACTCTGGTCCTGACTTTGGCCTCTTCTGACCAGGTGACCCTGGCTCCACCTGGGCCTCACCAGTAACTGGTGACTCTGATCCAAAGCGTGGCCTCACCAGACCTGGTGACTGTGGTTCCCATCGTGACCTCACCTGGACCTCAAGTCTCTGGTCCCACCTGGGCCTCACAGGACCTGGTGTCTCTGGTACCCACCAGGGTAGCATCAGGATATGGTTACACTGTTCACTAACAGTGACCCTGCCGGACCTATTAACTCTGGTCTTCACCTGGGCCACACCTGGACATGGTGACACTGGTTCCCACTTGGGTCTCACCTGGACATGCTGAGTCGGATCCCCAACTGGTCCTCACCTGTAATTGGTGATTCTCATTCCCACATGGACATCATGTGGACCTGCTGGTTGCAGTGTTTCTAGCTTCTCATGTACCTCGTGACTCTGGTCCCCACCAGGGCCTCAACGGTACCTGGTGAGTGTGGTTGCCACCTGCAGAACACCTGGACCTGGTGATTCTGGTCTGCACCTGAGACTACCCTGGATCTGGTGACTGTGGTCCCCACCTGGGCTTCAGCTGGATTTGGGGCTCTAATTCCCATCTGGGCCTCACCTGGCCCTGTTGATCATGGTCCTCAACTGGGCAAAATTGGAACCCGGTGACTGTGATCCACAACTGGACCTCACCTGGACCAGGTTCCTCAGGTCCCCCTCTGGGTCTCACCGTGTC